>NC_081407.1:285260003-285860003 GCF_030272615.1 Cryptomeria japonica | reverse complement strand
ACAAAACAGATGTCCTCACTCACATCTTGAAGATAAAACTCCTGAAGAAATATTTACCAAACTAAAGCCAGATATCAGCCACCTTAGGATATTTGGGTGTCATGTCTATATACATGTACCTAAAGAGAAAAGACTAAAACTAGAACCTTCTGGAAAAAGAGGAATACTTGTAGGATATAGTGAAACATCCAAGGCCTATAGAATATATATACATGGTCGGAGAAATATTGAACTTAGTAGGGATGTAATCTTTGAAGAAGATTTAGCCTTCAAAAGAGCCCTAAGTACAATAGAGCCTGAAATCTATATCCCCACTCCTAACATAGAAGAAGATCCTACTCCTAAGCTTCAGATGTAGAATCTTGAGGAAACTATAGGTGAAACTCCAATCCTATCTAGAGAAAACCTCAAGAAAAGACCTCTATGGGCCACCAAGACTGTAGCAGAAGCTCAGAAGTTTGTTGCTCCTTCAGGAACCTTCAGAGAAAGCAAAAGACCTAATAAATTCACTAGCTATGTTGCTCTTATGAATGATCTCTCTAAAGCTGAACCAAACAATGTATCAGATGCACTTAAACATCAAGTATGGAAGGATGCCATGTCTGAAGAGTATCAGTCCATTATGAAGAATGATATTTGGGAGATCGTTCCTAGGCCTACTAAGAAATCAATTGTTTCATCAAAATGACTTTTTAAAATCAAACATGCTGCAGATGGCAGTATTGAAAAGCACAAGGCCAAATTTGTAGCTAGAGGGTTCTCTCAAAGGGAAGGAATAGACTATGAAGAAACCTTTGCACCTGTGGCCAAATATACCTCAGTAAGAGCAGTACTAGTCATTGCAACAGCAAAGGGGTGGAGGGTGCACCAGATGGATGTTAAAACAGCATTTCTTAATGGTGAGATCTCAGAAGAAGTCTACCTAGAGCAACCTAAAGGATTTGAAATTCAGGGTGCAGAGTCTCATGTGTGCAGACTCAAGAAAGCTCTCTATGGGCTTAAACAGGCTCCCAGGGCCTGGTATGAAAGAATTGACACCTATCTCTCTAAACTAGGCTTCTCTAAAAATGATGCAGATCCAAATCTCTACTACAAACAAAATAAAGGTGATATGTTAATATTGATTTTATATGTTGATGACTTACTAATCACAGGAGAAGATCACCTCATAAATCAATGTAAGAAAGATTTATCTAAAGAATTTGATATGAAGGACTTGGGACTCCTTCATTACTTCTTAGGTTTAGAAATATGGCAAAATTCTGAAAATATTATACTAAACCAGGGAAAGTATACCTTGGACATCTTGAAGAGATTCGAAATGCATAACTGCAGACCTATGACCTCTCCCATGGAAACAAATTTACATAAACTTAAGGATGCATCAGCAGAGTCACAATCCACTGACCCTACTCTCTACAGATAGATGATTGGGTCTCTAATGTATCTAGTGAATACAAGGCCAGATATCTGTTATGCAGTCAATGCCCTAAGTCAATTTATGTGTGAGCCTAAGGAAATCCACTTGATTGCAGTGAAACACATTATGAGATACTTACAAGGTACTCTAAACCTTGGTCTCAAATATGAGAAAGTCGATCTAGGCCTACACGGATTTACAGACTCGAATTGGGCTGGGAGTGTGACTGACAGGAAAAGCACTTCAGGGTGTTGCTTCAGTTTAGGATCAGCTATGATTTTTTGGATCAGCAGAAAACAATCTTCTGTAGCACAAAGTTCCACCGAGGTTGAGTACATTGCAGCTTCCATGGCTGCTCGAGAGGTAGTATGGTTTAGGAAGTTGCTTGTGTGACTATTTGGTGAACCCATGAAACCCACTGTCATCCACTGTGACAACCAGAGCTGCATAAAGCTTTCTATAAATCCAGTACTTCATGACAGATCTAAGCATATTGAGATTCCATATCATTATGTACAAGACATGGTAGACAAAAATGTGATCAAATTGGAATATGTTAGTACAGGAGATTAGACTGCAGATATTCTGACCAAACCACTTTCCAGAGTGAAGGTTGATCACTTCAGAAAAGGTTTAGGTATGATAGAAAGGTAATCTGCTTTGTAAATAAGATGTTTAATGTGTAAACTTCTTTTGTCATGTTGAGACATTTTGGGTTTCACCCCCTGTGTTCATATCTAAGAGGTGACGATCTCTCAGATTATGAACACTTGTATGTAGACATCATAAGGTGACGATCTTATGATTCTCTAAACCAGTTATCATGTTGGATCTCTGGTATGTCATGGATGTGCCATGATGGTGTTGTGATAAAACATTTGTATAAAATGTTTGTGCACATATCACAACCAGGATAAGATGAGAATCTAACCATTCTCATATGTTTATCCTTAGTATTGTGTGTTTAGGCAATACCGATATCACGTGTTTAGGTGATATCTTGTCATAATGAAATGATGAATCTTTTATATCGCATGGTTAGGTGATACCCTATGAGTGATGTTTTATATATGTATATTATGTCCTGATGATACTTCATATCATATGTATAGATGATATATATTCTTGGAGACTGACATTATGGAAAAAGAAATGTGATGAAGGTTACTTTATCTATCTTCCAAAGCTAAGAGGGAGTGTTAATGCATTAGTAGCTTCTGTAAGATAAGACTTTCCTAACTCGTTAATCTCCTCTATTATGTTTTGGTTTACTCATCTATGCTATTAGATTATCTGATTTATGCTTTCCGAACTAAATATGTTTATCAAACTATAACATTGATCTTGATTATGATATTGATATTGGATAAAGATGGATTAGATCGACTACCTTCTTAACATAGTTAAGCGTCGATCTAAATGCTATCGGGCTAGTAACCCGATAGCATATTAGTGTCGATTCATTTATGAATCAGCATTAATATACTATCGGGGTATTAACCCGATAGCATATATAGTGCTATTTGTTATCGAGCTTGTTTGCTTTAACACCGATTCATTATCGGGTGTGTTTATATCGATTTGTTATCATTTGCTTTGACACCGATTCATTATCAAGTGTGTTTATATTGATCTGTTATCATTTACATTGGCACCAATTAGTTAGCATAAACACCGAGTGAATCGGTAGACAGTCACGACCAAGTGACATCTTGGTCGGACATGTCTAAAAGACATGTCCGATCAAGGTGCCACTTGATCGTGACTGCCTTACTATATATACATCATTCAAAAGAAAAGGGATGACATTGAAATCGATACATGTTCATCCTCCATACCTGCAGAAAAGAAAGACGATAATATTATTGTCATAGTAATAATACCAAAATCTTAAATACACCATTTAGCATATAACTTGTTCATTAAATTGGAAATTGCAATAACATTTACAATAGTCTATATATATGGATGTGTATTAACTATTAGGATCCGAGTATAGGTAAATGTCTTCTATCTATATGTCTGAATCTGTGTGTTGAGGGTTTGTAAAGGTTGGTGTTTTGTTTTACTATATCATGTCTCTAAGGTAACCTAATGTCTACTCTTAAAAGATAATGTTTTCAGGTTATGTCTCTTTGAAGAAAGCATTCCTACATGACCTGAGAAGCCCTACCTCAATCAGATCTTGTCATCGAACTAATTATGAAAGTCTACCTTTCATCTCTCTCTTTTAAGATGCTATGGGTCCACTTCGTAAGTAAGAATGAATCATCAAGTCTGTGAATTCCTTATTTAGATAGGGTTTTAGAGGGAGTCTTGATATCTTTTAATATATCATTTCATTCTTGGGTTCTAATCATTATGGTTTAATAGAGGAATTGATAAAATATATCTAATGTATATTCCTTGTCTATGGCAAAATGTTTATTTATCATGATACTAACCTCGATACACTGGATGTATCATCCACCCTCTGCGGAGTGCAAGGTGGTAGTGCTCGCTCACCCTCTGCGGAGTGCAAGGTGGCGGTTCTTTCCACCCTCTGCGGAGTGCAAGGTGGCAGTTCTTTCCACCCTCTGCGGAGTGCAAGGTGGCGGTTATTTCTCACCCTCTATGGAGTGCAAGGTGGGTTCACCCTCTGCAGAGTGCAAGGTGGGTTCACCCTCTGCGATGTGCAAGGTGACAGGTTGTTCTTCTCAGTGAAGAAGCTTATGTATCCTCTGCGATTGTGCATGAATGTTGTATATATGTCTGAGTGATTATCCTGCAAGTGTGCATATGGAAAGGTCTCTTTCATCCTCTGTGGATGTGCATGATGAAAGATAATGGTGTTATATGCAGGTCCCCAGGAAAGTGTGAAGTTATGAAGCGTTGGCTTCTTCCTTTGTAGGCATTGCAAGGAGAACGTCATGGAAAGATTCATATTGTAATGTAATTGTGTGATCAGATCACGATGTGTATATTGTTTGTACTCTTAGGGCTAGGCCCTAAACCTTGTAAATGTTCTTGCCATGGGTTTGTCCATGTGAATTTGGTTATGTATTTACTTTCCTCCCTAGTTAAGAGGGAGTGTTGGTTTTTTGTGTAACTAGGATAGGAAAATAAATAGGATTCGGATTGCCTTAAGGCATCATCCGAATCCTTATAGGGCAGGGCCCTATCTATTGTATTTATATGTAATGTGTAAAACCATTAAGGGTTGGACCTAACATGTAAAGGGGCGCATCTCTAGGTCCAACGTGTGGACCTATCTCCAGCACACACATTTTGTGGCGTATAGTTGTATGTATTGATCATTTATGATGGGCTGGGCCCAAATGATTGTATTATTAAAAGAACGCATCCCTTCTCCAAACGTGTGGTCCTATATCTTATTTTAGCACATCTCTATGTAGCGTGGGCTCTTGTAATGTGGAAACTATATTGTTTAGGTCCCATGCTTATGGTGGCATGTGGAACTAATATTATAGTGTTGGCCCCAAGGATGGATTGGGCCGACCCAAGATAGGGCTCACCTCTTGTATATATGCACAAGCATATCACTAGTCGTAAATGCAATCAAGGAATCCGAATATTAGACAATCAATGTGAACACCCTGTGCTCTGCAATAAAAGGTCAATGCGAATTCTGATCAAGGAATCAGCGAATTACTTCTGCCATCAGCATTTGCCATACATGCGATCTTGGACAGTGAATACATTGAAGAGGATAGCGAGTTCCTCTTGAAGGTCTACAAACACCATTAGGTCTGCAATCTTCAGTGAAGAACTACGAAGAGCTGGAAGCTGTATGCTGATGATATTCTTATATAAGAAAGAGATAAGTCTGCTATCTTCTGCTGTTACACTGTGCCCTAGCTGGGTTACGACTGTAACTCTAATTCTGCCCTAGGTTGACAGTTATATCAGATAAGTAATCTGATCTTTATTGCCATTGTATTCTACAATTAATAAAAGGATCTAGATCTGATTTGTTGCTGGGTTTTTCCTCCAAGAGGGAGGTTTTCCCAGGGTATGTGTTGTGTCTTGTCTCTTTTGTATTCTTGCATTCACATTGTTCTCTGCAATCTGATCACTAAAGTTAACAATGATCTAAATTAGAATTATATATGTTTTGAATAGAAGGTTTTTGATCTTCAGTTTGGATTATGTTTGATTAAGGTCTGTCCACAATTGTATTTTTAAGGTGACAGTTTTTTGGTGTTTAGTTTAATTCAAGCCTTTCATTAATTGTTTTGCTATTTCAACTGACTTCAGACCTTGGACTGAAGCTGATATACATGTTCTACCTTTGCTTCCGGCCTGCTAATGCTCCTATCCTGCTACTGTATTAGATGACATAACCTAGCCTCCATTACACTTTAAAGGCCTTTAGTGCACTAGAGCAATGACTGAAGTGAAGACTGAATCATTAATTGGGAAATCATCTCATTATGTTACAATCTTTTTAAACTCAAAAGACTTGAAGACTAACTCAACAACCACTGTCAGATTCCCCCCAGCATGTAACTAAAAGAAAGCTAAGGAAAGATTAAGGAGATCAATCGAACAGTAGTGTGAAACAGATTTTGTCAGGAGTTGTAAGTGTGACTAAGTCAATTCTTTTTTGCAATTTTTGCATTTGTTGAAATGCACACAGAGATCACTAAATGATTTTACAAAAAGGCATGTTTATATTTTGTCTCATCAAATACGATGATTACTGGTTGTGTGCTCAGTGGTCATCTTCACAAAGCTATTCACTAATTTGTGGTCTGGAAAGCAATCAATACTAAATAGATCTAATTTGGCTTGCTCTTTAATATTTTGGAACTTTTACGAAAAATTCTAATGACAAATGTAAAGCCAGAACCATTCTTTACCAGCTGTGCCATTGCTGGAACTCTGCAAGCAAGTTTGCAGCAGGCTCACAATTTGTTTGACAAAATGTCTTGTTGATGGTTTTGTGGATTGTATGGGCAATATTGCTTGCTGGTAAAGACAAAGTGACTCTAGGAAATTGCAGTCAGCATTTAAAGCTTGACCGATGACCAAAATTTGGATATTGTGGAAAACTGATCCATGTTCACAACAAGTGTCATGGTAGCTCAGAGAATTTTAAGTGGATTTTACTGACCAAAGTTTCAAAGAAAAATAGGGTTCGCTTGTGTCAAGAGTGCATGCTTCCACCCCATATCAACTTAAGGACTTTTGATGTTGTGTCGCGATTTTTTTTTAATCCCCAACCCACCTTGCCTTGGTCTTACTTTTACTGCCAAGTGGGAGCCAGGAATGGGCAAGCTGGGATGAAACTAATCCCCTGGGGATGCACACAATCACCCGCAAACCACAAGCATCAAGCAAGTCCGAACCTCAGAGTTGAACAAATGGAAAACAAACCCACGGCCCAAGCCAACTCCACTATTCGTGCAGGCTGTGTCAAGAACATTGTTAGTGGACATTAATATAGACATGTTACTCTTAATGTGTGTGTGTGAGAGAGAGAGAGAGGGGGAGAGAACTTTTCTTCGAAGGTAGCAGAATTCCAAGGCTTGAAATAATAGGTAACTGTGACTTAATTAGCCTATTGCCAGTTCGGATTCATCTTAGAAGACAACAATCCCACAGCAACATACGTATAATGGGGGAGAAATTAGGAGCTCAAATCGTCGGATGTCTCTAGGCGCATATCACATCAACGCTAACATGAGTATATGCTAGGTCTAGAGACTGTGTAATATGCCAGAATGCTGTTCTTGGCAGATTTCATTTCTTCCTCTATTTATAATGGGTGACAGACCCACAAAATTCCCATTCCCCAAACACAATAAAAAAACAACCAAATGAAAACCTCGAATTCCAAGTGTGGGCCAACTTAGGGTTTACTTTAGGGTTTTCGATGATGAGAAAGGGAGTAAAGCAATGTACCGGTTAAGCTGGTGTTGTTTGCGTTTGCGAGCGGCGAGGGTCTCGTATTCGAGCCTCTGGAACTGCTCATATGGTTGTGCTCCGCTCTGATCGTTCTCTGCAAATGCGAGGGGGTCCATCTCCCCCTGAAAGCGCAGAGTGTACTCCTCTTCATCCTCTTCATCTTCTTCTTCTCCTTCTACTTCTACTTCCCCTTCTCCTTCTCCTTCTCCTTCTTCTTCGAAATTGAAGTCCAGTTCATCCAAATCTATGTCCATGTTGTCTATGGACAAATTGTTATTGACTGCTCCCTGCATTTCATTTTCCTGCTCGTCATCCATGCTTTCTGCTTCAATGCTCTCGGTTTCCATTTTTTTGGATTTCAATACATATTGACATCAAAGCCTTGTTTGCTGTAAATTTATAAGATATGACATGCTTTTCTGGCTAAGAAATTTGCAACGGTTACAGGAAATTTGAAATTTTTTGGTTACGTTGGGGAGGTGTTGTTTGGCGTGTAAAAATTTTGATTCTGCTAAAATTCTTCTGCTTTTTACCGACTTCAAACGATGACAGGGTTACACAAATTTGTGCGGGAGATGAGCTATTTTATACCTTATTGTAATATAGGGGAAAGGATCTACTTACTAGTTGTGCACCCTACCTTCGTGTTTCTCAAAATTCTACTTGAAAATTTCAAATCACTTTGGCAAGTCCCTTGCTTATAACTAAGGTTTCAGGGCCACATCAGCATGTTTTTTGCCAAGGTGTCTAAAACAACCCTAAACAAAGTGAGACCAATAGGCATGCAAAAGAGACCCTAATAGTTGTGCAGCTAATATGGCATCACCTGATTGGTTACTTTTTACAATATTAGTACATTTCTTAACAACTATTGGTACATTTCCTAACAAGTGTTGGTACATTTCCTAACAAAAATTGATATTTTTTGTTTCAAACAATAAGTTTTATTTGTTCAATTTTTGGAACAAAATGTATCAACAACCCTCACAACAATTGGTACATGCTCAACTAGCAATGTCATGAGTATCAATGAGTTATAAAACCAGCAAATTTATATTTATTTGAAGTATATAGTCATGTAATAGATGAGATCAATTAATAAGTTGTTAAGTAATTAAAGTTGTCTATAATCAAATTTTTTAAAGGTTGTAGTCATGTAATAGATGGGATCAATTAATAATTTGTTAAGTAATTAAAGTTGTGTACAATCAATTTTTTAATGGATGAGTAACGATTTTAAATTGACTATTCATCAACATACATCAACTTTTAATCTCTTAAGTTGCATAAGAATACTCCCTTTGTCTTGACCTTTGTCCTTCCTCTTTCACACATACTTTCTCCCTTTCTTGACCCCTCTATCTCTATCTCCTCTCTCTCTCTCTCTTTGTCTCTCTACTTCTCTATATCTTTGCCTCTCTCCTCCTTAAAGTTTGTCAAGCTATTTGATGAGAGTGAAAGAGTATATGCTACTAATAGGTTCACCTTGAGATTGTGAAAGAACATATGGTAGTAATTAAAATTAATACAACTAAAATATCAACAAAAATAGTTGAATGGTGGTGATAGGCTCTCTACATTATAATAATAATCATATTTTATGAGACCTATCTTATTATTTCATGTAGTCGAACACTTTATAGGCATACACCAATTTTTTGTGCTTCACACATGTCAAGCTTAAAAAGAAAATATATTTAATATAAACATACTATATTTGTATCTTTTTAAGTACATCAATAATTAATAAAATTGTATATTTAGATTATATACTATATATGAAATTTTATATGGTATAAATTATTAAAAAATATATTTTTAATATCATATTGTAATTCATATATTCTATGTTAATGTTGTTTTTATTAAATTTAATTAAAGATTTATTTTATTTATAAAATCTAAATTTTAAATATGTTTATTATTTTATATTGTATTATATACTATACACTATTAAATATAAATATAAATTATATATAATCAATAAATACAATATATTTTTACATATAACAGTATTAAATTAACTTATAAGAAATCTAATTTTTTCTCTCTCTAGCTTTCTCTTCCTCTCTCTATCTATGTTACTTTCTCATATCCCTCTATGTTGCTCTCTCATTGTACCGACACTCTTTTTCTCCACTCAATATTCCTTAATAATTGCAATTTTTTTGGGGTTGTTAAATCTTGATTGAGGTTGTGGGAGGCCTTTAGCCAATAGCAAGGTAAGTTGGAAGGATACAAAAACCTAACATTCTTGATGTTTCACCTATACAAAGAAGGGAGCATGGCCATTAACACGTCAAAAGGCACATACAATATCTTCTCCTCCTTTCATTCCCAAGATTCATTCATTGAATTCCTAAAAATATTTCCCCTAAGCCTATAATTATCCCCATTCATCTAATGCTTAAAGGAAGTACTTTAATTCTACTCATTTATCTTTGAGATAGTAGACGCTATAAAAAAATGTGAGCATGGAAGACGTCCACAATATTGAGAAGTTTCTTTTGTTGCCTAAGATTGATGTCACATCCCCATAAAAAAGGGCCACTTCACATCGGCATTGGTGGTTAATGAAGGAAAAAATTAAAAATAAAGTAGATTAAAACATCAATAGAAATAAGAGAAAGGAAAGGACAAGAAATCCCAAATCGAATGAGTATGGTTTAGTAGATGGGAAAGGAAATATGTGTGCCATGATGAGGGCATCAAAACCCTCTCTTGAGAAAAAAAATGGTAGGTCAAGGGTCAAACCACGTGGGAGTTTTGAGTCAGGGAAAAGACCAAGTCACCAAAGCAAAGAGGTGAGAATAAATTTCATAAGAGGAAAAAAACATAAGATTTTGAGAATCAAGGATACTATTGAAAAGGTACTCGACTAAAGGGATAAACATAACTCTAATTCTAAAAAATACATGCATAAGAAAAAATGAAAAAAATAGGGATTTGAGATGCCAAAGAAGAGTTACTTAGGTAAAGGGATGGAAAAAACTCTTACTCTAAAAAGTAACTTAGTGGAAAGGGTTGGAAGTCAAGCATAAAAGGCAAAACATGTTCATAAGATAAATCCAAATACTTTGAAAAAGGAAAAGGAAATGCAGGGTTTGAGAAAAGGGCATGTCATAAACAATGACTTCAAAAAAACATTGACAAGTAAAAATCGTGAAGTTAGAGAATTGATAAAATGCAAAGCTAAATGGGAAATTTTGATACTCCAAGAAAGACAAGGGAAAGAGGTGAAATTAGCCAAAAAGACACATGAAAAGGTAAACTCCAATAGAGATAATAGGAAGGGAAATTATGAAACTTTGATAGCCTACCCACACTTGTGAAATGACTAGAAAAAAAACTAACACTTATAATTTTTTGAAATTTTCACAAATTCTAACACATGTTGAGCACATGGGGATAACAAAGGTGGAGACCCAGTTAGACTCTCTCAAATTGGTTATAATTGATGGATTAGAACAAGGTGGGCCAACATTTAGGATTTTTGTATTTTGAGGTATATAAAATAAGGCTCCAACACCTTCATCTTTCACATCCTCACAATATTTCATTTACTCTCCTTTGTGGACTTTTGGAGTTCATCTAGACCTCTTCCTTTCCCTTCCTCTCCACTTCCATCTTTTAATTCAACATTTTTTCTATATTACTTACAATCCCTCTTCCAAAATTCTTTTCCACCTCCAAATATCCTTGTTTTACACATTTATATTTAGTTGCAGTGTTTTAATGGAAATCCATACTTTCATCACTACATCAATTTCTCACCTCCAATGTTGTAATAAAACTTTTCACACCCCATCCTTCTATAATATCCCTCTTTCCCTCCAATGTTTTCTTTTGGAATTTCGATGAAGTTTCAAAATTTCATTCTAATGTCTCATCTTGACTTCCATTTTTGTATCAAAATCCCACTAAAGTTCTTGATGCTTTTTTTATTACTTTTGTCATATGTGAAGTTCAAGCTAATCTTTGAACGTCTAAATTTCCACCTAAAAATCCTACCCTATTTATAATTATATATATTTCTCTTACTTTTCTCCATAGTGTTTCATTTGCATATCTCATCCTTTTGTGGAGTTTTGATGTACTTCATGTCAATGATGGATGGTGAGGGAAATCATATTGTCATTAATGTGATGGTTTAGTTTTAAATGTAGATGATCTTCATGTAAGGTCTAGGTTTCTCATTCAATGGTTTTCATGGGATTTCAACCTGTCTTTCACTCCATATTTATGACCTTTGGTTCTTTCTTGAATTCCCAGGAGTGACTAGGCAACTCAAACAAAGTGTTACATACCAATTTATTTTTCATTCAAAGGGTTGATCATTTTTGCTTTCCAAATGAATGTAATTGAAGATTATCCAAGTTTTCAACTCTTACATGTCCAATCATCTACTTAGAAACACATTTTGTAAATAATAAAGAGGTGTGGATTTTTTAATTGGTGTTTATAACTACATGTCTCCTTGGCCAATTGTAAATCTTGAACGGAACTTGTATGTGACGAATTGCAAACAAGATTCTAGAATAGTATTTTATCTTGCTACATTTACTGGTATGATTATAATAAGGATTTTATAAGTGTCACAATACTTTAAGTCATTACAAGTATTTTTTTTAAATATTCTTCTCTTTATTACATATGAATTTTTAGAGTTGGAGAAGAATTATTAAGTATGTTTAGTTATTCATTGTCATACTTATGTTGTTATTTTAGTATTTTTTTTCTCAATAATAACTGTGATTTTATTGCTCAAAATAAAGTAAGTACATAAATATAAAGTTCCAGATCCTACAAACCACCAGATCAAAATTGCATTTACGGCTTCTACCCAAACCAACCTAACAACAAAACAAGACATCTACAGATTCATTCATGATCACCTACATAAAAACATTCCCAAAAAAACTCTAACATACATTTATCTACAGAATTAGCCATACCCGTAAAACTTGTCAATTCTTGTAAACATCCAAAATATAGAAGAGCGGGTTACACCACATGGTTCAAATGAAAGATAACCAGACAAAAACAATATTTTGCACACCTCGATACATGGGCAATCAAAAAAAGGAAACTAACAATTGAATCATCCTTTGCGAGAGGAGCACACCACACCACTGGGACCGGAGCCAACCTTTTCCTTACTCGGACGAAGAACATGTCATCCTACTTCCGCCTCCTCTGCCTTCGCTTGCTCAATCACCATTTCCAACTCCTTAATCTCAATCAACAACTTTAGAGCTTCCCAGCCCCTTTGTGCCTCCAAACTACGATGGTATTTGCACTATCCTCGTGCCCATCACATAAATGGCTTATTGACCTACTTAATGCCTTCAACTTCTTACTTTATTCCTTTCCCCAATGTCAAAGCCAACTCTCGGGTCTACCCATTTGAGCAGTGAATCCAATTCACCTAGGTAGGCAACAAGAACTAAGGCTTACATCACACGCTTCACCGTCCATGTATTGTCTCCGCTCTGCAAACCCCAAGTCATCACTAATGAATACACATCCATCCTGGTCCTATAGCGGTGTTTTATTCCCTTGAAAGTATTTCCCACAATCAAATAAATGCAGGGTGCCAGATATTCATCCCACAGATTAAAGAAACTCTTTACCCTGCGATCAGTCATCTCTTTGTGGAATGAGCTTGAAGTTGTTTCTGTGTCTTGAGGGTGAAGTTAGCTTCCATCTCATACCCCTACACACAAAATCACCTCTGCCACCTCTATGCAAATTCACAACCATGCGCGAACTCTGTTTCAAACCCTTCACTGCCGACTCCTGCTTTGTTTGTGCATTAATTGGCATGAAGAAGTAGTAAAATCTCCCTTAAAATCAATCCTCACTCCCTCTTTAAGACTGTGTGTGACATTAAAACAACGTCGCCTTCCATTCCATATATCATCCGCATTCGTACTATTCACAATCTCGAGGATCTCAAAGTTGCATTCAAATGACATCATCACCTTGTCCTTTAATCATCAAAGTTAGTTGTCTCGTGTCTTTGATTCTCACTTCACCAATCCATTAAAACCCAATGCCCATTTTGATAAAACATCTGCTTCCATATTACCCATCCTTTTAATATGGCTAACTCTAAAGTCTTCAAAATTATTTAATTCTTCCATAATATTCTGAATGTGGTTTTGCAGATGCCACACATCAATCGAACCCTTCATGATTGCTTGTATGATCACCAACGAATCACCTTCAAGATGTAGTTTCCTCACCCCCATCTGCCAACAAAAACTTACTGCCATCAACGTCGCATTAACTTTCACTACATTATTAGTCCCAAATTCAAGTTTTTTCGCTCCTATAAACAAAACCTTACCACACCAATCCCTTACATTGAAACCTGCCCCTGATGGTCCTGGATTACCCTTTGAGGCACCGTCAAAATTTACCTTCACCCAACCTTCCAAAGGTTTTTCCCATACCACCTTAGGCTGCACCAAGGAGTTGTCTTAAACCCAGCCATGCCCATTAACGAGCTCTGAAAGATAGGGTCTTTGAGGTTGGCGCAGTGCGCACAACCAGGGGAGTCGAGTTATTTTAGTATGTTGCTTCTCCTAATAAACTATGAATTTGTAACTAGTAGCTAAGAATTTCTCTTAGAAGTCTATGACCTACCACACACTCAAATTGGAATACATATTTCACTAGAGGTTTAGGAGTAGGTTAATAGTTTATATGGATCTAATGACTTAATGGTTCATCTAGGGAGACACATTCAATAAACCATGATAATTATCATCTCGAGGAGTCATTTTTTGTATACCTACATCTTTTGTTTGTGAAATAATGTTCATATTAGCTTAATAGATGTTTTTTAGCAGGTTAATTTTTTCGCTATTGATAATCTTTAAGGCTAAGAGCATATTGGATACTACTACAAAATTATTTAATTTTTTTATCTCTATGTGTAGTTGTCTTGTTAAGGAATGCCTCTAAGAACACCCTCTTTCTTCTAGTTGAGATTGAAGTGAAGGTTAGGTTGAGAGAATTTATACTTTAGACCTTAATGGTTTGATTGGAGATCAAAAGGTTTACCTAATTAATAATGTCAGAACATATAAAGAGCATACACAATTGTTGGTAGCTTGAGGTCTTGAGGAGCATAATTATGCCTGTATGAATTCAACTTCTTAGATTCATATGCTATTACAGACCCTTCCTACATGAGAAATACACCCAATCCTTGTCTTGAAGCATCAATGACCACTACAAACTAACCCTCTCAATCTAGAACCTTCAAAATATGAGTTTTTGTTAACCTCTCATTAAGGTGATTGAATGCTTCCTAACACTTATCTACCCATTCAAATATTTTTCCTTTTATTCAAAGAGAGGTAATAGGGTTGGATGTCTTGGAAAATTTCATCATGAACTTCCTATAGTATCATGCTAAACCCATAAAACTATGCACTTCATGAATGTTTCTCAATGTTGGCCATTCAAGAATTGCTTTGATCTTTGCTAGATATACT
The DNA here is from genome assembly GCF_030272615.1 of Cryptomeria japonica. NCBI lineage: Eukaryota > Viridiplantae > Streptophyta > Pinopsida > Cupressales > Cupressaceae > Cryptomeria > Cryptomeria japonica. The sequence goes on along the minus strand of NC_081407.1, from coordinate 285,845,165 downwards.
ATTATTCCTTCAGCAAAAATAATATGATCCAAATATAGAACTTCTCTCTATCTAAGAAGGTACACTTGGATAATTTCCTATACAATTTTTGCTCTCAAGTGTTGAAGAACAATTTGGACGTATTGATAGTGTTCTTCTTCATTCTTGGAGTATATATAAGAATGTCATCCAAGAATACTAAGACAAAATTGTTAAGCTAGTCTTGTAAGACATTGTTCATCAAATTAATGAAAGATATTGGGGAATTTGTGAGTCAAAAAGGTAAAATCGTGAACTCATATAATTCAGTGCCTATATCTTGTTTAGAAGGATGTATTATGGGGCAAAAGCATGAAGTTGTGTCACACTTAGGGCTAACTGGGGGTAGTTCAATCGTACTACCACCCTGCCACGTGGTGCCCCGTGTTGCTGGCATGGCACCTAAATGGCGCCAAGAGTTCGACCGAACTCAGTTCGCCCAAAATCTTGGTGCCATTTAGGCGCTTTTTGTGAGCGCTTGAGCTCAAATTTTTCAAAATAGTTCGACTGAACTTAGTTCGACCAGACTCTGAGTTCGATCAGACTCCCCTATGTGGCAGGTGATGTGGCAGCCAAATCACCTATTTTGTCTGTATTTATGAAACTTTTCACTTTTGCTCAATTTTTCTTCAGGCAGAATATTTTTTTACAAAAATAAAAAAATACCCTTTTGTAGAGCTCGAAATCATGAATCTGGACATATAATGTTAATTGTATTTTGATTAATTTTATTTTTTTATTAATTAAACATTGTGAGTAGGTTTTTTAAGTTAAAAAAGAAGCTAATTAGAAATTTTAAAAAATATATATTAAATGATATTAATTTTTTTTTTAAATATATTTTTCACTAGATGAGAGAATCTTCTCCAAAAGGGTATAATTTTTTTTTGGTAATCATAAATTTAGTAGACAAAAAGTGACGCCAAATGAAAACTACGAAATTCAGCTATACTGGACTTTAAAATATTATTACGAGAAAAATATACATCAATTTTTATTTTTTTTTAACATTGCATATATATGTCCTCTATTTGGAAAATTAAAATCAACAAAAAATAAGTTCATTTTCATTTTGTTTGGTGATGGCGACTAGAACCCCTGATTTTCAACATTTTTCGGCAATAAATTTTTTATCTTTGAATATATAAAACAAATGTCAAATTTTAAAAAAAAAAATTTAAAAATAACAGACATAAATTTCATTAATATTTCTATATTTGATCAGTTCACATCATTTTGAAATTCAATTTAGAAATGTCACTTTGATGCAGTCAAATTTAAACAATTTTAGTTGTGTTGGTCACTTCCTTTATAAAAGTGTGACACATCGTTGTGCTTTTACCCTATGAATGTCCTCATCTTTCAGCCTCAATTGGTGGTAGCCTAATTGTAAATAGATCTTTGAGAATACTAGAGCTCCACACATTTGATCAAAGAGATCATCTATACATGGAAAGGGACCTACTTATTCCTTATCATTGTTTTATTGAACATACAATAATCTATGCATAAGTGCACTGCACCATTCTTCTTCTTAACAAAGCTCCCAAGGGTAGAACACTGAGTCTTATCAAACACTTGTTCAACAATTCTTGTAACTAATCTTTCGACTCCATCAACTTCAATGTGGTTGTCATTCAACAGGGTGCTTTTGATGTTGGTTCTGATTCTAGAGCTAGGTCAATGGAAAGTCAAAAACTCTCTTTGGGTGTAACCCTATAAGTTCTATAGGAAAAATATCTTAATAATATTAAAGGTAGGGATACTCTTATTTAAATTATTTTCCATGAACACCAAAAACATTTTCTCCAAGCCCTTAGAGCTTCAAATGTTCATAGATCATTAGGTCATCAATAATATCTATCTCTTTGGATTCCTCAAGTTCTTCCATTTTAATTATAAAAAGTTGAGATCCTTTTTGTATGGCTCTCTTAAGTTGCATGGCAAATAATTGCTTGAGCTTAACCTCTCATTGGGTGCCTTGAAGGAATTATCTATTCCCTTCATCTAGGCACTCTACTCTTTTTGAAAAATAGTCTACTTTTTCCCTATGACTCCACAACCAGTTCATTCCTAGGATAATGTCATAGGATCCTAAGGGAGCTACATAAAGGTTCGCCTTAGTTGAAAATACTTGTAAGTTCAACCTTGGCTTCAAATAGACATTTCTCTACTTAATCTCTCATCTGATTAGTATATTTAACAGATCATGACTTAGTCATAAAACCAACTCTCTTGGGAAATTTTCTTACAGTCTTAATTGCAAAAATCTTTATGTTGCACCCATATCTATAAGAATAGAAAGTGGAGTTCCAATAATGTACATTTTATTTCAATAGGAGTGATTTGTTATTCTGCCTACCAGTTTTCTTGATTTGCATGTGTATCCTTTGTTGAAAAGCTACCTACTAAGACGATGGGGGTTTCTTTTTTGTGGTACCCCTTGACTCTTACTTAGGCACTAGTTGGCGTAATGCTCGCCTCCACATGTAAAACACCCTCCTAAAGGTCCTATCTTATTTGTGTCCCTACTTGAGTTGTCTCCATATTTCTTGAAATTATTGTAGCTTTTCTTATCATTCTGAGGTTCATGTTTGTTACCCTTGAACCCCTTGTTGTTCCTCCTTTCCATTTCATGCTCATCATTCTTCTTTTTGAAGGTTTGGGAATATTGCAACCACTTAAACATCTTGTGAATCCTCTCACAGTATGCAACATCTACCTTCAATTTTTGTTCTTGTTTTATTGCCTTTTAATAGACTTTGTCCATGGTAGTAAGTCCATGAACATCAACCTCACCACCAATTTGATATTAAATAACCCCATAATGAATTTTATAATTTTGAACCTCTCATCTGCTTGGTACTGGAGTACATATCTGAGGAGTGTAAAATTCTCCTAATACCCATCCATAAAAGAATCTCCCTATTGAAGATTCTAAAAATCCATCAATTTCTAGTCAAAAAAGAGTTGGGCCAGCCACCTTTGCCTAAAAATGACCACAAATTGGTCCTAGGTAAGGCTCAAGGAACTCATCCCCAACTTTTCATTTTTTCTCTCCCACCATTTGGATGCTTCACCTACCAACTGGTAAGCTCCCATACTGCTTTAGTCACCTTCGAGTAGTTTCTAATTTTAAAGTATTTCTCCATCTCAATAAGCCACACCTCTACAACATATCCTGACACTTAGCAATCAAATTTAGGAGGGGTAACTTTCTTCATATCTCAATAAAATTATAATGTAAGTTGGTTTATCATCTCGTAATGAGCTCTAACATATAAACTCTCCTCCATATGCTCACTTTGTGTACTGCAGTAACGTCTATTAATATCCCCGCTTTCTTGGGTTTCTTCTTTATTATCTCTCGGCCTACTCTTGCCCCTCACTTGTTTCAAAGTTCCAATTCTAGTCCATGTTTCACTAAGTATGGACAAAATTTGTTCCAACTTGGCCATAGGGTTTTTAGAGGGATTAGAATCCTCTTAGGTCCCCACAATATTAATCCTAGAATGATCCATTTTGGTTATCATAGCATTTTAATTTGCAAAATTAATCTTTATTGGCCATTATGTTTAAGTTTCTTTCCAATTTAAACTCAAATTGAAACATTAAACAAGATAATTCACATATTTGCAAATATGGAACTCTTTTATGACATATACATCAGTTTTATACATTATTATTTATACTATTTCTCTTTGCACATGGTTTCAAAATTTATAAATTTACATGTTGCTATCACCACTAGTGGATGATGCTTCTATGGGTTATGCTTGCCCTCAAAGTTTGATATAAGGAAGTGGGAGGTATGATGAATTTTGAAGTTCGCCTCTTCATCCTTCACTTCTTTCCCCTTGGAGGGGGTTTCACGATCATGCTCCTCTAGCATGTCATGGTGTAAAATTGGTTTAGATGAGGATGAAGGGGCTAATATTTTTTTGTTTTCAACTGGCCATTTTTTCCCCTCATTCCAAAGGTGTTTAATGACATTTGCAAGGATTTAATCATCAGATATAAGAGTGCATTCTAAATGATCATATAAGGTAATATGTTACTTGTTCAAGTGTTGAACTAAAATAGGTTCTTGCAAACTAACTTTTATAGGGTTTGTCAAATTCTCATCCTTGTCAACTAGACAAGAATACTTGTTTACATTATCTAATTATTAAGTTTTGAGTCTAAAAGTTTCTTGATGGTGAGCTCTCAGGTCCTAGTATTGAACTTGATAGCTTTGACACCATATGTAACAACTCACTCTACTTAATAAAGGAAAGTAATTGAATTCACTATATAGTAAAGTAAAAATATGAATATAAATAGCCATCTAAAAAATGTTCTAACTTTCAAAATAACTTTTTTTCTCAACATATATCAAGTGATTCATTTCATTGCATAAGATATACTCAAATAACTATGGATATCTCATCGAAAATCAAACACATCATTTTCTTTTCAAGTAATAACATACTTTTCAATCAAACAAATGAAATAATATAGCTCAACCGATAGAGTTTAGAGTGTATTGGTGTTTGGATAAACTAGTATTTATCTCAAGCCTTGATGAGTTATTATAGGAGGGAGAGCATCACCCGAGTACATTTTCTCCAACCAGAGACCAACACTCCCCACCAAACCTTCCCTTCATAAGGGTATAGACAAGGGATTTGGTAAAGGTATGCCATCTAAGTTTGGTTTGGTATCCTGCATAGCTCAAATCGACCATACAACAATAAATGTCCTTCTAAAACTATGTATACTGGACTATGCAACTAGAACATAGTGAATTGACTAGACAGAAATAGAATTTATATCACTTTGGGGAAAGATTCATATAAATATCACTTATCTAGAAATATATTTGAACATTTAGACATCCCTACTTGACTTGGAGTACTATATATTCATCTTATAGTTTTAACTCAAATGACTCAATGACAAATCAAAAGTTGAAATGAAACTTTTAGTCATGCGTCCACTGACTCCAACAACTAACTAGTTCTCATGACATAAAGAAAAACAAGTATTTTAAAAGAGAGATCTAGTCTCAACACAATACAACATAACTTGCAATTTGGTTAGGAACATGCAATAATTATCGCCCTTCACATACTCATGACTTGGTGAGTTATAATACACCTAGTGAGGATAGTTAACATATTGTTCAAACCCAAAAAATTCTCCTATGTTCTTGTTGGTATTGAACACACCACAAGTTTGGGAGGGGGGGTGAATCAGAACAAACCTTAAAAAAACTTATTCAAACTTCAAATCACAATTAAATTATCTTTGCAATTATGAAACATGAAAGTATAAAGCACAATACACACAAGAACACCAGATTTATGTGGAAAACCAAAGAAGAGAAAAGCCATGGGGAGAATCACACTCACAATATGAATGGTTGATTACAATGTTTTAGGCTCAAGTCCAAGGAATCACAAAACACATGAATGTACTTGAAAAACTAAGGAGCACATTCTTAGGTCAAGATACAAGGAACTTGCATTACTAAGATGCACAATATTAGGGAAAGATACAAAGATTGCACAAGTTGCCAAAGGGCTCACTATTTTCTAATAGGTACATGAAAATGATGAATTAAAATGAACAAGATCTTCAAATCATGAAACTATCCTTGAAACACTATGTCAAGCGAACAATGTCATGACAAACATATCTCACTTCATTCACTATCTCAAAATATTGCCACACTCATCACAAACTAAAATTCACACTTCTCTTTATTGACAATCACTTGCATATCATTCACATAGAATTCACAACAATCTATACTTCAATTTACACATCCACACTTCCTTTGATGCAAGGGTCTTGAAACCCTCAACTAGGTCGGCCACAAAGAAAATATACATGAATTACATATTTAGTCAGCCATCCGGACCAAAAACACACAATGTGATCCACTCAAGAATATAAAAGGGGACCCAAATTACTCAATGTGGATCTACACATGCCATTGTGAGACCCATATCAACATTTTAACTCAACCTCCAATGCATGTTCAAACCAAAAGAGTATGATCCAAATGAGATAAATCAAATGATCAGCCAGAGACCAACACAACTAACAACACTGAACATAGAACAATATAAAGTTCATTTGCCAATCAAACCAACACTAGAAATATGAACTAAAGCACTACATGAACTATATGAACCTGTTCTCCAAGGCATAACACTTGAATAAATAGAACAACGCAATGAAAAGCATTCACTAGACCAGTCCCGACAGACAACCTCACTATTATCAAACTACCACAACCAACTTCATCATTTAAGAAACCGAGGACCTGGAAACATGATAATAAAATTTACACAGAATGTAGACATTATATCTAGAACCACAAGCCATCATCATCAATAATTGGAGGAATGTGGAGCATTCTTTCATAAGGAAATTAAATACTCTTTCCTATATATCGTAACTTCCATTATAGTAGCCTTCCAGATTGACCTCATAATTACTTAACATCATCACTAGACAACATAACAACATGTGAACACTCATTTTTTGATGTAGGAGCATCCTTGGTTCTTGACATTCTTGCATCAACCAAAAAACATTTTCCTTTCATTTTGTTTTACTGTTTTGCAGTTTCAGTAATTCTTTCAACATTTCTTCTTGTTCGCTCAATGAATGTTGCGGAGCTGGATTTGGTTCGTGGATATGTTCATCAATCTTATCCTTGGTATGTGGGACATTTGGATCTTTTTTCGGCAAGTTATCGCTTTTGGAATATGGGACAGTTTTATTTCCTGTGTACCGGAGCTGCTTGGACCTATTTACTATTGTTGATGCTTGTGGATCTTTCTCGTTGCTAGCGGAGCCTAATTTTGTTGTTTCCAATGTTCCTTGGCATGTGGTCGATCGCCCCTTAGGTCTGCACCTCATTCTTTGTATTTTTTAGAGGAATTTCTTTGGCGGAAGCCAACCTTGTTGTTTTACACGTTTCATCTTGTTCATTGGCATTTGTTTCATCTTAGGCCGACGCGAATCATCCTTGGTCATATAGATCAATGTAATTAAGCATTGAGAAATCAATTTTTAGAATATAGAACATAGATTGAAAGGTTAGGAGTTCCGGGGTTGGCTTGCATTCTTGCTTGAGCCGAATGTTGCATAACACACATGTTTTGTACTCAGGCCTGTGACTCAAATGTTGTGAGCCCACATGTTTTTTATTAGGATAAATAGGTTTTGAGGGGACCCAAAAACCCTTACAACAGGTTTTGAAGGGACCCGAAACCCTCGGATTTTACTAGGATCTGAAAGCCAAAATAGACAGCTGCAAACGATACATCAAAGATAAATAGCAACCTAAAACCAGCCTAGCAGCACAAAGATATCAATGAAACCTCATTGAAAAGGGAGGAGGAAAAAGCCTTTCACTAGCACAAGGGTTTTATCAAGGCTCCCTTGACCTTCAACAAAAACCAAGGGTTTTTGCAGGCACCCATAACCTGATTAATGGGTTTTACAAGGCTCCCACAACCAGAATTGGGTTTTGAATTGGCTCCCACAACCAACACCATTTTGAGTTTTGAAAGGGCTCCCAAAACCCACACAAGAAGGGTTTTCCAAGGCCCCATAACCTGTAACAGAATCTCCAGGCCACAACCAAAGCCTGGTCCTAACCAAAAACAAAAACTAGGCCCTTGAAAACTGCCAACATCCAGCCTATCCTTGAGAAGAGCAAAAAATAGAGGGATTTTTTGGGCTCCCTGAACCTTGAAAGGGTTTTGAGAAGGCACCCATAACCTTTTGCAGAGAATACCATGAGGGTTTTGATAGTCTCCCTCAACTAGCAAGACAAACAACAATAGCCTTAAAACTCCCACGCACCATCTCTCCACCATAAAAGGAGAGAGATTCACCTCAATAGGAAAGATCAGAGAGCAGACCAACTGTCCAAAAAACCCTTTCACAACCCACAACCCATGCAACCACTCCACCTCTATAGGAGAGCAAACCTCCTAAATCAGAGAACTATGAGAACGGGAAAGAAGAGAATAAAAAATCTCACGAAAAAACAAGCAATGAGCGCACCGAGGTCCACACAAAAGAAACCAACCCTACACATGCGAAAAATAACTCCTCCTCCAAAGAATCAAACCCCGCCTCAAAACGGGGAAAAAAGAAAGGATTCTTTTGAAGGAGAAGCCAAACCAAGAGCATTCCATCACCAAAACATCCTCTGTCCAACAACAAAACCTCCGAACAAGAACATCCATCTCTTCCAACAAAGGATGTCTCCACCTCAATAGGAGACACAATCATCTTGAAAGGCACAAAGAGTGAAGAGAGATGTCAAAAAGCCACCCAAACCCCATACCTATCCACCACAATCCAATCCACCTCCATAGGAAAGGACAACAACTCCATAGAAGAAGAAGAGGGAGAACTCTAGGGAATGACAACCAAAGCCCTTAGAGAACACAAGAAAGCCATAGAGACTAGGGCATTGAAGGAACAAAAGAGGCGAAATAGAGGATACAAAGCAAACGAAAAAACAGGGACATAGGAAGGCATCCACACGCTAACAAACCATACATAGGACCAATCCAAGCCCCCAGAGAGGGAAGCAACCACCACATAGGAAACGCCAAAAAGCCCCACCACGGAGGAAGAACGCACCAAAAAAGCATTGCGAGCTGAGAAACCTCCGATCTGACAAGGGAAGGCACATAAAGGAGGAGAGGTTGTCGACGAAAAGAAGAGTGGACACCAAGGTGCCACAGACAAAGCCACGACCCAGGAGAAATCCGACCCAAGACGTCGAGGACAAAACATGGTGGCAGACACATCTCCTTCCAGCAGCCGAACCACAGAACCTTCAACCCAGACGACCAAGAAAAATGGGTCATCATCATCTCCATCTGAATCCTCCCCATCCTCAGCAAATCCAGAAACCCTAGCTTGCACGACACCCGCTGCCTCTCCCACCCTTGCGATCCATTCCAATTGATATTATGAGCTTGCATGTTGCCGACAGTTTGTAATTGAATTCTATGATCAAATAAAGATTGATTTTGCATTTCTTCCATCGAATTGATTTGTTTGTGTTGTGTTTCATTTGTTGCACGGTCCGGATTGTTTTCCTTGAGGACCCTTCTAACCGTGACTTCGACACAACTAAAAAACTCTAATTACCTCAACACACAATCACAAACCACACAAATTGTGTCATCAATGACAAGACAACTCAAGTTTCCAACAAATGATCGGTCTTCAAATTGGTCTATATATAGCATGATTTCAGATTTAATGACCCATATCACTCATACAAAATTATAATTATCTATTAATACAAAGGGTTTACAACATATATAATTCTTTATTAAGAATGAGTCTTGGATGAGGTATAGCTTACTCATCGTCCTCTTTGGTCACAAATCAACTTTTTATGTCCTTTCATTCATATTACACTAAATAAGTTAATATAATTTTATTCGCTTGAATATGTACATAAAGTGCATGCCTTGCACTTATATGCATACATGCAGGCTTATGAGAAATTATGTGTTTTCTATGCTCATAGCATGATAAGATATAAACAATACTCTTCTTCGATATGACTAAGTGATAAAACAAATAGGAATTTTCTACCATTCTAAAAAAGAATTTATTCATAATAAATATATGATTATCTCAAAATAAATCTGCATTTAAAGAAGAGTCTATATAATCTTAGGCTTATTTTCTAAATATAAATAAACTGAAATTTCCTTTTAGAATTAAGAATATACTCCTTTGTTTACGAGGTTACATTCGTATGCATCTAGTTTAACTCATAATAACATACCATAGCCTAGATTTCATATATGGATATTCCATATAAAGCGATAATGCAACTACACTCTCTTTTTATACATTTGAGGGCAAATAATTATCTTACTAGTATACATATATTTTAAATATATGTAAAATATGCCGATAGATATCTTATAATAGAAGAGAATCATCTGTAAAATAAATGTTCTTCTAAAATACTAAATACCAAGAATACAAATCTATTAAAGTCCTACATGCAAATAACTCACTACTACAAATCGCGAATATAATAACTCACTACTACAGGCATACAGACATATGATAACAATCAAGAAACAGTTTGAGAGATTCAGCTCTCTCCCACGAGAACGCAAGGTGAAAAGTATAAATCGTTGCCAGACAATAATGTCTCTTCCTTAACATATCTCGAGCTATTTTTCCGAAATTAGAATGAAAAGAGAGTACTCAAAAATGGTTTCTCCAAGAAGCTCATATCGCAATATCAAAGAGAGGTAAAAACGGTTTCATAACAAGAAGTATCTATCCATATCAGCTCCTATCGAGCTCTTCATAAGAATATGCCCATCTGAAATAAAGTAACGGTTGAGAGCTTAATATCTCCTTTCCCATCATGCCCAATAATGCAGCTTTCAAAGTGTATATACCCGCATTTTGAACTCCCTATTCACAATTAAGAACGCGATAATAACATGCTTGTGGCTTAAAGCCAACGTGGATTAATATCCACTAAATACACAAAATCACAAAACATTAATACTTCGATATCAAGCTTGCTGATATCGACCAAGGTGGCACGGTTACAATATTATGAATTCACAAATCAAAACACACCAATAAATATCAATGCGAGGCTATGAGAAGCTGTTTATAATTGGCAAAGCACAAAATCAAAATAGCACAACTTCGGTAATTATGCCACATGGGATTTAATCCGGCTATGATTCGAAATACATAAACTTATATAAGTTAACTTCATCACCATGAATTCACCTCCTCCCCCCCACACACATATATATAAGTACAAATATACCTACATAGTTTCATATCTTTATATATATGCCCCAATTTCTCATCCATCAATTGTAATTTCAGTCGAATTCGAACCTCGGATCGATATATTCTTTGACTATATTGGTGGAAATCAAACATTCCAAACGTCCCATGTTGCTTCCTTATCCCTCCCACAACAATTAACAAATCGGCAGGTAGGGAATTGATCGTACAACCAACAGTAGTGGAGGGTATGGCTCGATATCAATAATTAGAAAAGGGGATTTGCTTGCCGAATCAGAGGGATTTCGAATGGATAATCATCCATCAAAAAATGAATCCTCTATAGCACTGAACGGATACAGAATCTGATCCATTTCCATTTCTAACGGATCTACCAATTAATCGAATTTCAATACAACATCTATATATATAAAACCTATGTAGGGCAATATAAGTACAAATATATGTAAGTATACTTAGGGTAAGTGACATGATGAAAACTAGTTTTTGGCTTTGTGTGTAAGTTAGCAATATACATGTGCCCTACTCTTTGGGAAAAGTTGTCACATTCACCTATATTATTCATCCTTCAAATTCTCTAGCCTTGGATCCTGATCATTCTAACATTCCCATTTGCCATATATACATACCTATCACATTCACATATCTATATTCTCATGGTTATCCATCCTACCTCCTCGCTTTTGACCTTGATAAGGAAGTTGACAAGATCTTAAAATATTTTTATGGACACATCTTAATATATATCTAATTGTTCAAAGAAAAAAACTCAAGTATATTATTATGATTAATGAATGTAGTTGGTATAACTTTAGCAAGAATTTCAAGATAGCATCATGAATAACACATAATATCTAGAGGGGCATCTCACTCCTATACAATGCATTCCTTAAATACCACATCCTAAATTCCTTCCTCATTTTTATCATGAATTTCCAAAATTCTTCCATCTATCCAACGCCATCGCCTCTGTTGGCAATATGCGTTGTCATTGATGTCAACCTAATGCCTGACAATATGTGTTTTCCTTGATGAGTATTGATGTTGTGGTGATTGTTGGCAATATATGGAGATTATGTTATGGTCATTAATGATGTGGAGTTTATGATTTGATATTGTGGAGATTGTTTTGCTATGGTTTGTTGAGGCTAATGTTGTCACGATTGAGGAAGATTTTATATAGTATAGATAGTCGATGGTTATAGTTGCTTTGGGTTGTGGATCTACACTTTCTTGGTTTATAATGTCTACATCATGTATAAATTGTTGATGATAATATGGTAGGTCGTCGGAATTCTGATGAACACGGGCATTTTTTTTAAAAAAAATCAAATTTTCACACAATGCCCCTTGTCCGTCGGAAACCTCTGTCAGAATTTAACCCCAAATGTATTAGTGGGTGGTGAAGGTGAAGATGTTCTTTCCTTGATCCTAGCACTCTTGTTCAAATTACTATTATTTTTGAATGTTTTTTTAGTATGAGGAGATGTCATATGTAGGAAAGAGTATTTAAAGTCTGGTTAGAAGAATGCTCTGCATTCCTCCACATTTGATAATTTGGTCTTGTGGATTTGGGCATATTGTTTATGATTTGTGGGCACTACACTTCTATCTTTTTAGGTTCCTGGCTAGTGATTGTTGTTTGTTGGAAATTTGACTATCTGTCAAAAGTGGATTTGATTGGTCCAGAAAATGCTTCGCTTATCTTTGCATTAATATTTTGGGTGCTATGAATTCAAGGACATGATTTTGATGTTTGTGCATTGTCTCAGTTCTAGTTTCATGTGTTGAAGTGTTTTGCAAGAAGTTTTATGGATGTTTTGTGTAGGACCATGTTCTTGGCATTCTAACAATGAACTGTTATGTGTTTGTTTATGTTGTACCAACATGTATAGATGTGAAAGTGAGAAACACGTATTTGGGAATGATTTTGGATGTTCTGAGAATATTCTTATGTGCTCCACATGGTGTTGAATGTTTTGATTGGTGCTACATTGTGTCTGATGTTGTCTTCTAGGTAGTTGGTGTGGTTTTGCTAACAAAATTTTGGTTCTCAACTTGTCCTATGATCTTAATGATATTTTTTAACTTTGGAGAGTTTGTTAAGGTGCATTTGGGTCCTACCCTTGGCTATGGGGATCCATATTAATTTTATTCATTTGGATGCAATGTTTTTGGGCCAACTGGTTATGTGCTACATTGTTTACCAACACATTTCCTAGTTGTTGTCCTTGGATGATGTGTGATAGTGTGTGTATTATTTCGAGCTACTTAGAGAAGTGTAATATGATGTTTTAAGTCCTCTCTATCTACTGGATTGGACCACATTCGCCATAATTGTATTTGGTGGCCAACTTAATTGGTTCTATGCTTATCCTTTGTTTTGGTTGACCTAATTGACTTTTGTAATGAAGAAAATGGTGTATATAGAAGATCATTCTAGAGCTTTGAAGTGGGTGTTTCAGAATGTGAATGAATAAATTAGAATAGGTGCAAATGTGCTTTCACGATCATAGATTAGTTGTAGAGTTATGCGATGCAAAGACAATGACAATGTGATGGTGATTGTTGTTGGAGTTGGCTACTTGTGGAAATGATTCAAGTGTTGCTTCATTTTGGACAAGACTTTATTCTATTGGTTCAATTTTTGTGATATTGTATCTTGCCCTAGAGAATTGATCTTCAGCTTGCAAGTCCTTTTGTATCTTGTCCCGAAGCAACGAGTTGTAAGTCCTTGTGTATCTTTCCCTAAGATACTGCATCTCAACCTGCAAGTCTTTTAGGTGGCAGTGTGCTTACTTGGTAGTGAGCCTAAAATAGATTTGTAATCATTTCAAATATTGTGAGTTGACTCTCACTGTGGTTTTTCCCTCATTGGGTTTTGAATGTAAATCTAGTGTTCTCTTTGTGCATTATGTTTCTTTTCTTTAGTCTTCATTATTGCTTATAAAGTAAGAAAAAAGTTGATTGAAAAGTTTTAGGTTAAATGTTTTAAGGTCCAGATTGATCCACCCCCCCTCTTATTCCTAAGGTGTGTTAAACACACCCCTAGTCCTAGAAAAGATATTGGCTTGTGTTTTCACAAATTCAATCCATATAGCATTTCCAAAGCCAATGCTCCTAGCTATCCATACACGTAGAAAAGTAGAAAAATCTAACTGTAACTATCCAAACAATCTACTATGTAGATCTAAATGCATCGATAGCTTTTGTGCCCAATGTCATTTAATCATTATATTATTGTCTAGATATAGATCATTTCCAAATTAAAAAAGCTATTATCATCACCACCACCACCACCACCACCACCACCATCATCATCATCATCATCATCATCATCATCATCATCATCATCATCATCATCATCATCATCATCATCATCATCATTGTCATCATCATTGTTATCATGTCATCATCATTGTCATCACCATCATCCTCATTATCATTATCGTCGTCGTTGTCATCGTCGTCGTTATCGTCATCGTCGTTGTCATCATCATCATCATCATCATCATCATCATCATTATCATCATTGTTGTTGTCGTCATCGTCATTGTCATTGTCACCAATTGATCCTTACAATATAGCTTGAATTGGAGCAAAAAATTACAATTTATTGAGCTTATTATATACTTCCTTACATATGTGTCTTCATATTTTTCTTCTCATTTGTATCAGTCCTCAGAGTATTCTATGGCAATTGTATCCTCGTGGTATTTTATATAATGGTACATCTTATAATTTTCCTACTTGAATCATGTTTTCTATGTACAAGACAAAAATCATGTCTTCTTGGTCTTCCATATCATGATCCATCTTATCATGTGCTATAATAAATACTATTGCTCAAACATTTAAAATTCAGTATAAGATTCACAATATTCATCTTCACATCATCCACACACCTCTTTATTTATTCTTAACTACCTATTCATAAAGAATGTTCATTCAATACCATCTTTTGATTTTAACAAATCCAATCTATCTCAAGTTTTATCATTTTATTTTGAGTGTTTTATTCATCTCTTTCATCCCTGCATGCCCTCTCAAGGACATCTCTCTAACTATCATGATAGTTGGGACATCCTCTTGCATCTATAATTTTACTTTTAATTTCTTTGAAACCCAACTTCTACTAGATGAAATACCCTTTAAAAGAGGGGCAAATATAGTTGTACCTAGATTTTTTCACCTTAAATTTATTGTAATCATTCCATCTTATTCACCCTAGTCTCATGCTCTCGACTAACTTCATGATGCTAACTTATCAATTCTATCATCATTTGTCAAATAACTAATTTTGTTGTCTTCATTATCTCATTGTGGCATCAACTTTTTATAAGTTGTGCAAAATTTTAAGGTGGTTGTGCTGGAATCCAAGAACACTGAGAGGGGGGGGGGGGGGTGTGAATCAGTGTTCTACCAGTGAGATCAATTTTAACCTTATTAACAAAGTATTTCCGTAACCGGTAACCATAAAAGAATATAATAGTAAATAGAAATGAAGCGACCACAAGAACATGTACACCATAACACAGAGATTTATATGTGGAAAACCTCAAGGAGGAAAAACCACGGTGGGATTGGTGACCCACAATTACTATCCACTGGCCAAATGAATAAATATTACAATAGGTGTCTGCACATGTAGGAAGGCCAACAACCTAGAGCGCACTGCTCATCATAAAAGGAGCCTCACTGACTACAAACACCAAATGTGGAGTTGCAAACAAAATTCTGAGCTCAGAGAATGCATCTACTATGTTGGATGAGTTCCGGTTCAAGCACTGTCTGTACTGATTTTCACTGTGTCCTCCCTTACCGGTAACTTACTTCACATCCCAAACCTCTAAACCAATAATCAAGACCAACTACAGAATATTATATTTGCATTTAGTCGATCAACATCGCTTGCACAATATCATATCACTATATATTCCTTCTCTCTGTGTTTCTTCAAAATAACCTAACCGTACTAACTTAAATGCCCTTCCCAATCACAAACATAAATGCCTTATGTCGGCTTACAAAGATATTATAATTTATTTACATGTTGGCCTAGACAAAAATAAATACATTAAACTTCGTGACCGATGTCGCTGATTGATGTCGTGTAAACCTGCCAGATCAATCTCCTATGTTGGTCTCATATACCGGTTCCTAGTTTGCCGGTTTCCCTGAATGGCGGTTTCTGAATCATGAATATCGGTGAGTATCAATTAAGTGTCCAACCCAAAATGATGTGTGTTACCATCAATAACAACACAACTAAACCGGATGTGTGTCAATTGCCAAAAATCTCTCCCTTTGGCATTGATGGCAACACTCATGTAAAAAATGGATCGTTGAAGTGTTGTCCCGGTTCCTCCCAAAACTGATGACCAAAAATGACCCTGCTCCCCCTGAGCTATACATTACTTCTTATGTCCCTTAACATTTTTCACATCAACCTCTCCCCCTTTGACATCAATGACAAAGGCTGGGGCAAATGAATAAAAGAATGAAATAAAAATGTGTTTATCGAATCTAGATGTACTTGAATATATCTGGGTAAGCACCCTTCAAAAATCCTAAGTAAGTATCCCAACTAGTTTTCAATGTTCCTAAAATAGATACAAACCCATTGAGAATGTTTGCATGTAGTTCTTCTTCTATTAGATCTGTCGGTGTGGGTTTATTCATCAATACTATACTTTCTTGCTTATGAAGTAACAAAGTGTTCAATCGGGGACTAACCAATCCTCTCAATTCCCTTGCTCGCCAGATTAATATGTCCATATCTTTCTCCAAGGCTGATATCTCTGACTTTGTAACCAGAATTTGACCATCAATAGCGCTGGTCAAGGACTGAGTACCATCAAAATTGTAAGCCAGATGTTCCAACCGGGCCTTTGCCACTTTTATTTTTACCTCCAGGTCAACTGTAAGATTGTCGGTGTTAGTACAAGACCTATATATACAACTGCACTGATTAAGAGCCTCATCAATCTTTGTTAGTTCCTCTGTCATCTTGACCTTGTCTGATGTGATCATATTGTCATAGGTGACCTTCCTAGCTGCAATGTACCTCTCTATTAACTGTCAGCTTGATATCTTTTCAAGAGTTTGAAACTCTTTTGCAATGTGTTATGTCAAACTCTTAATCTTATCAGAGGGGCTAGCTAACGGACTGGTGTATCTTGGAACTAGTTGCTGCAGAACCGGAATGGCCTGCTCAATGACTTGCTTGTCTTCTGATCCTTCCTTCCTTAACTTCTGAGTTGCTACAAACATTAATTCAAAACTTCTCAGTTGCTCAATATTCCTTTGTCCAAAATCAACTTGACCGAATGAGCCAAGTGCCAACAATGAATGACTAGACTCTCCAACCTGTTGACTGGCACCGGTGGCTTCGCCACTTCGTGTAGTAACTTGCTCAACCTTAGCCTCTTCTATATGTACACTTGTTGCTGGAGATTCAATATCCTCAACCTGTTTATCGTCTGTATCCGCATCAATAACCTCTACATCTGGAATGTTCTGTTATGGTGTATCTTGCTTATCATTCACAGATTTAGTGAACTATCTACTGGTTTTTCTATATTATGTACAAGTAATTCTGCCAGAGGAATATCCTCTATTAGTTTTTGTTCCAAAATCGGTGAATCCAAACCTAATATACCTTTCCCCTTACCATCAACTGATATGTCTTGAATACCAAATTTAAGAGGGAATACCGGTGGAGTAAAGAAATGAGGTTTATCTACAAAGAATTTTACCCATGCCTTGTGGGTCTCCTTAACTATTTCATTTACTCTACCTACCATGAGACTCACATGTCGGTGTCTACTCCAGAAAATTGTTTTATTTGCATATTCCAAACACTATTGCATCTCTTCATTAGTTATAGCACCACAAACAATCAATAACTCTTGCATCTTTATATATTTATCCTCTTCAACTATAGACAATCTCCTAGCATCTAGCTTATTGTAAAAATCTCCCAGTATTTATTTTTCAATCTCAAGTAATGCTTTCTTATATATATCTACGTATAACAAAACTGCTTCCTCAATCTCCATTTGTTCCTTATCATCCATATGTACATAATAATTGTGGATATTGCTCAAAATTCCATCTTTAGTTATTTGATCAATCAATTCAACAACTCAGAGATGAGGAATGACTTCAATACTCTTACCGGATTCGAGAGCTACATCTATATCTGATTTCTTCTTCTTGCTGGGAGTAGAAGTAGATTCCTTAACCGGTTTCCTCTTCTCTGTGGGTTTTCTCTCCTTCAAAATTTTCTTTGGGGCTGCTAGAGGGGTGACCTTTACTTTTTGTTTCTTTCCTTCCTCGGGATTCTTCCTCTGTATCGTGATGTAAGTTTGGGGAATCTTTGGGGGCACAACATCAGTATCAAAACTGGATTCAATAGGGGCAATATAAGTTTCCGGTTTCTTTCTCTTCAATACACCCTTGCTGATTGTTGTTGCTGGTGGAATTTTAATTGTTGTCGGAGATGACCCTTCTGCTAGTTCAATGATCTGTTTGATTTCTGAGGACATTTTATCCACATCTTCCCCAACCTTCTTGGTTTTTCCTTCATTTCTCTTCCTACTAAAACCTATCTGAACTTCAGATTCCTTTTGCTGTGTTGTCCCAAAGGTTTTCTCAACTTCATCAACTGAGGCATCAATAAGAGTTTTGGCATATAAGTCCAAGATCTCAGCATCAACCTCATAGCCCATCTCAGTGATCCAAACCTTTCGTGGTTGCACTACCTCCATCAATGTTTCATCCTTCTTCACCATAAAGCAGATTTATGTAGAGTACTTATTAACAATATGTTTAGGCACTCTTTCTCTCTTCTTCATTGTCTTCTGAAATGATTTGAAATAACCCCATAAAATGGAGTCTCTCTCCTTGTCCTGTCCCAAGACTCTTATAGCATTTTTTATTTGTTTTCCTACCGACATATCAAATGTCCATTGTGTTTTACTGGATCCTGGTAACTCATTCAAAAAGAAAAGCATCAAGCAAACAACAAGGTCACCATACCAAAAAACACCTTTCTTCTTACCCTTAATCTTCCCTAGGTTTAAAATTAGCTCTTCACACATCCATTGATAGAGATCATACCTATCATTTTCTTTCACCATCTTATGAGTACAGTAAATGCATGAACTAGAAATAAAGTTCAATTGGTTTGATTGGGTTACCTTGTAACTGATGATCATGCTTGCAAATTAAACAACTTTGTCTTTGATAGTGTTTATCCTCATTAACTGGTTGTCAAAAGTTGCACCAGTTAACTTCTCCACCTCATTGTTAGATATTTTCTTCTTTCTGGGAGTTTGATTAGTCTGGGGAAAATAGGTGATTGCACGAATAACCTCCTTGGTGATTTTGTAAGGTTGGTCTAGCCACATGAATTCATCGTGGACATGACTCAGCACATACTAGATCATTTCATCTTCAAATTTTGGCATCTCCAAAATGTCTGTGAAACCCTAATCCTTCAAAATTTGGAATTCCGATTTCATCAATCCCTTCCTGTCCAGCAAATTTTTCATGTACATTGATTTGATTTCAGGAGAACTTAAATCCTCTAGAGTGCAGTGGATATATGCACAAACATCTTCAATATACAAAACTCCATCTAGAACCCTAGAAAATGTGTCGACTGAATCATCGACCTTTGCAATCTGAGGACATTGCTTGAAAACCGGGCGTGGACGATCCTTGATGTCAACAACAATAAGGGTATCCACACCTACCGAAGCGAGAGATGATCCAGAAGCTATTGCAAACAAAAGATAGCATAGAAACTAATAAAATACCTCACAACCTTCGTCGGTGAAAGTTCTTGAAAATCTGCACTAAATGCATTGGAATTCGCTTGAAAATGCTCTTGATCGCCTTAAACCCTCTACTTCACTCTGAATGTTGTGTGATCAGAAATGAACCAACATTTCCCTTTTATTATGCGAAAACCCTAATTTCACATTGAGATAAATGTGTGTCGGCCTATCATACCGGATTCAAAATCCATAATCTTAGTATCGGAAAACCTTCAGATTGACTTGTCCAAGATTTGAAACAATCTTTCAAACCGCTACCAAGGGTAATGAAAGAGCTATCATTAATTTGCCTCCCCCAAGGCTAATTGTTGAGACATGGACCAGTCAGGACTCAAACCTAGGACTTTCCATACGTTGCTGGAGTGCTCTACCATTGAGCTGCTGGCCCCTCTTGGACCAGTCCATCGTCAGCTCGGGCGTGGCTTATTTCCAACACTAACACCCCCCCTTAAGCCACACCTCTCATGTGCTTGGGGCTCCTATCCTGGACCTAGCTCTGACACCATGTTGAGACATGGACCAACTAGGACTCAAACCTAGGACCTTACATACGTTGTTGGAGTGCTCTACCATTGAGCTACTAGCCCCTCTTGGACCAGTCCATCGTCGGTCCGGGTGTGGCTTATTTCCAGTACCAACACTAATACCTTAGTTACCGGATGAGTTTCCTGCTGGTGCAGGAGCATTCTGCTCTATCGGTTGAGTAACTGGGTTGTTTGTCTCTATCGGTTGATCTTCAGATTTCCTAACCCATTTCTTCTCATGCTCCTTTCAGATATCATCAACCTTCTATTTTCCTTTCTCATCATTTCCTACCGGATTGTTCTTGCTTTTGCAAAATTTAGCAATATGTCGTATTTTGTTGCATGCATAGAAAGTAACATTATTTTTCTAAATTGCTTTATTGTATCCTTGATCATTCCTTGACATGCATTGATTAGCCATATGTCCAAACTTTCCACATGCATGACATTTCACATTCATTCTACAATCTTCTGTCCTATGACCATACTTCTTACAATTTCAACACTGACCGAGAACTGTATTATTATCCCGATTTGCTCTATTTCTGCAATGTCTTGCCATATGACCAAATTTATTGCAAACAAAACATCTACCACTAAATTTATGTGCATTGGGTTGCCTTACCGGTGATTTCTGGTTCCAGTTGATAGGTGGATTCTCCTTCTGATCGGTTGCTTCAACTTCATTTGCAGTACCAGAGCTTTCTCCATGCTCAAATCCAAGACCTCTAGTGTCTCCCTTGCGCCTTTGATCCTTCAATAGCTCATCAAGCTTTACAAAACTATCCTTAAACTTGTTTGTGTATTCATTTGTAGTATCCAGATCTCCCCTTAAGACTGTTATCAATCTTTCCAACTCCTACTCATTATTCTGGGATTGCACCAGCTCAATTCTCAACATATCAAACTCATGTGCCAGCCTAATGCATTCCTCGGATCTGTCTTTCTAAGATTTGCCAAGATTTTCTGCATTCTTCTTGTGGTCTTCAATCTTCTTGGACATCCTCATAGTTAGGGCTTGCATTTCATTCTTCATGACACTATTCTCCCGACTCAGCTTCTGACATTGTTCTTTAAGGGCATTCTTCTCTTCATCATCCTAATTTTATAAAAGTTCCTTCCTTCTAGCTTGAGCAATGACAACCTCTCCTGTAGGATAAGAATGAATTCCTTTGCAGAGTTCAACTCATCTTGCAACTTCAAGTTCTTCATCCTTTCAACATCATAGTCTTCAAGTGCTACTTCAATTTGTTTCTGCATACTCATCTCCATGGATTCTGGATTCAAGATCTTCCTTAAACTATTAGACTTACTCCAAGGCACCAGACTCTGATACCAATTGTTGGAATACAAGAACACTGAGAGGGGGGGGGGGGGGGTGAATCGGTGTTCCACCGGTGAGATCAATTTTAACCTTATTAACAAAGTATTTCAGTAACAGGTAACCATAAAAGAATATAACAGTAAGTAGAAATGAAGCGACCACAAGAACTTGTACACCATAACACATAGATTTATACGTTAAAAACCTCAAGGAGGAAAAACCATGGCGAGATTGATGACCCACAATGTCTATCCATTGGCCAAATGAATAAATATTACAATAGGGGCCTACACATGCAGAAAGACCAACAACCTAGAACGCATTACTCATCATAAAAGGAGCCTCACTAACTACAAACACCAAATATGGAGTTGCAAACAAAATTTTGAACTCAGAGAATGCATCTACTATGTTGGATGAGTTCCGGTTCAAGCACTGTCTGTACCGGTTTTCACTGTGTCCTCCCTTACTGGTAACTTACTTCGCATCCCAAACCTC
This sequence comes from Cryptomeria japonica, assembly GCF_030272615.1. Classification (NCBI taxonomy): domain Eukaryota; kingdom Viridiplantae; phylum Streptophyta; class Pinopsida; order Cupressales; family Cupressaceae; genus Cryptomeria; species Cryptomeria japonica. The sequence continues at coordinate 285,823,125 of NC_081407.1, read as the reverse complement.
TAAACCAATAATCAAGACCAACTATAGAATATTATATTCGCATTCAGTCGATCAACATCGCTCACACAATATCATATCACTATATATTCCTTATCTTTGTGTTTCTTCAAAATAGCCTAACCGGACTGACTTAAATACCCTTCCCAATCACAAACATAAATGCTTTATGTCGACTTACAAAGATATTACAATTTATTTACATGTCGGTCTAAACAAAAACAAATACATTGAACTTTGTGACCGATGTCGCTGATTGTTGTCGTGTAAACCTGTCGGATCAATCTCCTATGTCGGCCTCATATACCGGTTCCTAGTTTGTCGGTTTCCCTAAATGCCGATTGCCAAATCATGAATATCGGTGAGTACTGGTTAAGTGTCCAACCCAAAATGATGTGTGTTGCCATCAATGACAACACAACTAAACCGGACGAGTGTGAATTGCCAACGAGTTGTAGTGCACAGTTATTGGAGTATCTTTAAGTAGATGTTGGGTGAAACCTCTAAATGAACACTTTCTGACATTTGTGCACATAACATTTCATCCAATATTCTTTGTAACTATTCAGAAGATGAAACAATAGCTTTAAGCTCTTAAATCACATACGAAAACAACAACAAAAAAATCATTGTCAAAATAAATCCAATGTATCTTTTAGAAACTTAAGATATACAAAATTAATGATAACAACTAATGATACCCTTACCTATATATTTAGTATACATAAATGAATCTATAAAACAACAAACCTAATGAACACTATTTCACTAATATTCACATGAGTTTTTTTAAACTTTTTTTTTAACCTTTTCTTTTCGTTCATATTAGCAGGCAAAACATCTCTTAGATAGATTCCTCAATTTTCATAATGTTTCATATTAGCAGGCAAAACATCTCTTAAATAGATTCCTCAATTTTCTTTTTGTTTTTTTAAGGCGTGTAGGTAACTTTCAATTCAATTCAATTCAATCTCCAATAATCAGTGTTCCACGGGCGTTCGGGACGGGGGGACGGGGGGACGAGGGGGACGCGTCTCGGGGACGGGGGGACCAAGGGCCTAAATTTGGGGACGGCGGGGGGGACGGCGGGGGGACGGCGGCGGGGGGGGTGGCGGGGTGGTGGTGCTCATATATATACATATAGTACTTGAAAAACTAGTTTTGAAAAGATGTATAACAGTATAACAGTATAAGAATTAGATTTCAAATGAAACTATAGGAAATACCAAGATTACTTAGATTAGTGATACGTAACTAATTGCTAATTGCTAAAACTAAAAGTAAATAAAATTTGACAAATGAAATTGTCAAATTGGAGATTTCTCATTTCTATCATATGAATATCGAAAAAGGAAAACAAAAAATATGAATATCTGATGCCATTGCAAAGTCTATAATAATAAAGATGATTACATGATTCATCATTACAATGAGTAGCCAAATACAAATACGTGTAGCAATAGCATTACAAAAGAGACGAGTCAAATACAAAATGACAAAACTGAAAAGTGAAAACTCAAACTATAGCTAATGGAGGCCTCTAATCATCTGCAAACTCCTCCTCACTGGAACTGCTGGACTCCTGAGGATCAAGGTCCCTCAAGCTCACACCAACTAGCCCTGCATCTGAAGTGGTAGGATCATCCTCATCAATCTGTGAAGGCTCCTCTGGCTCTACATCCCATCGTGCCGCTGGACTCTCCTTGTACATAAGTGTCTTGCGGTCAATGAGACGCAAAGCACTATGTACAGCCACAAGCTTCTCTGCTCTCTTAGAGGTAAGTCTGTTCCTCTTAAGAGAGTGGATGAAGCTATATGTAGACCAGTTCCTCTCAGCAGCTGAAGAACTGGAAACCTGGGATAGCAGACGGATGGCTAGAGTGGTGGTCAAAGATTTCGGGCCATGACATTTCCACCACAAAAGTGGGTCCTCCTGTGCCATAATGTCTATATCCATCTTTGCTGCATCTGAATAACCTCTAAGAGTGGCAAATCTTCCCCACTCAGTGCGTATTGTGCCGGCATCTCTGGAATCAAACATCTTCTCTATGCACCTAAAGAAACCTGCCTTCACCTCATCATCCTCAATCGGTGTCGTTCTACCCGGTCTAGCCTTGTACCACTTAGGATTCAAGGCAAAGGCAGCCATATGCAAAGGAGTGTTCAACTTGTCCCATCTACTCTGAATGATAGGCCGGATTTGCTCATTGTAGAATGCTAGAGAGGGGTCCTTCACTCGCACAGCAGCCCTCATCTGGCCAAGCATAGAGTCAATGCACTCATACACCTCTCCAAGGTTAGGTGCATCCCCATCCCCATATCTGATCACCTGGAATACTGGAGAAATGATGGAGACAATGTATTTCGTATCAGTCCAAAACACATCACTCTTCACTATCTCCTTCACCCTTCTCCCCTGCTCTGTCTTGGCCTCAGCCCACCTATTCCACTCATTAGTCATAACCATGAGTTGCAATGCCTCTTGCAACTCAATCATTCTCTCCAAGAGAATGAAATAGGATGCATATCTAGTCTCAACTGGTTTCAAGAACTCCTTCTTCGCGAAGGTCCTGAATAGTGCATGTGAAATGTGGTGGTTGTAGATAAACATCTGCACATCTCTCGCATCGGTGACCACTCCTCTAATCCAGTCAATCTTCCCCATGTCCTTGAGTGCATTGTTCATGGCATGCACACAACATGGGGTCCACCAAATGTGTCTATAGGCTGCCTCAACGAGTCTCCCTGCTGCTCTACACACATATGCTGCATCTGTCACTACTTGGACCACATTTTGTGGCCCAACCTCCTCAATAGCCTCCCTGAGGACCTGAAACTGGAAATCAGCATCTTTACGATGCCCTGTACAATCAACTGCTCTAAGGAAGTATGGGCCCTCTGCACATGTGACCATGATGTTGATGAGTGGACGATGGCTAATGTTCGTCCACCCATCCATAACTATGTTGCACCCCAATGCCACCCAACATGCCTTCATCTTCTCCATCAAAATATTGATCTTGGAATAGCTTTTATCCAAGATCGAGGTCCTCATTTTCGTCTCCCCTGGTGGCACATAAGATGGTCCTCCCTTGGCCACCATATCTATCATCTTCCTATAATAAGGAGACCGTGAAACATGAAATGGAATGCCATTGGCAAAGAAGAAATTGCCAATGGATTCATCTATCTCATCTCTCAGCTGCACATTAAACATATCAGCAATGGGGTTGCTCTGTGGTGTATGCAACTTACGTTTCCCAGTCCTGGCAACAGTAGAAGTGGAAGTAGATGGAGATCCAAACATCATTCCTCCCGCCTGCGAAGCATGATAAGTATGTGGCACTGGCACATTCTGGCTGTCGTGAAGTGATGCCCTAGCAGACAAAGTAGTAGGCATTGAAATATTTGTGTCATCTGGAACCCCCCAAAGCCTGTTAAACTCAATTCTGTACTGTATATTTTTGGGTTCCTCCAAAAACTTACAATGTTTCACGCCTTTTCCTCTCCAAAATAGAAAGTGTGCATTCACCCTGCTAATGCTACCGAACCATTCTCTGTCACAAATATTGCACTTCCACTTCCTTGTTCCCCCACTTGAATGTGATGCAGTGCCTTGTACTGATATTTGTGAAGCAAACTGTTTTAGAGGAGACTTAGGATCAAAATGACCCCTAGCATATGGTGCCAACAACTCTGAAGGGCAACCTGTACTAGCTGCTGCACTTGCCATAGAACTAGATTGGGCTCCAGGATCAGCCCCATGGTCACCCCCCTCATTTTCAGGTTCATATTCTGAATCATTCTCACTATGAGAATGGATTTCCATGTTATCTTGACTCGTGCCTTGGGAGCTCATTGTGAAATTTTCAAATTGACACTGCATTTCACAAAATAAAAATAAAAATAAAAATAAAATCAGCCTTGTTTAACAATATATTTTTAAATTTTTAAATTTTTTTTCCTATTCATCTCAAAATGAGATTTGATGTTGAATCTTGAGGGCAAAATGATGAATCATTTTGCCCTCAAGATTCAACATCAAACCTCATTTTGAGTCTTAAGATGAATAGGGAAAAAAAATTAAAAAAACCAAAAATGACATAGAACAATGAAAATCAGAAAGTAAAACAAAAAAAAAACAAGAAGAAGTTGAAAAACCCTACCTTGTGCTTGAAAAATCTCTCCAAAATGTAGAAGAATCTTCTTCTTCCTCTTCTTCTTGCTTCTTCTAGCTCCTATCACACTTGTAGTCACTTTTCTCACCCCTTCAATCAATCTTCTTCAAGCTGTTCCTCCTCTTCAAGCTGCTGGAAAAAAAATCAGTTTTGCATAATGAGAGTGAAATCCAAACTAAACATGTTTTTGTGTTGTTTTGGGGGGTGGGGTGGGGCCCACGTCCAATTAGGGTTACCCCTTAACCCCCCCTAAAAAGCACATGTCATAAAAATTAAAAAAAAAAATGAAAACTGCGCTTTTTATCCCGTGCGAACGCGGGAGACGCCTGGGCGCCCCCCCGTCCCTCGAGAGACGTCTGGGCGTCTCTCGAGGGACGGGGGGGACGCCCAGGCGTCTCCCACGGAGACGCCCAGACGTCCCCCAGGAGACGCCCAGACGTCTCCGCGTCGGGGACGTCTCCCCGTCCCGGCGGAGTTTGGGTGGCGGTGGCGGGACGGCGGGGGACGTCGCGTCCCCGTCCCCGCGTCCCCGAGACGTCTCTGACGGGGGGACGCGCCCAAAAATGGGGGGGACGCGTCCCCGTGGTTCACTGAGATTCTCCATTAAGCATGCTTCTTGATCGTCTGCTTTTTCATCCACGTGTCGAATTCTCCCTGCACTACAGGATAAAACCACGTTTTATGTGCGTCAGATCTGCGTGCAAGACGCCACAACCACACACTCATTAATCACGCTTCTTCATCTTTCGACGTTTTCGCCACTAACGTACAGTCATTTGACGTAGACATTTCACGTCGCTAAAAATTTAAAAAACATGCATTCAATCCCAGCAGATACTGAAAAATCATGCATTCAATTTTTAAATTTAAAATTGTGTATGTTTTCCATCGTAGCAGTTGAGAATTTCATAATTTTGAATTTTAAATTTCATGTTTTTGTTGCAGCAGTTGTAGATTTCCTCACTTGGGTGGTCTCATGGAGTCATCAAAATATGTAATTACAGTAACATTTGTTGAAGATGAGAATTTTTTTTCTTCCTATAAATAGGCCTTTGGCCTTCAAAATTTTATCATACTCTATTAATCATATTTGGTCTACCAATTCAGTTTCCTTGCTTATAAAGTCCAGAGAAATGGCAACTTATTTAAAGAGGATAGCAGTCTTTGGAGCTCTGCTACTGATTTCAATGGGTAAGATTGTTGTGGGTATCATAATTTTTCATTTTTCATTTTTTGTTAACTTTTAAATCTTCTATTTTATTGTATTCTACATGTTTTGTGTAGATTAGATGATAAACATTTAGTCTACATCTTGCTTATAGTAATAAGGTGGTCTTATATATTTTTACCTTTGCTTACCAAAAACCAGTCTAATTATGAATTGGTCAGTTTTTATTTTTGTTTTTTTTCAAAGATTAAAATGATCAATTTGTTATTGTTTAAGGGATAATTTTTTTAATCCTCCCCAATTACACTAAGAAATATATTTGAACACATCATAAACATTAGAATTAAGAGAGATAATTGTAATTAATAGTTATGTATATTTCCCATATCCTCTGGTCTTCTCCCTGTACAAAAGAGTGGCTACTCATTCTTTATATTGCATACTTCTGAGATATTTAGCCATAGTTCTTTAATTCCAGAATATAGTGGAAGCCCAAAACATTTGGCTCCCTAATTGTAACTTAGTTAAAGTTATAGGATCCGACTTCTATGTAATACTAACAACTACATCCTTTTCGTTCCCTTTTAAATTATTATTAAACAAGCTGTAATACTAACTAAATTGGTGTCCACCATTTTTAACAGAAAAGGTGAAGGGTCCATAATTCAACATAATATTTATGAGATCTTTGGATAAAAATAATGTTTCTTTGTATACAAGTGCTTTCTATTGATGTCGGATTGGTGTCCATTTCTTTTTTGATCTTGAATTTTCTGTGATGAATTTTGATCAAGTAATATGTTGTTTTTATCAGTCTATTGATGCCAAATTGATAAGAGCTATTAGATTTCCACAATCCATTCAAATAATATATGTAGTTTCTAAATTTGATTGTGTTAAATTTTCTTACCATCAACGTTTCAAATCACACTCTGCAATGCATCATCAGAATGCAAGAGAGTTCTAAGCTAAGTCACCAGGTTCGGCCGAATTTCATCCTTGAAGTTCGAAATTCGCCGAACAAAAAAAAAAAAAAAAAATTCGTTAAAATTCGCCGAACTTCAAAAAAAAAAAAAAAAATTTTTTTTTTTTTTAAAATAAATTTTTGGCCTTCTTCTTCTGTTAATATTTTTTAAACACATCTTCTTTTCTTTGATTAAAACCCATTAACCTGTTCTTTCTTTAGGATATTTATGTCTGTTAGAACCCTCAATTAGGATGAGAAAAAAAATACTGAAGATGATAATTGATTACCCAATCAGTGAGGTATTCCAGTATTTGGTGATTCTGTTATTCTCATAAGATGAGATAAAGATGTTACTTACAATAAACCTTATTAGCAATTCATATGGAACCATCCCCCATATGAAAGATTGGTTGTTTTATAGAATATATCTGGCATATTTATACATATGGCGAACTTAATTCGAATTTTATACATTTCGAATTTTTCCCTCATCGAACTTCATTCGAATTTCAAAGTTGTCGAACTTCGAATTCGAATTCGAACCTGGGGACTTAGGTTCTAAGAGTGTGATTAGAAACATTGATGGTAAATTTTTTTAACACAATCAAATCTAAAAACTGCATACATTAGCCAAATTGATATTCATTTCCTTTTTGATCTTAAAAACCTCAATTTCTTATTAAATTTATTTCACTATATTGTAACATCCTTTCTTTTTATATGTCAAAAATATTATTAAACAAAATGCAATACTGACCAAATTGTGTCCATTTTCAACCAGAAAATGTGAGGGGCAGAGTATTCACCCTGACAAACAACTGCCCCTACACTGTATGGCCAGGCATCCTAACAGGAGCAGGAGGTCCTTCCTTAGAAGGAGGAGGCTTCACCCTAGCAACCGGTGAATCCCAGTCACTTAACCCACCTGACAATTGGTCCGGCCGGTTGTGGCCTCGAACAGGCTGCACCTTCGAGGCCCTAGAAGGCCCTGCTACCTGCTCAACAGGTGATTGCGGCGGCCTCCTCCAATGCAGCCAAGTGGGAGGGGTCCCACCAGTGACCCTAACAGAATTCACGCTGGCAGATGACGTGGACTTCTATGACGTCAGCCTCGTCGACGGCTACAATGTTCCACTGAGTATTGAGACTCTTGGAGGCAGGGGCGACTGCAGAGCAGCAGGGTGTTGGAGTGATTTGACAGACACGTGTCCACCGGAGCTAGCTGTGAATGAGAATGGACGGGTTGTGGCCTGTAAGAGTGCTTGTGAGGCGTTTGGAAGCCCTGAGTATTGTTGTACAGGGGAGTTTGGGAGCCCTCAGACTTGTGGGCCTTCTGCTTATTCACAGACGTTTAAGACTGCTTGTCCTGCTGCTTATAGCTATGCTTATGATGATGCTACTAGTACTTTTACATGCACTCAAGCAGATTATCAAATCACTTTCTGCTCCTAAGGTTTGAAGTAGACCAAATTATATAATTTCCGTTTGTCATTTCCTTTGAATGACTTTCAGATATGAGTTTTGAAGTGTTTTTAAATTAAGGTAAGCGGTTTTTATCAGAAATAGGTTTTGAGAAGATCTCAAAATTTTTTACAACAAAAATATCATCATGGATCAAGAAATTTCGAAAGTATTATGAAATATTATAACAGTTCAAAAGACATAATATTTATGTCAATTATTGACATGTAGAATCATTGCCACTTGTCTCTAAGCATATGAAACTATTACATCTTTAATGAGAGTGAAAGAGTGCATCATCCATGTCCTCCTTGACAACTAATAAATATGGAAGACAATTATGTGATATCTCTCGGCATTATTTACGTATATTTTTTGTTAGAATATAGGTATACTAGTTCTACACTTCAAGTAAATGAAAGATAGTTTGCTTTTGTAGTTTTGTAGTTTGATTATTGAATGTTATAGGTTTGAAAATAGGTTTTGAAAGGACCTCAAAATCTTTGACAACAAGAATATCAATATAGATCAATGGATTTTGAAAATGATATAACAGTTAAAAAATGATATTTCTATAGTTCAAATTGAAAGATAGTCCGCTTTTGTAGTTTGATTATTGGAAGTGATCCAAAATGTCGTAGGTCTAATATCTTTTATTGTAGAATGTCAACTAAGAACTGGTTCTGAAAGGATATCAAAATCTTTTACAACAAGAATATCAAAATATGGATCAATGGATTTTGAACATGTTATAACACTTAAAGAGATATGATATTTCTACACTTCTAGTACAGGAAAGAAAATATGTATTTTAAGTTTTGAATATATTATCGAATGCCAAATAAAAAGTTATATAAAAATATTAAAGATTCAACATTTTTAATTGTAAAAATTAATAATATTATGATTTTTTACCTATTTATTTTAACCTTTTAAATAAATTACTTGTATTTGATATAACAAAATTTAGACAATATCCTTTTACATAAATTGTAATTATAGAAAGGAAAGTTCAATAATCTATCTTAGTTTATATAAATAGCATCTAACTTGTATAGAAACAAAAATGAAGAGGTGTATAGGTATCCTATAGATTGTGCAAGCTCACTGTCATGGATGCTAGTGCCATGCACAGACTATAGCATGACACATTGTCATCCCATACAAACAAGTAACAAGATTCAACAGAATAATATCGAGTGTGTACTTGCACAGATTTCAAAATAGTGACAGTATAAAAAGCGACATAGTGCAATACAAAAGGATAATAACTTATTACAGTAATTAAAATAGATTAAAAAATAAAGGTTAGAGGTCACCGATATCTTGAATTTGTGAGAAACTCCAAAAGAACCCGCACCTAAATAAAACAAGGAGAAAGGTTGGGTAGTTGTATTAAGAGGTTTGCCTTAGTCAAACCCTCACTTTGGTATTTCTACCTCTTTGGATAGCCAAGACAGATAATAAACACTAATAATATAGAGAAGAGATGGCAAATGCAAATGCTTCAAATGTAAAGACAATTAACTATGCTATGAAAATGAAATTGATAGCACTAAATCTCCACTGTGAAGGAGAGACAACTAAACCAACCAAGAGAACCCTCCAAAACACTGACATGATCTTCCAAAGCTAATCTCTCTAGTGTCAAAGGATCGCACTACATCAAAACACTATGAAAAGTATGTATGCAAGAGCTCGAGATAGCTTCAAGTTGCAAGAAGATGGTATGTGTGTGAGAGATTGAGATAGAGAAAGTTGATGTTGTGTGTGTTGATGGAGTGGATTGTTTTCTTCTTTTCAAAATAGAGGATTTTTAGTTTGAAATAGAAAGTTTGGATTCATCTACGAGACTCAACTTGGATGACAAGGTCGTTACCCTAGCAAATTCCAAGAAGTGTAATGCTTCTACATCTTGTCAAATCACACATTTTCACAAGATGCTAATGCATCGTGCAAATGTTTGAACCAAGTGCTCATATCCTAAAAAATCATACTACAAAATCAAGAAACATTACAAATTTAGTAAAATAATAACATTTCGATAAGATCATAGTATAATTTCAAAATTGTCTTTTCCAAGGCTAAAGGAAGGTTTTATGTAGTGTGAAATTGCAAGGGTTATATGTACATACCTACCTACATACATATATCTAATTCGACTATGAGGCATGCTTTCAAGTGACATGCAACCTAAAAAGTAGCTAATGTGATCTAGCCATTTGTACACTATCAAATGCGGGAACCAAAAGAATACATCTTGAAAAATTATTAAAATAAACTTATGAGATTGTTTCTTTGAAGGCGACTTTCTTTGTTCCAATCTCTACCCCTTTTGAATCACCAACTAAAAGAAAAGGCTTAGGCACCACTAAAAATTCTAGCTTCCCTAAGAGAGAACCAAAAAACTATGATCTTCCACAATAAATATAGGTAGGATAATAAAATCTTGTTGTATTATTGCTTGGTAATGTAACAAAATTTAAAATAAAATAAGTAGACATGCAAACCAAACTAGCATCTCTTACTCTCTTGAACTCTATTAATAAAAATACTTGATTGATTCTCCTAATTTTAGTTTTGAGTTAATAAAAATGACATCGTTATCTTTTCTAAATTCCAAAATCTCTTTGGAACATTATATTGCATTATAAGGATTCTTGTATTACCCATTCTCGAGATTCTTTGATTTACAACTTTAAAATGTATTTGTATTTTAAATATTTTTTAGATTTATTCTCAATAATAATAATAAACATCTATTCAATGATATTAGTTGTACATTCAAATACCACTATTCATTTATTCCATAATTTTCTTACACTTTATGGACGTGAAACATAAATTATTATTAGTGTGAGAATTTACCAAGATCTAGAGGCAATAGAAAGCACAAACAAGAGAGAACAAAATATGACAAGAATAAACAATATTCCTATCAATGATGCAAAATACTGATCAACTGGGTCATCAAAAGTTGTTATTACATACAAAGTATGATGAGCCTGCTTATAAAGGCAAGGTCATATGGATACGTGAGCACACAATCATGACATGTGGTTCAATGAGATACAAGGGTGCGTGAGGGTAGATAGGAGAAATAATAAAATATTCCACATGAGGTGGATCACCCACCGAAGGTGGAATGTAAAAACAAGATAAGACCACAAAAGGTCGAATTTTTCCTACATGCATCATCTCTATGTGCACACTTCCCTAAGTGTCTCATATCCAAACTACTATAAAATGCATTACCCTAAGTCAACTTAACCAAAGTGTAATTATGAGACATAATTTACACCAACACCCCCCTTAAGTGCAACTTAGGGAAATTTATTTAAGCTAACAATGCAAGATGAGTCCCGACTACAAGGCCATGTTAGGTAGCCATGCAAAAATGCAAATGCACGCAAACCAATGCAATCTCTCACAAACAAAGAAAGAGAGAAAAATTCAATGGGACCCCCCCCCCCCCCAAAAAAAAAAAAAAAGAAAAAAAGAAAAAAAAAGAGAGAGACATGAAAGCACACAATGCTCTCAATGATGTATGAGAAGAACAAAACCCCATGTGAGGAAAAAGTCTCCCCAAAAAGAGAGAAGAGGAAAGACCATGAAGGGCCCCCTCAATGTAGAATCTCCTGCAAAGATGGTCCAATGAAGTTGACCAAAATACCTCCCCATTAGGAAGAAAGAGAGCTAATGATGCACCAATAATGTCAAAGTGTGACAAAACCAGGTACCAATGTCAATGACGATGAATCACTCACTGCAACAAAATAAAGTTCAGGCATGGAGACAACCTGCTTTGAGCATCACCTGGATACTCAAATGAAAAAAATACTAGTACAATCAAAGTCTCACGGGAGCCATGCACAAATGTGTATAATCTAAGTCTCAACGGGAGCCATGCACCAAGTCTCACAAGGAGACAAACAGATGAGCACCAATAGAAGATGTACTCGATCCAAATAGTTTCTCAACAAAAGAATAAATGTCTCACATGAATATTCCTAATCTATGTGTACAAGAGGATTACATCAAATATGTCATCAATGACAAGATACAAAGAGGTGTGACACTTTATTTTAGTGTGAGTACAACATAGCTCATGCAAGAACATACAACATCATATATTGCAAATATGGAAACATGAAGATGATGCCACCAAAGAAGCCCTGTAGAAGACCACAAATGAAGATGCCTCTGATTGGGAATTTTGCCAAGAGATATAAAGGAGCAAACTAACCCCCCCTCCCTTGACTATCGGTTGGAGACACTGCAAGCATGTATATAGGTGTACGAAATTTTTTGTTTTTAAAAACTAAATTAAAAGTAAAAAAAAAAAAATTATTCAAATGCCCCAAATTAAAAAACTTTATTTAAAACCAATAAAGAAAAAAACACTATGATTTTTTGAAATTTTTCATATTTGAAAAACTTTATTATAAATAATAAAGAAAAGTATTTTTTTTAATTTTCAACATTTAAAAAAAAAGCATCAAAAAGTTTTTATTTATTAAAAAAACTTAATAAAAAATATACTTAAACAAAATTAATATTAAAAAGTTTTTAATTTTAAAAAAGCTTATTAAAAAAATAAAATGGCCCTGCAGGGCCCCCTCGCGGAGCCCTGCCTCACCCACAAGTACTTTGCGGGTTGTAGGCGTACCTACGGTACCCATAGGTCTCTGTTGACCACAATTAAATCCCCCCCCCTAAATTTTAAAATTCGCTTTTAATTTGTGAAAAAAAAAAAAGTTAAAAAAAAAAAAATCAGACTATTCCCGACCTGCGTTAGTTCGTCCGTACAGCCAGGGAGGGGGATTTTTTTTTTCAGCTCAAGGTGTCTAGCTTCTATTTCGACAAATGGATAGGCGATGTTGGGGTTTTTGGGCGTTCTGAGCGCAATGGCGAGGATGGATTTGGCCAAAAATGCTCCAAAATTGCAAATCGCTCCTGAGACAAGCCACCACCCTCCACCTTAAAATGACACTAGATTTGGTCTCGAATGTCATATTTGGACAAAACAAAAGGCGATTCTAACTTTCTCGAACCTCCTCAATCTAATGGTGACCTCATATTTGACCCAGTATGATCCAATAATAACCTGTAATAGAAAGCTCCAAAATATAAAACCCCAAATAGTATCAAATGTCTCTCAATTGACAAACCAATGGCACTCTAATGGCTCTAATACCATGTGAGAATTTTTCAAGATCTAGAGGCAATGGAAAACACAAACAAGAGAGAACAAAATATGACAAGAATAAACTATATTCTTATCAATGATGCAAAATACTGATCAATTGGATCATCAAAAGTTGTTATTAAATACAAAGTATTATGAACTTTCTTATAAAGGCAAGGCCATATGGATATGTGAGCACGCAATCATGAAATGTGGATCAATGAGAAACAAAGGTAGGTGAGGGTAGGTAGAAGAAATAATAAAATATTCTACATGAGGTGGATCACCCATCGAAGATGGAATGTAACAACAAGATAAGACACAAAAGGTGGAATTTCTCCTACATGCATCATCCCTATGTGCACTCTTTCCTAAGTGTCTCATATCCAAACTACTATGAAGTGCATTACTTTCAGTCAACTTAAGTAAAGTGTAATTATAAGACATAATTTACACCAACAATTAGTTCTGCCAAGGTAGGATACTATTGCATCCATTCAAACTTTTTTTTAATTAGTTAAACCAATCAAAACAAAGAATTAAATTTTTTTGACAAAAAACTTGTAGTCTATATTTAATTTCTATTTTAAATAATTAGTTCCTGCTATTTTTCTTCTTTCCTATTGGTTAGAGCAAGTAAAAAAAAACATTTTAAAAAAAACCAAATCATCAAATTAGATGATCACAATTGACTTGTTTACACACTCATACAGGTATGATGGAGGTTTTAGCCACTCGCTTTATAGAATAGGTTCGTTGTTATGAGGTATGCAAATTTACTTTCTGACTCTCCCAAAGGCCCATTGACCCACTCACACAGATTATTAAAAAATAAAGAGATATTCATGAATCCTGAGTGTGAAAGTGTGATGTTTTTTTCTTTAAATCAATTTTTTTATTGAATGATTGGATTTTATAATAAATCTATCATATTTTAAAGGGAATGAGTTAATATTTTAGTGTGTTTAGATATTTGAGATAGGATTGTAATCTTTAAAAATTGATTTTAGTATTATTATTATGATTTTAATATTGTAAATATTGACTTATTTTATGAATAATTGTATGAAATGTTATTTAAATAAAAAAGTAAGAAGTTATATGATATCAAGTGGGCATATTGTAATGGAGATAAATGCAAAAGATAAAACAACAGATAAATGCATAAAGAAAAACATAAACAGAAGAATGACACAAATATTTATAGTGGTTCGACAATTGCCTACATCCACATTCAAGAGCAGAGGAATCTTGTATTAATCTCTGTATATAAAACATATAATGAGCAGTTGAAGCTGATTAATATATACCAAGGAAAATCATTCTAATAGAAGGTCAACAACCACCATTGGAGGGAAAATAGTTGGGCTTCACACTATCAATAATCTCCCACTTGAAGTCCAACCGAACGTTGCTCGAAAATAATTCCCCCACTTAGATCTTATTGTCACATCTTAACCAAACCAAGAGAAGCCCTACAGAAGTCGAACTTCTCTTTGGAAACAACTTTGGTCAAGACATCAGCCCAATTGACCTCTGTGTCAATTTTTGTAACCCGTAACTTGCCCTCTTCAACCACATGACGAATGTAATGAACATGTATGTCAATATGAATCGAGCGACGTTGAGATGAATGATTGTTTGCCATAAAAATAGCATTGCGACTATCATAAAATAAAACATAATCACTTTGTTGATACCTCAAATCATTCAACAACTGTTGTAACCAAATCATTTCCCCGACACCTTCAGAGAGAGCCATGTATTCAGCTTCAGTGGAAGAAAGAGAAATTGTATTTTGCAATCTAGAAACCCAACTAATGGCAGCTCCAACAAATATGAAAGCATAACCACTAGTAGATCTATGTTTTCCTAAATCTCCGGCAAAAACAAAATCAATAAAACCTTATAACTGTACATTATTCCCACCAGAACACAAAACATAATGTACAATACCTTTAAGATACCTTAATATCCGCTTGACCGCCTCCCAATGAGGTTTATTGGGATTGCTCATGAATCTTCTCACAACTCCCACTGCATGAGCAATATTTAGTCAAGTAGAGACCATGGCATACATAGGACTGCCAACCACAGAGGAATAAGGGGTACATTTCATGAAATCTTGTTCTTCTTGTGTCTTGGGACACATAGCAGAGGATAAATGAAAATGATCAGCTAAAGGAGTGCCAACCGCCTTAGCATCCTTCATTCCAAACCTGTTCAAAATCTTGAGAACATATTTCTCTTGAGACAATTTAAGTTCTTTTTTTCGCCTGTCCCAAATTATATTCATGCCAAGTATTCTTTTGGCTGCCCCTAAATCTTTCATTGCAAAGTGCTGAGATAGAAGTAGCTTCAAATAACGAACTACTTTATTGCTAGAACCCGTGAGTAACATGTCATTAACATAAAGCAAGAGTAGAACAAACTCACCATTAGCAAGCTTCTTGTAGTAAACACAAGGGTTAGATTCACAACGAACTTATGCTCAACCATGAATTGATCAAACTTGAAGTACAACTACCTCGAGTCTTGTTTGAGCCCATATAAAATCTGTTTCAATTTACAATATAGGTTTGTTGGCAATCGACACTCATCTGATGGATTCCAATGCATGGATAATTGTTTAGGGTTGTTATTGATGGAAACGCTCCTTGAAAATCCTATCTGGTAGTTATGGTTTTTGGTAACTGGTAGAGGAAGTGGTCTGGTAATCTGTCTCCGGTAGTTCAGGATAAGCATAGCACTTTTGGTCTGGAATCTTTGCAGTGACTGCGGTGCTGAGATTCGTGCATGGGATGATAGGGCCGACATGTAGAAATCATTTACTCTATTTGGTTTATCCACATATGTTTTGGTGATACGGTCTAAGCCGACACCCGGTTACACGTTATTGCATATTATGGTTGGCTGACTTGATGAATGTTTAACTTTTTGGTTGCGTATATATATGACTGATGTAGAAGATCATTTGGAGACATGGTATGAGCGAGTAGTGATCAAGAAACCTATTTGGCACAGTTTCACATGCGCATTCTTGATCCGATAGCTGGCTTAGAAGCAGAATCGAGCAGCGTTACGAAGGTGTTACAGTCAAACTTTTTGCACTTAACCGAAGCGCATCCATGCATTGTTTGATGTTATTTTGGAGTTCAATCATTGTAGTTCTCATTGTTAATAATCTATAAGTCAGTGAGACTTCCCTATTGTAATCTGAGCAGTGAGCTCTAGGTAGTAAGCCCGAATGCATGTGCATTTCCATTTGTAATATTTATGTACTCCTAATCACTGTATATGAATATCATAGGTTACAATCCCAACGTGGTTTTTCCCTTTCTGGGTTTCCACGTAAAAATCTTGGTGTTATGATTTTTTGGTTGATTATCTTATGTTTCTGCATTTTACTTTTTTGCATTTTCTTTCAGTGGTCTGAGAATAAGTCTAAATATTTATTTACTGGTAGAACACTGATTCACCCCCCCCTTCTTAGTGTTCCTTGATTCCAACAATTGGTATCAGAGCCTAGTTCCTCCAAGGAAGCCTAACCGCTTGAGGAAGGTTCGAGAAATTGAATCAATGGATTCCAGTTTGCAGAGACAGCTTTGTGTGGCACTTGAGGATCTTGATGCAACAAGAAATGAAATAAGTTCCTAAAAAGGAAACTTGAATGCAATAGAAGACTTCATTAAAGATTTAAAAGATCAAGTGAACACTTCAAGAGACAAGAGGAAAGAGTTGATGGACAAGCTGCAAGAGAAAGAAGATCAAATCATGGAAAATCAGGACAAAGTTGATGAATGTGATAAGCTTTCTAGAGACAATGTTGTATTAAATAATGAGATGTAATCCATTGTGATGAAGCTGACTAAGGCTATTGAAGACCATAATAAAAATGAAGAAAGTTTTTCTCAATCATTGAAAGACAGATCAGATGAATGCTTCAGAATCACCTATGAGAATGATCAGTTGGAGCTTGAGTTGACACAATCAAGGAATAATGATCAAGAACTTGAAAGACATAAATTTACCCTAAGAGATGAACTTGCTACTGCAAATGGATACAAAGACAAATTCAATGCTAGCTCAGCAAGGCTTGATGAGATGCTAGATAGTTAGAGACATGGAAAAGACATCCGAGGACTTGGATTTGAGAAAAGAGAATCCATCGGTTTTGGACAAAGCAATGCAAAGGCTAATCATAAGAAGACCAAGAATCCTCTAGTAAGACAACCTAATGCTTATAAATTATGTGGTAGATGTTTAACTTGCAATAAATTTGGTCATTTAGCGAATAAATGCAGAAGTAGGATGAAAAATGGTCCTACCTTTACTTGCCAATGTTTCATATGCAATAACTTTGGTCACAAGTCAAACATGTGCAGAGTAATAATGAATAATTTTCAGAACAAGAGATGTTATGCTTGTGGGATGTTTGGACATATTTCTAACCAATGCAGGATGAGACCAAATCAGATGAATTTCAGACCTCTGCAGAGAAATGTTGTTTGTCATGCATGCAACAAAACTGGTCACATTGCAAAATTCTATAGAAGTAAGAATTCTCCGGTAGACAAGAACAAAGCTGCTGAAAAGGGCAAGGCGAAGGTAGAAGAGATCAAGAACAAGCATGAAAAGATGTGGGTCATAAAAGATGAATCCAAAATAGACAGTGGATCTGTGCCTAAATCTGGTGCAGGATCTTCATCTGGTAACTAAGGCATCTGGCCTTAGGGGGTGGCATCTTCATCTTGCAAAACCCCATGAAAAGATCTGTGATCGATCAAGGTTGATTGCAGATGCTTGGAGATGATTATCTGGAATTCATCATGTCGATCTTAACATCTGGTTGATTAGATTATGTTGAACAAGACATTCGATTGAGCTTTACAGTTGCAACTTAAAGTTAGGGTTTTCAAAATTAAAAGGGGCAAACGTGAATCATTTCTCACATTGCGAGCAAAGAGTTGAAGCTGTCGAGCAAGGTGAACCAGTTTTCAAGGCGATCAGAAGGATTGAGGTGATCCGACAAGGAGTTCTTGTGCATCCAACAGAAGAATAAGGTATTTATTGAAGCACACTCATCCTTTAAACCCTAAATTTTCTAGAAATGACGTCTTCTTTTGTTGATAATCCTCTGGTAGTAGAAATTTCTAAGCAAGGAAGGCCTCAATTTAAAAGACATCCTTTTAAGTATGTTGAGGACGTTCCTAATGGTGTATTTTCATCCATTCCATATAGAGTTTTGCACATTGATGATGTTAGGGCATACATTCACTGCACAATTGAGGAAACTGGAAACAAGGCTATCCTAACCCTATATATTGAGCGGATAATGGATGAAGTTGGAAACCCCAAACAAGAATATGCACAGTTACAGAGGAAGGGTTTCACGTAGTTTGTTCATTTTTTGACATTCGATGAGGATGAATGGGTGAGGTATATTTTGAGCCGTGTCCACGATGATTTCATATGGCTGGACAGACCCTACAAGATAACCAAGATGGCAATCCATACAGTCACATGCCTGAATCAAACCAGTGGGAAACCTAATTTGAGAAAGGTGAAAAACCCAACTTTCACAAAGCTAACTGGTGCTCAATTTGATAGCAGGTCAATGAAAATTGATGATATTTTAGAGCATGATGTCAAATTTGCATCAATGATTACTGGATACAAATTTTATTAGTCTAGTAGATTGAATTCGGTCTTCGATACTATGATATATATACCTTATCAGATGGTGAAAGAGGATATGCAATATGACTTGTGCACAATTCTTGAAGAGCTCTTAAGCAATCTGAATAAAATAAAAACTGACAAGAAGAATGTTTTCAAATTCTGTACTCTGATTGTTTGTCTTGCACTATACTTCATGAATGAGATGCTCGGGACAAGAAGAGTCTAGTGGGCATATGATTTACATTTAACCTCACAGATCAAACAAGGTTTGCAAAGATTGGGAAATAGAAAAAATTAGACATCTTCCCTATGGAGTTTCTTCAAAACCTTCCAAGGCAGAATGAAGAATAGAGTAAGGATTCCTAAAGAAGTGGTGGACAAATATGTTGATACTATTTGCTTCGTGGTTGACAAAGACCAGTGCCATATGGAGGCTGTAGAACCAAGAATAATATGGATAATTCCAATGGGTTATGAGGTTGATTCTCAAACTCTTGATAGCTATGCTCAACATCTCTTGAGAAAACTGGTTGACAATTTAGAAGCAAAATTTGGCATATTCAAGGAAAAAGATATGGAATTGCATAAGAAGTTCACTCAGCCTGAAAGGAAGCAAAAAGTAAAAAAAATGCCCGAGGTTGTAGCTGAACAGATGGGCTTTACCAAAGAAGCTATCAAGAAATCTAAGGAGAAGAAGGCTCAGATGGAGGCAGAGATGGAATCAAAGAAGCCTAAGACTGAACTGGTTCCCTCCAAGTCAAAGCCTAAGGAGACTAAGTCTTCCCCTACTCTATTAGAGTCATCAACAAGTCAAATCTCATCTAGTAAAGGAGTGTTGAAGCAGAAGGACAAACCCAAAAGAACTTATGTAGCCTTATCTCCTATTGCATCTGAAATAGAGTCATATAAGGAAGCTGAGAAAGCAAAGAAGAAAGGAGAATTTGTCAGAGCAATTAGGAAACCCCAGTTTGGTGGTGAGCAGAGTAAAAAGACAAAATCTAAACCCTCTCTAACTGGTAGAGCTAAACGAGGAAGAAGGCTAAGGACTGAGCTTCATAAGGATCTTGAATCCGACAAGGTGGAAGGTAAATATACCTTTATTTCCCCATTATCTGCAAAATAATTTACTGATGAAATAGTTAATGATGGTAATATCAAGAACATTAGTGCATACTATGATAATATTGATGAGAATGAGCAGAGGGAAGTTGAGGAAGTTGTTGTGTTGCATTTTAATAACTTCAGCAAGTGATTAATTGAGTTAGAACACAGTATTCCAAAAGATTTATATAGCATTCTTCATGCTAGAAGGCTAACTGCAAGCCAATTAGATAAGGAATGAAAGAGCGTGAATTGATAAATATTAGTGCTTGCATTTCTCATGAGGAAGTTGATAGACTCATGGAGCTAGCCAACAAAAAGGAATGCAGAAGCAAAAATAGAGTAAACAAGCTTATGGTTGGCAGGTTTGAGGAAGTAAGAAAAGAAATTGAAGTGATATGGAAAAGGTTATTAAAGAACAATCGATTGCTAATTAATGATGATGAAAATCTGAAGGAAGATACTTCTCATTTGGTAAACCAGGCCAATGTAACCATTGATGCTGCAGACAGTCAAAATGCTCTGGTTGTTCACCTGGAGATGGTGGAAATGAAAGGTGAAGAGGCCCAAGAGACACCAAAAGATGATACTGCACCAAGTGGTGACACCAGTGCACAGGCTAAAGAGAAGGATGCAGGAAAAGGAGAAGAAGAGAAGGACAAGGCATAGGACAAGGGAGAAGAGGTCAGTAAGGGAAAGCCAAAATCTAACAATTTCCTGGTAATCACGGCAATTGACACTCCGAAGGACAAAAGAAAAAGAATTGTTTCGTAGATCTCTATCAATTTTGATAGACCACTTGATATTGGGCATATGTCTCCACTTGAAAGGTTGATGGTTATTACAATAGTCCAGGCTCAAGCTAGTCAAGCCTTGGTCAAATCAGAGAATGAAGACAAAAAGTTGATTGAGATGTCTACAGGTGTTTTGCAAAAATTGGTACCAGAACTGCAATTAGATCCAAATTCTAACCCCTCTGGCAAGCTCTTACAGTTCATCAACAATATCAGTACCAATTTTGAGTCATTGGAGAAGGCAACCACCAAGAAAGTATTGGACAGATTCAAGAAGGTGTGAATGCACACCTTCTGGAAGATAATTGGAGATGATAGGGTCAAACTGGTGCAGTCACCAGTTAGGAGAGACCTCAAAGAGATCTATTCAGACCGGTCAGCAAGAGGAAAAATAAATGAAACACAAGGATATGATGGAGGCAATGCAGAACTGAATGAATTATATCATGAGAACTGTTTACAATCAACCGACACCAACTGGGTTACAATAATCGGCTCACTGGCCTGCTAAAACATGCTTAATTACAAAACAAGTCACAATAAGGACCTCAAATCTTTAGATCTATCTTCTATGTTCTATCTCTTAACTTATATGTACTCCTCTTCATTCTAATGCTCAATTAAAATGATTTATACAATCCAAAGGGATCTAGTCGGTCCAAAAAGAGGATCAAATGTCGAAGAACAAGACCTAACGTGTAAAAACAACAAGGTCGGCCTCTGCCAAAGAAATTCCTTCGAAAAATCTAAAGGATGAAGTGTATGTCAAAGGAAAAGGTCGGCCACATGCCAAGGAACATCGAAATCAACGCTCAAGGCTCAACAAGATACAGAAGGGATCTGGTAGATCTCGGTAGATTACAACCAGGCAACCGGTACCAGAAAACTGTCTCGGAAACCGTTAGTGATATCTTGCTGGAAAATGATCCAAATGCTCCACGGTTCTGGAATAAGGTAGATGATCAAGTCCTAAAGCAAAATCAAATTCCATGAGATCCGGCGAGCCAATGACAGAAAATGCATAATGAAATGCAAAACAAAAAGGAAATATATTTTTTGGTTGATGCAAGATTGCCATGAACCGAGGATGCTCCTGCATCAGACATCAGGGGTTGTTGAAAAAAAAGTGAGTCTGTAACTTTGTTGGGGTCAGAGGAAAACCAAGGTGGTCTACCTCTGTTTGGGAAATCCAAGATGAATCTTCAACTAGTTTGTTATTCCACTTCACAAGATACTCGTTATACTGACTGCTCCTGGTACTACGCCCAATCCTACTGTCCAAAATGTCTTCAATCTGATCCGATTCCTTCTGGGGAAACTATTTTTCCAAGTTTGCAGTATTATCCTCACTGAATTCTGGTTCATGATATTGATGAAGACCTGCAATGTTAAATACAACTAAAATACTCAGACTATCCAATAACTCCACTTCATATGCATTTCCAGAATTGAACTTTCTCAAAATCTTTCAAGGTCCAAACTTCCTCATCTGCAAATTGTTATAAGTTCCAATCGAGAATCTTTCTTTTCTCAGATACACCATCACTTCATCACCAACCTCAAATTTCTTATGTCTCCTCTTCTCATCTTCTTTCTCCTTATACTTGTTGTTCATGTCCTCCAAATGTTGCTTAACTTGAGTATGTAAGTCCTTCATGTGATCTTCAAATTATTTCACTTCTGCACTTCTTCAGTCTTCACTACTCATATCTCTTAATTCCGATATACCTCTAGGGTGTTCTCTGGTAACAATCTCAAAAGGTGTCCTTTTGGTACTCCTTTTTACTGAATTATCGTAGGCAAACTCTTCTTGTGCAAGAATCAAATCCCAACTTCCGGTTTTGTCTCCAACTAAGCATCTTAACAAATTTCCCAATCTCTGGTTAACTACTTTTGTCTGTCCATCAATCTATGGGTGAAAAGTAGAACTGAACTTCAAATATGTCTTCATCTTCTTCCAAAGTGTTCTCCAAAAATAACCAATAAACTTAGTGTCTTTGTTTGAAACAATGCTCTTAGGTAATCCAAGGAAATAGGTCTGCTATATGTACTGCATCTAATGTTTTCTTACAAGGTATGAAATGAGCCATCTTCGAGAATCTATCCACTACCACAAATATAGAATCATTCCCTCTCTATGTTTTAGGCAATCCTAGTTTGAAATCCATACTTATATCTTCCCAAGGCCTTTCTGGTACTGTCTAAGGTTTATACAATCTCACATTCTAAGTACAACCCTTTGCAACTTGACAAACTCTACAAATTTGCACATATTTCCTAACATTCTTATGAACATAGGGCCAAAAGTAATGCTCACTCACCACAGCTACTTTTTTTTATCAACACCAAAGTGTCCGGCTAATCCTCCACCATGTCTCTCCTTTATCAGATTCTCCCTCATAGAACTCTTAGGTAAGCACAACTGAACTCCTTTGATTAACATCCCATCCTGAATGAAGTAATCCAACCAGTTGCTTTTGTCTACCGTAATCGGTTCTCTACATGCTCTCCAAGGTTCTATAAAATCTGGGTCATCATCATACAAGGTCTTCAACTCCTCAAATCCTAATACTGTCACTCTCATCTTTGTCAGCAAATTCCTCCTTCTACTTAATGCATCAACAACTTTATTATATTTCCCACTTCTATGCTTCAACATAAAGGTGTAACTCTGCAAAAATTCTACTCATCTCATATGTCTCTGATTCAACTTACTCTGATTGTTCAAATATTGCAAAGCTTGATGATATGTGTACAACACAAACTCCTTAGGCAAAAGGTAATGTCTCCACTTATTCAAGGCTTGAACTATGGCATAAAAATCTTGATCATACACTAAATATCTCCTCTGGCCATCATTCAATTTCTCACTGAAATAAGTTGTTGCTCTCTCTTCCTGACTCAAGACCGCTCCTTTTATTGTTCCACTTGCATCACAATCCACTTGAAATACTTTATTGAAATCCGGTAAAGCTAACACAGGTTGCTTAGTCACTTTTCGCTTCAATAGTTCAAAACTTTTGTTTGTTTTGGTGGTCCACTTGAACTCCTTCCTATCTCCCCTCATTGTCCCAGTCATAGGGTTACAAACTAAACTGAAATTTCTAATGAACTTCCAGTAGAAACTAGCCAATCCATGAAAGGATCCTACCTCTCTAATGATTTTCGGTGTAGGCCATTTAACAATTGCTTTTACTTTCTCAGGGTCCATCTTCAAAACATCCTCAGATATCACAAATCCCAAATAGACTAACTCATCCTTCATGAAAGTACACTTCTTAAGATTTATCAACAAGTTTTTTTCTCTCAGCCTCTGCAAAACTTGTCTCAAATGCAGCAAATGCTCTTCTTTTGTCTTAATTAAAATCAAAATGTCATCCAAATATACAACAACAAACTTACCCAAGAATATTTTCAATACCTCATTCATCAGCCTGATTAAAGTACTTGGTGCATTAGTTAACCCAAAAGGCATCACCAACCATTCATACAGTCCTTCATTTGTCGTGAATGCTATCTTCCACTCATCTCCTTCTTTGATCTTGATCTCATGGTATCCACTCTTCAAGTCTATCTTTGTAAAGTATTTGGCTCCACTCAAACTGTCCATTATGTCATCCATCCTAGGAAAAGGAAACTGGTATTTCATGGTGATCTTGGTTATTACTTTGGAATCGGTACACATTCTCCATTCTCAATTCTTCTTAGGTGATAATACTGTTGGTACTGCACAAGGACTCAAAATTTCTCTGATAAAACCTTTCTTCAACAACTCCTGCACTTGTTTATTCAACTCTTTATTCTCTGTCGGTGTCATCTGGTGTGCAACTTTGTTAGGCATACTAGCTCCGGGAATCAGGTCCATGCAATGACTGATACTTCTCATAGGTGGTAATCCAACAGGCATATTATCTGATATGATTTCTTCATACTTTGTTAGCAAATATTTTATCTCTTCTGGTTGTTCTTCTTCATGCTCCGGGTTCTCAGTCTTCGTAGGAACTAAGGAAAAACACACATTCTGATGTCTCATTTCATCCAGGAATTTCCTTCCATCCACTAAAAAGATTCTATCATTTGTACAAACTTCATTCTTCAAAGGCTCCTCCAAGGGCAACAAGGTTTGCTTCATCCCATTGGCCACAATAGTGTATGTATTATTCCTCCCATCATGTATTGCTTGTCTATCAAACTGCCAAGGTCTACCCAACAAAACATGATAAATATCCATCAACATAATATCACACAAGACTTCATCATGATAATTCCCAATTTTTAATTTCACCAAACATTGCTCACTTACTAACTAACTTATGATCATCTTGAATTCATGCTATCTGATAAGGCTTAGGGTGTTTCACTATTTCCAAATTCAACTTATTCACCATCTCTTCTGAAACAAGATTATCTGAACTACCACTATCAATGACAACTTTCTGGTATTCTCTATCTTCTTACACTCGAAGGCACGATGTCCTTATCCTCCACACTTATAGAAAGCTCATCTAAACACTCTCTTATCTTGTCTTGTCTTTTGTCATATTTTCCAAAATTCTCATTCTGATAGCCATATGATTCTCTCCTCCGGTAGAAATTTCTATCATCTTTTCGGTATGAATTACCTTCTTCGCTCACTTCCTTGTCCTTGTTATAATCCATACAAGTTCCTCTGCCTCCGGTATATCCTTTCCTCCTTGAAATCTTCCTCTAGAAAACCTTCCACCTCTCCCTCTAGTCATGTCTTTTGTTTAGCTTCTCTTCTTCTTTCAGGGCATATTGGTAAGCTTCTTCGACACTCTACAATTTGATCAAACTGAGTTCATCTTGTATAGACATCCACAATCCATTCAAATATCTTGCAACTTGTTCAACTTCATCATCAACATGTCCGGATCTGATATAATACTTGTAAAATGCTTCGGTGTACTCCTTCACACTAGACTCCTTATGTCTCAAATTCTACAACTTCGAGAATAGATTCACTTGATAATCAGCTGGCTTAAATTTTGATTTCAACTTAGCAACCATCTGATCCCATGTTTTTATATTCTCTTTACCTCTTCTTTGTCTATCAAGCTGCAAATTCTCCCACCAAAGAGAAGCATGACCTTTCAACTGGGTACAGGCATATTTCACCTTCCTTTCTTCTGCGTTGTTTTCAAAATCAAAATATTTCTCCATCTCCGAGATCCAATCCAAAAATTCATCCAAATCTAACTTTCCATCATATTTTGGTGGGGTAAAATGAGGTTTGGTATTCACCCTACTCAAAACCCTCAAAAACCTTTCTTCATCAGGATCAATCGTCGATGGGTTTACTTGTTCAGTCGGGGCTTCTTCTCCTTCATCTTCACTCACATCTTCAACATGTCAGTCCCTTCTCTGGGCTGTCTCAATGACTTCCAATCGGGCTGCAATTCCTTGCAACATATCCATCGCAACAGGGTCCGCATTCCCACACACTCCACAATTCCTATTTCCTCTTCACACCATCTTCATGCCAGTCCTTTGCAGCTGCAAGTCAGATCCACATTCTGCCACCCTACAATAAAATTTCTTAGAATAACACAATCTTTGGAATGAAAGCTCGCTCTGATACCACTTGGTGTAGTCACCAGTTAGGAGAGCCCTCAAAGAGATCTATTCAGACCGATCAGCAAGAGTAAAAAACAACATAAACACAAGGATATGATGGAGGCAATGCAAAACTGAATGAATTATATCATGAGAGTTGTTTACAATCAATCTGGTAACAATTGGGTTACAGAAACTGACTCACCAGCCTGCTAAAACAACTTAATTACATAACAAGTCACAACTGGGACCTCAAACCTTCAGATCTATCTTCTATGTTCTATCTCTTAGCTTATGTCTACTCCTCTGCATTTTAATGCTCAATTATAATGATTTATACGATCCAAAGGGATCCAGTCGGCCCAAAAAAGGATCAAATGTTGAAGAACAAGACCTAACGTATAAAAACAACAAGGTCGATCTCCGCCAAAGAAATTCCTATGGAAAATCCAAAGGATGAAGTGTAGATCAAAGGGAAAGGTCAACCACATGCTAAGGAACATCGAAATCAATGCTCAGCGCTCCGCAAGCAACGAAAGGGATCCAATAGATCCCGATAGATTACAACCAGGCAATCGGTACCAAAAAATTGTCTCGGAAACCGGTAGTGATATCTTGTCAGAAAATGATCCAAATGCTCCATGGTCTGGGAATAAGATAGATGATCAAGTTCTCAAGAAAAATCTAACTCCAATAGATCCGAAGAGCCAATGCCAAAAACTGCAGAATGAAATGCAAAATAAAAAGGAAATATTGTTTTTGGTTGATGCAAGATTGCCATGAAATGAGAATGCTCATGCATCACAAATTGAACAAAGGACTGCAGACTATCTCTGAGGAATTGAGTGAAGGAGGAAAGTTATACAACTCATGCCTTATACTGCACACATTCACATCAAACAAAGATAAGAAGATAAGTGTTTGCCAGGGAAAACTTGATAGCATATCTCAATCATTTGATTCCAATGTTGCCCTTGCCAACAGTGTAGAAGGTCAGGTGATGGCTCTAATTGATCAAATATTGAGCCTAAACTTAGAAAAGGACAAGATTCTATGGCGGGTTGGTGAACTCTGGAACCTTATTACTCCCCGGATAGACACCATGCTAAGTAACAACGTTGATTATTTGAAGACAATTGCACAACCAGTTCCACCAAAATTGAAGGATGTAGAGATATATGCCTATGTTTTTAGTGCCTTCATCACAGTTTTGAACAACTTGAAGAATGGGTGGGATACCCACTTAGGATTTTTGAAGACCATTTTTGTAGACATGTTCAAGTATATATAAAATATACGGTATATACCCGTGTGTATAAGTTTTGTGTAGCACCCCATCTTTGGCATTGCTGTCAAAGGGGAGAGTAGAGTGAAAAATGTACAACGATGATACAAGTTTTGATTTTTTGGTTTAAGGGGGAGCCTTAGAAATTTTGTTCTGGTATATAGATTTCAATACTTAGTCATTTTTCCCAAGTGTTGCCATCAATGCCAAAGGTGGAGATTGTTGGCGATTGACACTCATCTAGTGGATTCCAGTGCATGTATAATGGTTTAGGGTTGTCATTGATGGCAACTCTCCTTGGAAATTCTATCTAGTAGTTATAGTTTTTGGTAACCAGTTGAGGAAGTGGTCCGGTAATTTGTCTCTGGTAGTTGAGGATAAGGAGAGAACTTCTAGTCCAGAATCTTTGCAGTGATTGCGGCGGTGAGATTTGTACATTGGATGATAGGACTGACATGTAGAAATCATTTAGACTCTATTTGGTTGATTCGCTTATGTTTTGGTGATTCGGTCTAAGCCGACACTCGGTTACACGTTACATTGCATTTTATGGTTGGCCGACTTGATGACTGTTTTATCTTTTGGTTATGGATATATATGACCGATGTAGAAGAGCATTTGGAGATATGGTATGAGCGAGTAGTGATCGAAAAACCTATTTGGCATAGTTTCACGTGCACATTCTTGATCCGGTAGTTGATTGAGAAGCAAAACAAAGCAGCGTTACTGAGGTGTTACAGTTAGAATTTTTGCACTTAATTGAAACTCATCCAGACATTGTTTGATGCTATTTTGGAGTTCAATCATTGTAGTTCTCATTGTAAATAATATGTAAGTAAGTGAGACTTCACTATTGTAATTTGAGCAGTGAGCTCTAGGCAGTGAGCCTGAATGCATGTGCATTCCCTTTATAATATTTATGTACTCCTGATCACAGTATATGAATATTGTGGGTTACAATCCCACTGTGGTTTTTCCCTTTCTGGGTTTCCATGTAAAAATCTTGGTGTTATGATTTTGTGGTTGATTATCTTGTGTTTCTGCATTTTACTTTCTTGCATTTGCTTCTGGTGGTCTGAGAATAAGTTTGAAGATTTATTTATTGGTAGAACATTGATTCACCTCCCCTCTCAGTGTTCCTTGATTCCAACAAGGTTTTCCTGCCCCTGTTTGATAAAGCCTTCAGGTTGCTCCATATACAATTCCTCTTCCACATCCCCATGAAGAAACACAATTTTTACATCATGGTGCAGTCACGGTTAGGGGGGACCTCAATGAGATTTATTCGGACCGTGCAACAAGAGTAAACACAATGAAAGAAAGACAAGATAATGGAGGAAATGCAGAATGGAATGAATTAGATCATAAAAACTGATTATAAATAACATGTATTGTTGAGACTATAAGATTCGGCTCACTGGCCTACTACATACACATTCAATTATAGAAATTGTCAACTCTGAACCTCTAAATCTTATGATACATCTTCTATATTCTCCCTAATGAATCATTATGCTTAATTACATTTATTTATATGGCCTAGACGGATTCGCGTTGGCCCAAGAAGGATCAAATGCTGAAGAAAAAGATCAAACGTGTAAAATCACCAGGTCGGTCTCTGCCAATGAAAATCCTCCAGAAAATCAAAAGGAAGAAGTGCAGATCAGAGAGAAGGCTAGTCACACACCAAGGAACACTAGAATCAATGAACTGAAGCTTCACAATATACGAAAAGGATCTGCAAGATTCTCCAATAGCAAATAGATCCAAACGGTTCGAGTATTCTAATCCTGAAAACTATCTCGGAATTCAGAAGCAATAAATTTCTGGAAAATGATCCAAACGTCCCGTAGTTGAGGAATATGTAAGATAATCATGATTATAAGTAAAATCTAGCTCCCAAGAGCCGATGAGAAAATGCAAGAAATTGCAGGAAGAAATTCTAAAACTGCAAAACAGAAAACAAACCAAAAAGAAATGTTTTTGGTTGATGCAAGATTGCCAAGAACAGGGGATGCTTCTGCATCAAACATCCAGGGTTATTGAAAAAGTGAGTCCCTCACTTTTCTAGGGTCAGAGGAAAACCAAGGCGATCCACCTCTGATTGAGAAATCCAAGATGAATATTAAACTGGTTTGTTCTTCCACTTCACAAGATACTCCTTGTACTGATTGCTTAAGGTGCTACGCCCAATCCTATTGTCCAAAATGTCTTCAATCTAATCTGGTTCCTTCTGGGGCAACTTCTTCTCCAAGTCTGCAATACTGTTTTCATTGAATTTTGATTCATGATACTGATGTAGATCTGCAATGTTGAATATAGGTGAAATTCTCAAACTATCCGGTAACTCCACTTCATATGCATTTCAAGAACTGAACTTTCTCAAGATCTTGCAAGGTCCAAAAATTCTCATCTGCAACATGTTATAGGTTCCAACTGGAAATATTTCTTTTCTCAGATACATGATCACTTCATCGCCAATTTCAAATCCCTTACGTCTTCTCTTCTGATCTTCTTTCTCCTTATATTTGTTGTTCATATCCTCCAATTGTTATTTAACCTAAATATGTAAGGCCTTCATGTGATTCGCAAATTCTTCTGCTTCTGCACTCCGCTTGTCTTCATTACTGATATCCCTCAAATCCGATATACCTCTAGGGTGTGCTCTAGTAACAATCTCAAAAGGTGTTCTTCCTATAATCTTGTTCACCGAATTATTTTAGGCAAATTCTGCTTGTGCGGGAATCAAATCCCAACTTCTGGTATTCTCTCCAACTAAGCATCTCAACAAATTTCCCAAACTTCTATTTACTACCTCCGTTTGTCCATCAGTCTATGGGTGAAAAGTAGAATTGAATTGCAAATCTGTCTTCATCTTCCTCCAAAGTGTTCTCCAAAAATAACCAACAAAATTAGTGTCTCTGTCTGAAACTATGCTGTTAGGCAATCTATGTGATCTCACTACGTCCTTGAAAAATAAGTCAACTATATACACTGCATTTGATGTCTTCTTACAAGGTATGAAATGAGCCATCTTTGAGAATCTATCCACCACCACAAAAATAGAATCATTTCCTCTTAGCATCTTAGGTAATTCAAGTATGAAATCCATTCTTATGTCCTCCCAAGGTCTCTCTGGTATTGTCAAAGGTGTATACCATCCCACATTCAGACTACTACCTTTTGCAACTTAACAAACTCTACAACTCTTGAAAATTCTTCTGACTTTTTTGTGAATTTGAGGCCAAAAGTAATGTTCACTTATAATGCTACTATTTTGTCAACACCAAAGTGTCCAGCTAATCCTCCACTGTGCTTCTCCTTTATCAAAATTTTCCTCATAGAACTCTTAGGTATACACAACTGAACGCCTCTGAATAACATCCCATCTTGAATGAAATAATCCAACCACAGATTCTATCTACCATAACTGGTGTTCTACATGCTTTCCAAGGTTCTACAGAATCCAGGTCATCATCATACAAGGTCTTCAACTCCTCAAATCCTAATACTGTCACTCTCATCTCTGTCAACAAATTCCTCCTTCTACTCAATGCATCAACAACTTTGTTTGACTTTCCACTTCTATGCTTCAACACAAAGGTGTAACTATGCAAGAATTCTACCCATCTCATATGTCTCTTATTCAACTTACTCTAACTATTCAAATACTGCAAGGCTTGATGATCAATATACAACACAAATTCCTTAGGCAACATGTAATGTCTCCACTTCTTCAAGGATTGAACTATAGCATAAAATTCCTGATCATACACTGAATATCTCCTCCTAGCATCATTCAACTTTTCACTGAAATAAGATACTGCTCCCCCTTCTTGACTCAATACTGCTCCAATTGCATTCCCACTTGCATCACAGTCCACTTGAAATACATTATTGAAATCTAGTAGAGCTAACATATGCTATTTAGTCACCTTCTACTTCAACAAGTCAAAACTTTTATTGGCTTCAGTGCTCCACTTGAATTCTTTCCTATCTTCTCTCATTGTCTCAGTCATAGGGCTGCAAACTGAATTGAAATTCCTGACAAACTTCTAGTAGAAATTGGCCAATCTATGAAATGATCTTATCTCTCCAATGCTTTCCAATGTAGGTCATTCCACAATTTCTCTTACCTTCGCAAGGTCCATCTTCAATCCATCTGCAGATATTACAAATCCCAAATAGACTAACTCTTCTTTCATGAAATTGCACTTCTTAAGATTTATCAGCAACTTCTCTTCTGTCAACCTCTGCAAAACTTATCTTAAATGCAACAGATGCTCCACATTTGTCTTACTGAAAATCAAAATGTCATCCAAATATACAATAATAAAGTTATGCAAGAATTTATTCAATACCTCATTCATTAATATCATGAAAGTACTCAGTGCATTAGTCAATCCAAAAGGCATCACCTACCATTCATACAATCCCTCATTTGTGTTGAATGATGTTTTCCATTCATCTCCTTCTCTGATTATGATATGATGATATCCACTCTTCAAGTCTCTCTTGGTGTAGTATTTGGCTTCACTCAAACAATCCATTATGTCATCCATCCTAGGCAAAGGAAACCAGTACTTCACTGTGATCTTGTTTATTGTTCTTGAATCGGTACACATCCTTGATTCTCCATTCCTCTTAGGTGCTAACACAATTGGTACTGCACATGGACTCAAACTTTCTCTGATCAAACCTTTCATCAACAATTCGTGTACTTGTCTATTCAGCTCCTCATTCTTTGTCAATGTCATCTGGTGTGCAGCCTTGTTAGGTAAACTAGCTTCAGGAATTGGGTTCATGCAATGATTGATGATCCTCACAAGTGGTAATCCATAAGGAACATTATCTGAAATGATATCTTCATACTCTGTCATCAACTCCTTTATCTCCTCCGGTTGTTCCTCAAGCTCCGAGTTCTTAGTCTTATTAGGAACTTAGTCAAACCACACATTCTCATGTCTCATTCCATCCAGGAATTTGCTTCCATCCACCAAATAGATTCTAGCATTCATACATACTTCACTCTTCAGGGTTTCCTCCAAGGGTAACAAGGTTTGCTTCATCCCATTCACCACAATAGTGTATATGTTCTTTCTCCCATCATGTATTGTCTGTCTATCAAACTGCCAAGATCTACCCAACAAAATGTGACATATTACTATAGGTACAATATCACACAAAACTTCATCACGATAATTTCCAATTTTCAGTTTCACCAAGCATTGCTCACTTACTAACAAGTTATGATCATCCTGAATCCATGCTATCTGATAAGGCTTAGGGTATTTCAATCTTTCCAACTTCAATTTATTCACCATTTCTTCTTAAACAAAATTATCTGAATTACCACTATCAATAACTACTTTACAACACTTACCAGATACCTTACACCTGGTCTTGAACAAATTTCTCCTCTGCAAGGGTTTTTCATCCTCTCCCATATGACGTAAGGCTCTCCTCATCATTAACAGTTCTCCATCTTCTGGTTTGTTAGCTGATCCGGTGGGGTTTTATTCTACCAATGTTGTTCTCCCAGTGTTCTTTGTCTTCTTACATTCAAAAGCACAATGTCCTTCTCCTCCAAACTTAAAGCAAGTTCCTCTCAATAGTCTCTTATCTTGTCTTATGTCATCTTTTCCAAAACCTTCATTCTAGTAACCATCAAGTTCTCTTCTCTAGTAGAAATTTTTGTCATCGTTCCGGTATGAACTACCATATTTTCTTACTTCCTTGTCCTTGTTCTAATTTGTACAGGTTCCTCTTCCTCCTTGAAATCTTCCTCTGAAAAACCTTCCACCTCTACCTCTTTATCTTTGCTCATGCCTTTTGTTCAACTTCTCTTCTTCTTTCAAGGCATATTGGTAAGCTTCTTCAACACTCTGCAACTTGATCAAACTGAGTTCATCTTGTATAGACATATGCAATCCATTAAAATATCTTGCAACTTGTTCAATCTCATCATCGACATGTTCGGATCTGATATTCAACTTGTAGAATGCTTTGGTGTACTGCTTCTTACTTCATTATTTATGCTTCAAGTTCTGCAACTTCCAGAACAAATTTTTTTGGTAATCATCAGGCATAAAGTTTAATTTCAACTTGGAAACCATTCGCTCCCATGATTTGATCTTTTCTTTGCCTCTTCTCTATCTATCAACCTACAAATGTTTCCACCAAAGAGATGCATGATGTAATGCCCCGCCAGGAACCCTAAAGGAAAACAACACAACTAGGCAACTAAAGGGTGAAATAATTTTTTTAAAAGATTAATTGCATTAATTATAGCCATTGCAAATCTAATAACACAACGGAAGACTAACACATGATTTCCTAAGGGTTACCAATGAAGATTAATCGTAGATTATTTAACACCATGGTTAATCCAATTGTCCATTTAATTAGATAAAGTAAATGCTTAAGTTCAAAACTACATATACATCTAAATTCCATAATGAAAGACTCAAGTATACCAATGCATTCAATTTTCCATAAATCACTTATACATAAGATCAAAGCAACTGAATTAACATACATTCCACTGACATAATATTACAATACCCATAAATACATGGCTTCCAATAATACCACAAATTACAAAGTTACAATATCAAGGTTACATAAAAGTTTGATACAATGACCATAAGGTCTCAACTGAACAATGATCACAACCATGAGCTGGTACATGAACCATGAAACAAGAAACACCAGCGAAGCCTTTCCTCGCCTGAAGATACAATCCAGAACATCCAATGGGAAGTGGCACCACTACTCGACCATGTGATCCTGAAATGGAACCACCCCACCGTGCTAGGAGATAGTAGAAAACCCTCAAGCAAGCAAAGTAAGACAAGTACAAAAGAACTACATGACTCTGCAAACATCCATGTGATTCAACTCACAAAACACTAGTGACTCTAAGGAGAGAGTGTCATCGCATAGCTTGATGGTTACCATGGTAGGCCTCATAGGTCCTGGCTCTTTGTCCTGGTAACCTCTCCCGACTTCTAGCTCCAACTAAGTCTCATGCTGACCCTACCAATCCTTTCGTGAAGACAAGGTGGTAAGTTTGCCATTCCAAGCCTTCTCGTAACATTATGAGCCCTGTACAAGCACTACACCTATGCACAAGGTACATTATCTTAATTAATATTTATTCTACCCACCCCCTAATCAATTATTAGGTTATCACTTCTTAACTGACTTTCGACAGGTTATCCTTTCATCCACTTGAGGTACGAACCCCGCTCGAAAGCCACTCTCTCTCATAGGACACTAACAGGAAAGGTCTCTCTACGAGAACTCTATGGTGAAACAGACAGCCATAACTAATCCCGACAAACCATAGGTGAAGGATACACAATCACTAACCCAAGATTGACCATTTGGACAAAACACACAATGGCTCACATCAATAAGGTTATACAACAACACCTGACCAAGGAGATATAATAACATAGGACACAATGACAACTCAACCAGAATTGCAATGAAATTAAGCTTGACCGCAAACACCATTTACACAAGGCCCTAATACAGGCAATCTTTTCTTAAAATAGCCAAATGCATAAATAACTTGCAAATAAAGAGTTTCCAGACAATAAGAATTACAACTATATTACATAAATCAATTTTGTCATTTGTCCAATAAATTCACATATGAATTAATCTCCTAATGTATTTCCAAACACAAATATAAAATCTAAAAACTATAAGCTTTTCTGAAAACACCCATACTATAAATTGAATTATATATATATAATATAATTGTATGCATACCTATATATACATTGTATATATATAATATACTTGTAATTATATTACAAATATATATATATATATATCAACTCATAAAATAATTTTCTCAGTATTAAAATAATGCTAAAAAAAAATATAATGCCCATAATAAAATAAACTTATATATATATATATATATATATATATATATATATATATATATATATATATATATATATATATATATATATAATAAATTTATTTTAAAAAGAATCAAATTAAACAACTACATAGAAATCCAAAATTTCATATTTTGGTTTACACGAAATACAACTGGGAAAAAGGCAAATTTAATTGTGACCTTCTGCTCCCTGGACGGTAACACGTGCTGCCGTCAGTAGCACATGCTACCGCCGGTAGCACTGCTACCTTACGGTACTGCTACCTTCGGTAGTGGCTACCGATGGGTTTGTATTTATTTATTTATTTATTTTTTAATTTCCTTTGCTAAATACAATAAAAATAAATTTCCAATACCAATGAAAATTCTCTCTCACATAATTTTATTATATATATATATATATTGCTCTAAAATTAAATAAAATAAAATTTCCAAGATTTATATATCCCAATAAATTTAATTAATAATTAAATTTATTTTCTAAAGTTAATAAACCATTTCACAAAGATCCATTTATTAAACAAAGACTGCCATAGCCCAATCTCAGAACAAAATCAAACAAGAGGGAATAATTTCTCTGGTAAATCCCATTCCTCGCAAATCTTGCAATTTCCATGCATAATAAAAATCTTGGCAAAATTTGCCATAATAAACTCCCAATTTTCTCCAAAATCAAATCCACAAACACTCAGGAAATAATTTCTTTTCATAAACTAGAAATTAACATCAGGAATGGACTTTAGCCAAGAATAAGAAATAATCAGACAGGATTTCAAATTTCACAAACACCTTAATACACACATCATTCAGAGAGATGAAAGAAACATAAAAATTTTCTTAAAAAAAACAACAATCAAAAGAAGCCACCCAACCTAGTATAGCTTTCCTGGAAGAAATTTGTAGAAGAGCCCTAATCTTTTCAACAAGCTTCCAATAAATTTCTTCACCTAAATTCCTGACCTATTTCCTGTGTATCCTAAAATAATGACCTATTCCCCTTTTTAAACTAAAATTCTAGGTAGAATATCTTTTTCCCCAAAAACCTAAATTTAGTAATAAAAACAATTTTATTTTCTTTTCCAATTTTCTAACAAAGGGATAAGTTAACATGCAATAATTACAAATCATTATTCATTCTTTTCCTTTCTCATGTTGTTGGTAAACAGATTTGTCTCCCCTTATTTGTTTAATCTTTAAATATTGCGAACCATGAAAAGAAAGACAAATTTTCTACCAAATAGTTGGAAAATCATTATATTGATTAACCTCTGAATTAAGGTACAACTCCCTCTAATAAATATTCAATCAGCTCCAAATTATGCACAATCAATAGAATGCTTTTCACCAGAAAGGACTTAAAGGTAATTGCATACACTAGTCAATACAAAATGAATGCAAGCACTGATTCATATGTAACTCTTTATATAAAGCCGACAGATTTCATGTGCACTAAAACAAAATGAAAAGCTTATAAAGATGAAATTTGCCAATACTTTTCTGCACATATAGAAAGTATAACAGCCTCTTGTTTGAAACAGATTCTCACAGAAATCAAACTTCAAATATCAAACACACAGACTTGAAACCGAAGATAACTGTCAACAAGATTGTCATTCACTAATGATCATCCACTTTCTACATACACAAAATGTTTTTAGCCAATTTAAAGAGTCTCTTCAAAAACTTAGTGAACCCTTTCAAAGTCATTACGAAACATATTTATAGGTCACCAGACCAATAGTTCATTTAAACCAAAGTAAAATTAACTCGCATGAGTTAATAGAAAGCAACCCTAACTGTATAACTGAAACTAAGGAAAATAACTAGACTCGCTGGTGAACAACTACCAACAGTGCTAGTCATGTCGTCTGCTCAGTTCCGATGTGATCGCTCAGGTTAGTGTTTTGGACAGACACCATCACCGCTTTGGCTGCACTCCACTCTCGATGCACTTTTGAAAACTCATGGATTACAGCTAGGTGTGGTAAACTGATGTGAATTACTCTCTGCTTCCAGAGCTCCTTCTTTCTCTTCACCATTTACACTTTATCTCTGTGGGAATCCAGGTGATCGAGACAAACTGTGAGCATTGATTCCACTTTAGAGATCCTCGTAAAGTCTTCAATGGACAAGGATTTTTCCACCTTAATCTGTTTGATGTGGCTGCTAAACTGGTTAATCATCTCCGTAGTATCTTCCAAGGTTTCGCTATCCTCTTTAAGTAGTTGAACATCCACATAGTGTAAGTCCTTCTGCATGGTTGCCCTTAAGGCCGTTAATTCAACACGCAGACTGGCCAACTCATTATAAACCTGTTCAATAATCTGGTTGCGCCACTCAATACTCTCCTTGCAAATAAACATCACATCTTCATTTAATCTGGACACTTGATTTTTAGCAAGAAAATTCAT
Organism: Cryptomeria japonica; assembly: GCF_030272615.1. Lineage (NCBI taxonomy): Eukaryota > Viridiplantae > Streptophyta > Pinopsida > Cupressales > Cupressaceae > Cryptomeria > Cryptomeria japonica. The sequence goes on along the minus strand of NC_081407.1, from coordinate 285,785,398 downwards.
CAGACCATAACGCTAAATATCCCGCATCTGTTTCGAAATTACTGCCCATTTGGATTTCTCTTTTTGCCACAAGACCAAGTCAGAGTCTAATGCTTTGGTGACTTCGTTGGCATCTTTGAAGATATGGACCAAATCCGTTATGTAATTGGTTGCTTGATGCATGATCGAGGTGAGCCATTCTGAGAAAACCTCAGTGATCATCCTGTTTCGTTGAACTTCATCAAAGAATTTTTGATTACCCGGTGACTTTGGACTAAAAGGTCCTAAATTTTGTGACAATGGTAATAGACTGTTCTGTAGAGCATGAATGTACTAGGCCATCTGCGTTAAACTTTGTTTTAACTCAGCCTTGTCTCTTTCATCCTTCCAAGTACGAGAGATAATTCTTTTAGTCGAAGTCTCCAGATGTTTCACATCTACCGCTCTAGTTCCGACCCCCAAATTAATTCGTTCAATAGCATAATCTACTTCTGAAGCCATAACAACATCTTTGTTGGACTTGGGTCTGGCAATATCTGTAGTCTAATGCTTTGTGCTTTCATCAAAATCAATCATGGCCTCCATTTTTAGCTTTTTGGGCTTTGTAGACCTTCCCAAACATTTTCTCACATCATCATCCATTGATACCGAAATAGGAACCACATTCCTTTTTATGGTGATTGAATCACTTAACCATTTTGGTGCTAGAGTCAGTTCCTTAGATGGCATGGGTGGAAATCCTAGTGAGGATGGCAGTGTGGCACGGTCCGTATGAGACTGGATTTCAAGTGTCCCTGGGTTTTGGAGAGTAGTGTCTATGTCAATTAAAACCTTGTCTTCTTCAGAAACAGGGGATGCCATCTTGCATAGTGTTTCCTCTGCGTCCAAATCAAGGATGAGATGAGGTGCCGAAAACTGGAAACTCTTCTTGGTCCTTGACCTGGTAATTCAACCAGCAATAGAAAGCTCACCTCCGGTGTCAAGTTTCTCTTCTTTAATCCTTGTTTGCCTTTTTCCTACATCAGAAACGAGAATGCTAGTTAAAACAAAAGTTTTACTTGTGATACTCTTCTTCCCACTTTTGGTTCTCGAATTGGCTGCTCGTGTCGGATGGAAATGACAACTCCTAAGCCAACTTTCTATCCTGCGAATTACATTGAAGGTGCGTGTTTGAACACTATCCCTCATCTTTTTGCTCCAATCCACTTCTAGAAGAGGTTCGTCATGTACCCGCTTCATGAACTCAGAATCAAGTACGTCTTCATCATCAGTGGTGACATCTGAGGTATCCATTGACAATCTCATGTCATGAATTTGTTTCAAAGTTAATCTAGACCAACTCTATTTCCTTACTTCAAATTCATCCTAGCAACCCTCCCAATAATCCTCTAACTAAGGAACATGCTGATCAGGCACAATCTTCTTCACATACTGAGCAATGAAACCCTTACTATCAAAATTATCCCTTTTCACAAAGGTCTTCAAATGCAACTTTTTAAATTCTAGCTCAAGATTCAGTGCATCAGAGACAGACCTACAACTGTAATGGCCTAAATCAATGGGAAAATCCCCACTTGTGTCGGAGTCCTCACCATAATCCTTTGCGACATAGGCAAGTTGCCTAGAAATTTTGATTAAAATGTAGGAGTCTGAAACATATATGGGTAGCCTAAATGGTTCACCTTTAAATCCTCCAACCCTTAGGTAAGTGAAGTGACTGAATTGTATAAAGAAACTGCCATAGATGTTAACGAGTTCAACCGCTTTTGTAGACATTCTTCTATGCAAATTACCTTGTAATTCAAAGGTCAGCCTTCCAGCGAAAATATCATTCCAACAGAAATAGTCATCAACGTGCCCTTTCAAAGTCAGATTAGGATGATACTCATAAATTCTCATGCCTTGAACCCATTTTACATGAGACAATCCAGACCATTCTCTGACACAGGCAAGCATATATAACACATAGGAAGACATATAAAAATTAGGCATCCCAAGATAATTGCTCAAACCTTCATGTAATCTTTCCGCGATGACAGTTCCCCAGTCGATGAACTGACTTTTATCTAGAGTGACCTGGATGAAGAAATACATCCAGTCCTCCCATTAAAAAGAGTGGTAATTACCCTTTACCCTGCTCAACAATATCACCAAGTCTCAGATCGCAGGAATTAAATGTTCACGGGTTAGAGGTCTCGGCAGCCTTGAGCCTCCTTTTTGGAATCTTAGGAGCCAATTCCGCGCAATAACAGTTCCATAATACTGCTTTTTCTCAGAGAAAATCCCATAAGATTTACCAATAGTCCAGTCTTCATAGGGTTCACGATGTGAAATACCCATGGCTACCATTACTATCTGTCTATCAATGGACAACAAGACTTCACCATCATTTTTCCTTATACATCTATTACCCTTGTCATAATGAATCATACATTCTAAGACTAACTCAGGGCAAGGGGCAGTTGTTGGAAAGGCGGCCGCTTCTAATAATTCGCTCTGTGCTACATCTCTCATCATAGGGTCAGCGGTTGATTTCCTTACTCTTTCTAGAAAAACATCTAAATCCAACTGAACTAGCGTTGTATCGCCTAATTCCGGTAAGGAGCTTACCAGGGAAGATGAGCTCATCAATTTGGGAAAAACATGCCTCATTTTTAGTTCATGATTTTCCCCAATTAACCCAGGCAAAGAAGGAAAGTGGAAATGGAAGCAAGCAGCTTAACAGAATACCCAGATCTTTAAAACAAACTGCAACAATTTAGAAAGTTGTTAAACATACCTTCCTCTGTTCTCTATAAACCTCTATCACAACCTATTTTTCCTGCTCTGAAACTCCTTCTCAAAAATTTTTCAAGAAAATAATAATCCCAACGTGACAACTACTCAGTTTTAAAGTCGAGAACATCCTACCTATCATTACCAAAAGTTGCCTTCATTACTCTTCGTTCGTGTGACCTTACTTTGAAATGATTGCGTTGAAGCATGCTTTAAATGCTAAGTCACTTCACTTCTGACACAACAAATCCTTACACATACTTGCTATAAATGGAAAATTTCAAATCATTGAAGAAAGAATATTCCTTCCCTCAGCGGCCGTTTATCATGTCCTAAAAATCCGTGTTGTCATCTCGTGGCATGTCACATGTCCTCCAAGAAGCCTATACATTCAACTCTGAACTCTGCAAAACAATCACGACACAACATTAACATGACAAATCTTGAACCTTGAACCTTGAACCAAAAAGGTTCAAGTTCAAAGTTCCAAGAATGCAAAATGCCGACAGGGACTAGCAAAACTTAGGAACCATGCGGGAGGAAAAAACATTCAAAGCAACGCCCGTTGAACTTTGAACCTTGAACCAAAAAGGTTCAAGTTCAAGGTTCAAGTTCCACACAGTGAAACTAAACAATGACCGAATTACATGAGGAAAAATTAAGCAAACGACTTGACCGATGAATTAGATAAGCACTACTCCCAACAAGGACACATATGGAATGGAAATTTTATATGGGCCCAACACATGCAAATTAATTAATTTTCTAAATAAAGAAATTAAAGCAATAGTATAATTTTAATGAATTCTTTTATTCATTCATTTATTTATTTATTCTTTTATTCTATTTATTTAAAATTCTAGGAAACAATAAATGAAATTAATCTAATTTATTTTTCACTAAAATTTAAATAAAATATATTTCTAATATCATGCAGCTTGCAACTTAAATTAATAACTTCTTTTAATTAATTAAATTTATAATCTCAATGCATACATAATTCAACTATGAGATAACTCCATAAACTTAATTAATTAATCAAATCCACTAAAACACACAAACTTGAACAAATATCAAGCAAACACTCATAAAAAGATCAAACAACAAAATACAAAGGCCGAACTAACTGACTGGACGACCAACTGACGACACTCACACGAGTGTAAATGAGAAAAATAGGGTCAACTACTATCTCCTCCACTTCCATCGAAAAATATAAGGCACGCTCAGACTTGTGAAGCCAGGTGGAGACGATACCCCGTACCTACCCGGTACTTGTACCTGCAATATCCTACATCACCGAACCATACATGCATATATACAATATAGAAAACACGACATACACACTGATGAAGGAGAATCACGACGTTCCCTGTCTCATCGAAATGAGTGAAAGAAAATTGTCCCCTTGCATCCAATATACTCGCAGACACACAACATATAATTACACATTGCATAAATAAAGTAAAATGTCAGTACATAGCAATAATCCATAAAATGCCATAAATCACAAGTACTGAAATACTGCAAATAAATTATGCATCTCATATCCAGATAAAGCATGAAATAATATCATAAAAATCTGAATAACACATCATGGTAATGTATCCACTGAAAACAAACAATAATAAAATATGAGTCTAATGAGTTCAAACGAGTAGGGGTACTACATTCTCCCCCGCAAAAGTAGGCTTACTCCTGGAAGCCTAAAACAAATAAGAGTACAACTCACTCATCTTTGCTGCATCCTCCCAAGTCGTCGAGGTCTCATCATTTGGGTCCCATAGGACCCTTACCTGGTCGATGGTACGACCCCTGAGGATCAAATCCCGATGCTGAAGAATGTGCACGGGCTCCATGGAAAGCTGCCTGTCCTCGACCTGCAAAGAGTTCCATTCAAGAACATGTGTCACATCAAGATGATAAGGTCAAAGAACTAAAACATGAAAGACATCGTGGATGTGGGATAGACTCGGTGGCAAGGCTAGACGGTAGGCAACATGTCCTATCCTCTCAAGGATCTCAAAAGGTCCAACAAACCGAGGTGCCAACTTAGAACCCTTTCCATAACAGATTAGACTCTTCCGCGGATGCACTCTCAAGAACACACTGTCGCCAACAGAAAACTGACGATCTACCCTATGAGCATCTGCATACTTCTTCTGCCTATCCTGTGCAGCTATCAAATGCTCACGAATCCGCTCTACCTGTTGCTCCATCTCCCAAAGAATATCCGGTCCTATTAGCACCCTGTCCTCTAGCTGATCCCAACTCAAAGGAGTGCGGCAAGGATGACCATACATTGCCTGAAAGGGGGACATACCTATGGAGCTATGATATCCATTTCTATAAGCAAACTCCACTAGATAGATATAGTCCTCCCAACACGACTGCCGATCCATCACATACATGCGAAGCATGTCCTCTAACACCTGATTCACTCGCTCTGTCTAACCATCTGTCTCTGGGTGATAAGCTGAACTAAAGTTCAACTGAGTCCCCAAAGCATGCTGAAGTGAGCTCCACAATGCTGAGGTAAAGATAGGATCTCTATCAGATATGATCCACCTCAGAATCCCATGCAATCTCACTACATCTTCCAAGTAGACTCGTGCCACCACTGCTGCCGTATAGGAAGCTCGAATGGGAACAAAATGAGAAACCTTAGTCAATCTATCAACTATGACCATGATAGCATCATGATGACGTGAAGAGATAGGCAATCCAACAATGAAATCCATGGAAATGATATCCCATTTCCAATCCGGTACCAAATTAGGCTATAAAAGCCCTACCGGGCGCTGATGCTCTGCCTTCACTTGCTGACATTCTAAACACTTCGACATGAAATCAACAATGTCTCATTTCATACCAGCCCAATGATAAATCTGTCTAAGATCTGTGTGCATTTTCTTAACACTTGGGTGTGCCGAATAAGGTGCACAATGGGCTTCAGTCATGATCAAAACACGAAGACCATCCAAAGGAGGTACATAGATCTATCCCTGGTGACGAAGAAGTCCACCTGCCTCAAGGTTATATCTAGAAAATCTACCCTCTAAAGGCCTTCCGGACTCTATCATAGCTCTAACATCCTGATACCAAGTATCCTGAGGGAGAACTCCAAGAATCTTCTCTCTCAAATCTACTCCAAGGGACAATGCTGAAACTTCATGCCACCTATGACTCAAAGCATCTGCCACTACATTCTCTTTCCCATGAATATAACGAACCTCAAAATCATATTCGGAGAAGAATTCCATCCATCTCCACTGTCGAGCATTCAAGTTCGGCTGCGTGAATATATACTGCAGACTGCGGTGATCACTATGCAGCTCAAACCGACACCCTAATAGGAAATGCCACCATCTAACCAAAGCATGAACAACAACTACCAACTCTAAATCGTGAACTGGATAGTTCAACTCATGGTTCTTGAGTTCGCGAGACTCATAAGCAACCACACGTCCATCCTGCATAAGTAATGCACCTATACCTTCCAAAGAGGCATCTGTGCATCCATAAAATCTCTAGATGGATCAGGAACTGCCAAAATCGGAGCATTGACAAGGAGTTCCTTCAAGGTCCTAAAAGCTGCTTGACACTGTTCTGACCAAACAAACTTCTTCCCTTTTCTCTGTAGAGAAGTAATCGGGTGTCCTATCCGGGAAAAGCCTTCAACAAAGCGACAGTAATATCCGACCAAACCCATAAAACTCCTAACTTCTGAAACGTTGGCCGACGTTGGCTAATCAACAATGGCTTGGATCTTTGAAGGATCCACGGATATACCTTCTCCCGAAACCACATGACCAAGATAGTTCACCTCAGTCTGGAAGAAGTCACACTTTTCCAAATTGGCATAAAGTTGATTCTCCCTCAAGCACTGCAATACCTAACGTAAGTGACCCTCATGCTCCTCCATAGATCTAGAATAAATCAGAATGTCATCCAAGAATACAATGACGAAACGATCGAGGTAGGTGTGAAAAACCCCATTCGTTAAGCTCATGAAAACTGAAGGCGCGTTCGTCAACCCAAATGGCACCACTGTGAACTCATAGTGACCATAACGATTACGAAACGTTGTCTTATGAATGTGTGCATCCTGAATGTGCAACTGATGGTATCCAAACTTCAGGTCAATCTTAGAGAACACCTTGGCTCCCTTAACCTGATCAAAAAGGTCATCTATACGAGGCAATGGATATCTATTCCGGATGGTTACCTTATTCAGCTGTCGGTAATTAATGGATAACTGAAGATAACCATCTTTCTTCTCAACGAAGATAACAGGCACACCCCAAGGGGAAACACTAGGATGAATGAATCCCTTGGCCAACAATTCTTCTATCTACAACTTCAACTCACTCAACTCCTGAGTAGTCATCCGATATGGAGCTCTCGAAATAGGTTCTGCACCAGGAACCAAATTGACACGAAAGTCTATATCTCACTTCGGAGGCATACCAGGAATATCCAATGGAAACCCATCAGCATACTCTCTAAGAATATGGTGACTATCAAGAGTGATTTCTTGACTCTCTAACTCATCCAATTCCTCAAGAGTAACTGCAAAAAGATGACACCCTCTACGCATGCACCGCTTAAGTTGCATAGCGGAGATCATACGTAGGGATATCGGTCTCTGGACTCCAACAATCTCCACTTTTCTGCCAAGGTCATCTAAACACTCCACTGTCTTCTTGCGACAATCCACATGAGCACTGTGAGATGATAGCCAATCCATCCCCAACACAACCCCATGAGAACCCAAAGGAATAACTCGAAGGTCAACAGAGGTAACTATGGTTCCTAGTCCAACTTACAATTGGGAATGAAAGCATCTATAGAAACGCGGACACCTGTAGCCAACTCTACTTGCCACCTATCTGCTTGCTTAGCAGACGTAAGTCCGCACCGCTCCACAATGGATGAAGAAATGAAAGAATCTGAAGCACCAGAATCAAAAAGTATAAAGATAGGGATTCCATGTAGCATACATGCTGCCTCAATGACTGTACCTTGATGATCAGCTTGGCGGTCATCTACCGTTGCAAACACTCTATGGGATCTCCCTGCATCTCCCACTATAGGTTTAGATGTTGCTGGTCTCTGACTACCTGTATTGTGTAAACGTTGAGGGCATTGCACAACTCTATGACCAAACTGTCCACAAGAGAAGCAAGCTCCTCTATTACCTATCAGCCCACTACACTGCTGGAAACTTCCCTGACTAGGGGCGTGAGATGCATTTTGCGAGGACTGCCTTGTAGGGCCCTGTTTGCCCTTCTGCCAGTTCCTGTTCTTCTTATATTGAGAGTTGCCACCTTGTTGGCCCTGGAACTTTTTTGGTTTCGACAGTTGTTGCTGCTGCTGTCCAGCTTTAGCAGGTGTCTGAGGGGTCCTAAATGGTGCAGCTGATTGAAACTGATTTCCCCGAGCTCTATTCCCACTAGAAGGTGCACTCCCTATCTGCACACCTATCTGACCACCAAGTGCATGGCTAAGGTTCAGCTCAACCAATATGGCTTTCGCCATGGCTATCTCAACTGAAGGTGGCTCAAACACCTTCACTCCTCCACTAATGCGGTCATTCAACCCCCTCAAGAAATGTTGGACAAGCATAGCTTCATCATTACCAATCCCGACATACTGTTTGAGCTCATAGAACCTATGCTCATATTGGTCCACTATCATCCCATATTGACGCAAGGCATAGAACTCATCTGCTCGAGTCTGCCTCCACTGGGGTGAGAGAAATCGTGTCCTAAATCTCTCCAAAAATAGATCCCATGTAACGGTGTTAATGCATACACCGATCTTCTCCTCCTCTAATCTCCACCAGATTGAAGCAAAATTATTGAGACGCGTAATAGCACATCTCGCCTTGGTGTTGCTACTATATGGAAACATAGTGAAACACTGGTCCAAACCGATGAGCCAGGTCTCTACCTCGAGACCGGTACCCATACCATCAAAGTAAGGAGGATTGGACCTCATCAAGTCCTTTATGTGACCCAAGGAAGGTGGATCTCGGTCAGCTGGAATCTCCCTCCTCCTGGGTGATCTCTCCCTCTCTCTCTCCTCTGGAACTTGCTGATGCGGCTCCCCAACCTAAGCATGAATAGGCTGCTCAAACTTAGGCCTTTGGCCTAACCTAGCCAGAACCTCCTGAAACATCTATCTCACCTCTTCCCTTTCGGGAATCTGTTCTCCTACATGCAGAGAATCCTGATGAACAGACTGTTCTGGCTCCTGATCAACAGACTGTTCCGGCTCAACACTCACATGAGTGGGTGGTGGTGAAGGACTGTGATTGTCAGAACCACGGCCCCATCCTCCACCTCTGCCTCCCTTGCAACCACCTGTACGACCACCTCCTCTAGCTTTCCTAGCCATGACCTGGTACCATATAAGAGAAAATGGTTCAGATCTACAACAAGGAATAAACAAGAGAGATACAAACATTATGACCTAAGCAAGATGGTCAACTGAAAGGCACACTACAAACCCATAGTACTTAGTGTTGAAACTTGGGCTCTGATACCAAATGTAATGCCCCGCTAGGAACCCTAAAGGAAAACAACACAACTAGGCAACTAAAGGGTGAAATAATTTTTTTTAAAGATTAAGTGCATTAATTATAGCCATTGCACATCTAATAACACAGCGGAAGACTAACACATGATTTCCTAAGGGTTACCAATGAAGATTAATCATAGATTACATTAACACCATGGTTAATCCAAATGTCCATTTAATTAGATAAAGTAAATGCTTAAGTTCAAAACTACATATACATCTAAATTCCATACTGAAAGATTCAAGTATACCAATGCATTCAATTTTCCATAAATCACTTATACATAAGATCAAAGCAACTGAATTAACATACATTCCACTGACATAATATTACAATATCCATAAATGCATGGCTTCCAATAATACCATGGATTACAAAGTTACAATATCAAGGTTACATAAAATTCTGATACAATGACCATAAGGTCTCAACTGAACAATGATCCCAAACATGAGCTGGTACATGAACCATGAAACAAGAAACACCAACAAAGCCTTTCCTCGCTTGAAGATACAATCCAGAACATCCGATGGGAAGTGGCACTACCACCCGACCATGTGATCCCGAAATGAAACCACCCCACCGTACTAGGAGATAGTAGAAAACCCTCAAGCAAGCAAAGTAAGACAAGTACAAAAGAACTACATGACTTTGCAAACGTCCATGTGACTCAACTCACAAAACACTAGTGACTCTAAGGAGAGAGTGTCATCGCATAGCTTGATGGTTACCATGGTAGGCCTCCTAGGTCCCGGCTCTCTATCCAGGTAACCTCTCCCAGCTTTCGGCTCCAACTAAGTCTCATGTGGACCCTACCAATCCTTTTGTGAAGACAAGGTGGTAAGTTTGCCATTCCAGGCCTTCTCGTAACATTATGAGCCCTATACAAGCACTACACCTATGCACGAGGTACATTATCTTAATTAATATTTATTCTACCCACCCCCTAATCAATTATTAGGTTATCACTTCTTAACTGACTTTCGACGGGTTATCCTGTCATCCACTTCGGGCATAGCCCCTGCTTGAAAGCCACTCTCTCTCATAGGACACTAACAGGAAAGGTCTCTCTACGAGAACTCTATGGTGAGATAGACAACCATAACTAATCCTGACAAACCACAGGTGAAGGATACTCAATCACTAACCCAAGATTGACCATTTGGACAAAACACACAATGGCTCACATCAATAAGGTTATACAACAACACCTGACCAAGGAGATATAATAACATAGGACACAATGACAACTCAACCAGAATTGCAACGAAATTAAGCTTGATTGCAAACACCATTTACACAAGACCCTGATACAGGCAATTTTTTCTTAAAATAGCCAAATGCATAAATAACTTGCAATTAAAGAGTTTCCAGATAATAATAATTACAACTATATTACATAAATCAATTTTTTCATTTGTCCAATAAATTCACATATGAATTAATCTCCTAATGTATTTCCAAACACAAATATAAAATCTAAAAACTATAAGCTTTTTTGAAAACACCCATACTATAAATTGAAAATTATATATATATATATATATATATATATATATATATATATAAATTTATGCATACCTATATATACATCGTATATATATAATATACTTATAATTATATTACAAATATATATATATATCAACTCATAAATTAATTTTCTCAGTATTAAAATAATTCTAAAAAATAATATAATGCCCATAATAAAATAAACTTATATATATATATATATATATATATATATATATATATATACACAATAAATTTATTTTAAAAAGAATCAAATTAAACAACTACATAGAAATCCAAAATTTCATATTTTGGTTTACACGAAATACAACTGGGAAAAAGGTGAATTTAATTATGACCTTATGCTCCATGCACGGTAACACGTGCTGCCGTCGGTAGCACTGCTACCACACGGTAGCAGGTGCTACCGTTGGTAGCATACTACCGTCGATAGTACTGCTACCGTACGGTAGTGGCTACCGATGGGTTTTTATTTATTTATTTATTTATTTTTATTTTAATTTCCTTTGCTAAATACAATAAAAATAAATTTCCAATACCAATGAAAATTCTCTCTCACAGAATTTTATATATATATATATATATATATATTTGTATATATTTGTTCTAAAATTAAATAAATTAAATTTTCCAAGACTTATATATCCCAATAAATTTAATTAATAATTAATTTTTTTTTCTAAAGTTAATAAACCATTTCACAGAGATCCATTTATTAAACAAAGACTGCCATAGCCCAATCTCAGAACAAAATCAAACAAGAGGGAATAATTTCTCTGGTAAATCCCATTCCTCCCAAATTTTGCAATTTCCATGAATAATAAAATCTTGGCAAAATTTGCCATAATAAACTCCCAATTTTCTCCAAAATCAAATCCACAAACACTCAGGAAATAATTTATTTTCATAAACTAGAAATTAACATCAGGAATGGACTTTAGCCAAGAATAAGAAATAATCAGACAGGATTTCAAATTTGACAAACACCTTAATACACACATCATTCAGAGAGATGAAAGAAATAGAAAAATTTTCTTAAAAAAAACAACAATCAAAAGAAGCCACCCAACCTGGTATAGCTTTCCTGGAAGAAATTTGTAGAAGAGCCCTAATCTTTTCAACAAGCTTCCAATAAATTTCTTCACCTAAATTCCTGACCTGTTTCTTGTGTATCCTAAAATAATGACCTATTCCCCTTTTTAAACTAAAATTCTAGGTAGAATATCTTTTTCCCCAAAAACCTAAATTTAGTAATAAAAGCAATTTTCTTTTCTTTTCCAATTTTCTAACAAAGGGATAAGTTAACATGCAATAATTAAAAATCATTATTCATTCTTTTCCTTTCTCATGCAAATTAATTAATTTTCTAAATAAAGAAATTAAAGCAATGCTATAATTTTAATGAATTCTTTTATTCATTTATTTATTCTTTTATTCTATTTATTTAAAATTCTAGGAAACAATAAATGAAATTAGTCTAATTTATTTTTCACTAAAATTTAAATAAAATATATTTCTAATATCATGCAACTTGCAACTTAAATTAATAACTTCTTTTAATTAATTAAATTTATAATCTCAATGCATACATAATTCAACTATGAGATAACTCCATAAACTTAATTAATTAATCAAATCCTCTAAAACACACAAACTTGAACAAATATCAAACAAACACTCATAAAAAGATAAAACAACAAAATATGAAGGCCGAACTAACTGATTGGACGACCAACTAACGACACTCACACGAGTGTAAATGAGAAAAATAGGGTCAACTACTATCTCCTCCACTTCCATTGGAAAATATAAGGCACGCTCAGACCTGTGAAGCCAGGTGGAGACGATACCCCGTACCTACTCGGTACTTGTACCTGCAATATCTTGCATCACCGAACCATACATGCATATATACAATATAGAAAACACGTCATACACACTGATGAAGGAGAATCGCGACGTTCCCTGTCTCACCGAAATGAGTGAAGGAAAATCATCCCCTTGCATCCAATACATTCGCAGACACACAACATATAATTACACATTGCATAAATAAAGTAAAATGTCAGTACATAGCAATAATCCATAAAATGCCATAAATCACAAGTACTGAAATATTGCAAATAAATTATGCATCTCATATCCAGATAAAGCATGAAATAATGTCATAAAAATCTGAATAACACATCACGGTAATGTATCCATTGAAAACAAACAATAATAAAATATGAGTCTAATAAGTTCAAACGAGTAGGGGTACTACACATGACCTTTCAACCGAGTACAGGCATATTTCACCTTCCTTTCTTCCGCAATTTTCTCAAAATCAAAATACTTCTCCATCTCTAAGATTCAATCCATTAATTCATCTGAATCCAACTTACTATCAAACTCTGGTGGGGTAAAATGAGGTTTGGTGTTTGCCCTACTCAAAACCCTCAAGAACCTCTTTTCATCTGGATCAATCGTCAGTGGGTTTGCTACTTGTTCTGTCGGTGCTTCTTCTTCTTCATCTTCACTCACATCTTCAATATGTCGACGTCTTCTCTGGGCTGTTTCAACAACTTCCAACTGGGCTGCAATTGCTCTCAACATTTCCATCACAACAGGGTCTGCATTCCCACGCTCTCCACCATTCCTATTTTCTCTTTGTGTCATCTTCACGCCATTCCTCTGCAGCTGTAGGTCGGATCCACAATCCGCCACCCCACAACAAAATCTTCAGGACAACGCAATCTCCGGAACAAAATCTCGCTTTGATACCACTTGGCTTAGTCACAGTTAGGAGGGACCTCAATGAGATCTATCCGAACCGTGAAACAAGAGTAAAAAAAATGAAAGAAAGACAACATTATGGAGGCAATGCATAATGGAATGAATTAGATCACGAAAACTGATTACAAATAACCAGTAACATCCAGACTATAAGATTCAACTCACTGGCCTGATACATACATGTTCAACTATAGAATCGGTCAACTCTAGACCTCTAAATATTATGATACATCTTCTATATTCTCTCTGATGAATTATGATGCTTAATTAAATTGATTTATATGGTCTAGAGGATCCGCATCGGCCCAACAGGGATTAAAAGCCGAAAAGCAAGATCAAACGTGTAAAATCACTAGGTTGGCCTCTGCCAATGAAAATCCTCCAAAAAATCCAAAGAAAGAAGTGTGGATCAGAGGGAAGGTCGGCCACACGCCAAGGAACATTGGAATCAATGAATTGAATCTCTACAAGCTACAGAAAGGATTCGCAAGGTTCACCAATAGAAAATATGTCCATGTGGTTCCGGTGTTCTAAGCTAGAAAACTGTCTTAGAATCCAGAAGTGATAACTTGCCGGAAAATGATCCAAACATCCTGCTGTTCAGGAATATGGAAGATAATCATGATTATAAGTAAAATCCACCTCCGTAAGATCTGGTGAGAAAATGCAAGAAGAAATGCTAAAATTGCAAAACAAAAAACAAACTGAAAAGTAATGTTTTTGGTTGATGCAAGATTGCCAAGAGCCGGGGATGCTCTCACATCACATCAAGTTATTCCAGCTCAAGATCCCAAACAATCACTAAAGACAAACTACCTAGATTGTATTCATTCTCAAAACTCAAGAATTTTTTTTATCAAAATAATTCTCTTTCTTCTTAGCATACCCCTTGACAACCAGTCTAGCAATATACCGTTTCCTACCTCCATCTTCTTCTTTCAATCTGTAAACCCAATGATTCTTTAAAGGCTTTCAACCGAGTGGGAGATTCACTAGATCCCAAGTGTGATTCACTTTTAGCGAATCCATTTCTTCTTGCATCATTTCCATCCATTTATCAGAATTAGAGTCTTGTCAGACATCCCTATAATTAACAAGTTCTAGTTGATCAGAGACTAACAATTCAGGAGTAGCTTCTTCAAAAAATAGTAATTCATAGTCATGAAATTTAGTGGGAGGCTTTCTTTGCCTCATAGAATGCCTTATTGAAGGTACTGGCTTTTTAGTTTGCCTGTCAAGAGGGAGCGAATGTCCTTGTGAATGACATCCCACACCTTGAAAACTAGGCGTGGGATTATATTCATCCCTACAGCGAACTCCCATGCTAACCATAGATTGTGAGGGCGGTAATAATTGCTGCATTGATGAGGAATAGGGAACGATCTGCTTGTGAGCACATTGACTAATGTCTTCGGTCGATGATTGATGCTGCACAATTGAGCTAGCCACGATGGAAGTTTGGCATACCCGTGGCATGCCAAACAAAACCTATGCATTTGTAAATTTTGTGTTGTGTGAATAGCGTTGGGCAAATATTGAGACTCCTCACGTGAGGCGTCAAAAGTATGAAACACATCTCCACACCTTCCATTCTCCTTCATACCATGATCTGTTGGTTGGGAGTTCTGGTTAAGGCAGTGATCAAAGGAATAACTCTCCTGCCTATGCGTGAAGACCTGTGGTCGAAACCTGTCCAACTCACTCTCCCAATCAGACGAAACGTGCATAGGAGTGGTAATGTCTTCCCTTAAACTATAATCGCTAGGGGAAGTAGATATTCGGTCAATATCATTTTGAGAACTCGAATCCCCTGTTCCAGGTTGTGACATGAATGACTTTGTCTCTGAATTGATTTTGTGGCCTGCATTATGAGTTGCAGAATCATGTTGTGGAGCAAAGGGAGGAAATTTAAAATGCTTCACATGACATGGAAATAGTAACAGGGGCTCCCACTTGATTTGGGTTTGATTGCAAACTGAGATTGGTTGGTTCCTGTGAATCACCATTATCAAAAATAGAGAGGAACAAATTCCTTATGTGGTGCTACTTGTGCGTGCAGGGATTGAAATGTCTTCTCATTGAAGATGACGTCTCTACTGTGAAATTTTTTCTTGTGAACTAGATCCCACAATCTAAAACCAAACTGATCTTCATCATACCCAACGAAGATGCACCTCTATAATTTGGGGTCCAATTTGGTCCTCTTCTCCTTAGGAACATGTGAGAATGCTTCACAACCAAAAAATTGAATACGTGAGTAGGAAATTCTTTTACCCAGCCATTCTTCCTCCAGAATTCCAAAATCCAAGCGGGATGAAGGACTCTAATTAACTAAATACACCATTTTATTACATGCCTCAACCCAAAATTCTTTGCCTAAACCAACATTAGAAAGCATACATCAAACTTTCTCAAGAATTATCCTATTGAGCCTTTCAGCTGCCCCCATTCTCTTGAGGAGTAAAGGGAACAATTTTAACCTTGTGAATGTCATTGTCTGCACAAAAACTATCAAACTCTGAGGAACAAAACTTTTCTTCATTATCTATTTTTAAACATTTGATTTTGTGCCCACTTTGATTTTCAACAAGAGCTTTAAATACCTTGAATTTAGAAAGCACTTCTGATTTTCTAGAAAGCATATAAATCCAAACTTTCCTTGTACAATCATCAAGGAAAGTAACAAAATAGTTTGCACCTCCCAAAGAAGTTACCTCGGTAGGACCGAAGACATTCAAATGTACTAGTTCCAATGGTGTTGTCCTCGTGTCATGTCCACCCTTCAAAAACCTGACCCACTTTTGTTTGCCATAAAGGCAATGTTCACAAAAAGCTACATCCACAACTTTGAGACCTAGAAGTCGATCCCTTGTGAGCATAACATTGAGCCCTTTCTTGCTCATGTGTCCAAGCCTTTGATACCAAAGGCCCGCTTCGCTGTCTTCAACTACCATTTCAATTCCCACTTCACCGTGACTTTCAAATACATAGAGACTACCCAATTTGTCACCCTTGGAAACCAACATGGTTCCCTTGGTTACCTTCCAAGTATCCGAAAGAAAATTAACATGAAATCCTTGTGCAAAAATTTGACCAATGGATATCAAATTTATTTTCAACTTTGGGACACCTTCCAGCAGTAAAAAACATCACCTTTGCCAATTATTTCACAAGCTTTATTGTCACCTAGAAAGACGTTTCCAAACTAACCTTCTTGGTAGTTTATAAATGCCTCTGTGCATGAAATAGCATTGTAGGATGCACCAAAATCAAGCACCCATGAATCTTAAGTGGTGTCAGTGGTTGAACGGATTAGAACACTATCATCTTTGTCATAAGCAGTATTGGCTTCGTTGTCCCGCACCTTCTCTTGTGCCTTCTTGTAAGACCGACAAATTTTCTTTGTGTGTCTAGTCTTACCACAAAACCAACAATCTACATTTTTGCCCCTGGACTTTGATCTTTTAGCAGATTTGGATATCCTTCTATTATTATTTTTGCCTGTATTATGACTTCTTCCCCTATTGTCAATGCTCACCACGGTTAAGGCATCATCAGATGCGGGCTCTTGATTCTTTCTTCTCATATCTTCACTAAGAAGAGTAGTTGCAATATAATCAAAAACCAATTTATTTTTGCCGAACACCGAAGTGCTTAGTGCGGTCACAACTCCATCCCAGCTGCTCGGTAAAGAACATAATAATAGGATAGCTTTGTTCTTGTCATCTTGAGTCATACCCACCAAAATTTCTTGATTGATAAGGGTATTAAATTTGTTGAGGTGATTTGCCATGATCCCTCATTCCCTCATCTTTAGACTATATAACTTTTTCATGAATTTTTTTTTATTTGCAACTGATGCCATTTCATACATAGCCGCACGTTTATCCCATAACGCCTTTGTTGTCTTTTCAATTGTGACATTGAAAAGAACATTATTGGACAACGAAAGAAATATTGTCGCCTTTGCTTTCTTGTCCATCTTTTCCCAATCTTCATCTGTCATCGACTTCGACTTCTTGGCTTTCCCTTCCAACACAAGGGAAAGATCGTGTTTAATTAATAGCAACTCCATCTGCACTTTCCACAGACCGAAATTATGCCCTGCTAATTTCTCTATCTTCGGTTCCTCTATTGTTCTGAAGATTCTTCAAAGAATTCCAATTAGCTTCACCCGAGCTCTGATACCAATTGTCGAGAAATGCAAAAGATAAAACAACATATAAATGCAGAAAGAAAAAGATACACATAAGAATGATACAAATATTTATAGTGTTTCGACAATTGCCTACATCCACATTCAAGACCAGGGGAATCTTTTATTAGTCTCTGTATATAAAACATACAATGAACAACCGAAGCTGATTAATATATACCAAGGAAAATCCTTCTAACAGAAGGTCAACAACCACCACTGTGTTAATTTTAGGATCATAAATGTAAGCAATCAAAAAATGCAACACATAAGACAATGAACACAATGTTTACCCTGGGAAAACCCTCGTTCTCGAGGGAG
This sequence comes from Cryptomeria japonica, assembly GCF_030272615.1. Lineage (NCBI taxonomy): Eukaryota > Viridiplantae > Streptophyta > Pinopsida > Cupressales > Cupressaceae > Cryptomeria > Cryptomeria japonica. Next base: position 285,767,237 of record NC_081407.1, on the reverse strand, counting down.
AAAAACCCATCAAAATATCTCTCTCATATATAGTATGAATAAGAGCATAAATCTATTTTACAAATCATACCCAACACAAGGTCAAATACAATGAATAATGATGCCTTTCCTTGGTGCAAGAATAAATATAAATATGCTTCTCAAGAAATCTAATCTGATCTTTTCTTAAACCTGACTTTGATACCATGTTAATTTTAGGATCAGAAATGTAAGCGATTAGAAAATGCAACACATAAGATAATGAACACGATGTTTACCTTGGGAAAACCCTCCTTGAGGGAGAAAAACCTAGAAAAATATCTCTTATATATAGTATGAATAAGAGCATAAATCTGCTTTACAAATCAGACCCAACACGAGGTCGAGTACATGTAAAATTGAGGTGCATACTATTAGATCCTCTCTCTACAAAAATATTTACAAATCTATAAACTTAAATATTCTTTTAGTTAAAAATATGATTAGAATTATTTTTTTCATTTATTATTTTAATAGAAAATAATTAGGTGAAAATTTGAAAGTGGTAGAATATAATTATTATTTTTCTTTTTTTTATTAGTAAATTTTTGAAAGGATCAATATGTTGATCGCTTTTTTAATATATAAAATATTAAAAACATATAAGTAATCCTTGTGTATTATTGAAATGAAATGTAATGACCCTTCAAAAATATTTAAAAAATGTTAATAATGAGTAAATCAATTGGGAATAAATAATTGTAATGGTAAAAATTATAAATTTATGGTCTTTTATATGATGTTATGGTCACACTTTAATTATGCTATCCTTTATGTAAAACCAAGCCTACAAGTGGTATATGTTGGAATCATGAAATTCTACTCAATACATTACCTTATCATGCTGCCATAATCACCCATCCCTCCAAAATTGGTCCTTATTTATGACAAAAGGATAAGGATGCCCATTAAACTATAATTTTCTTAAAGTTATTAAATTTGATTCTCAAATTATTTTTATTTTTGAAAAAATTGAGGGTCATTTGTCTTTGATCTAATAATATATCAAACATTAATTAAAATTAAAGAATATCATTATTTAATAGTTTTCCTTTCGTTCATTCAATAAATTTTAACACTAAACCCTAATTAATTTAAAATAATACTTTTCAGAGTTTTTAACATAAAAACTAATCTTACTATTAAACTTTAACTACATCTACCTAAAACATGGGTAGATATATTTTTAGATAGATGCTATTTTATTATATATATGAAATTTGTTATCCAAATTTTAATAAACTTTTTATTTTTCATATGAAAACAAAATATTTGATAGTTGTAGATATTTTTTTTTGTCACAAAAGCATTTATTAATTTAAACTAAATAAATAACACAAAGCTAATTTATTTATTATTTAAAATTTTAATAAATTATTTATTTTTCTTATGAAAACAAATCATTATGATAGTTTTAGATATTTTGTAAAATTTAAACAAAAACATTATTAATTTAAACTAAATAAATGACACAAAGCTAGTTTATTATTTTCTTATTTTATTCTCATAGATCAATACAATATTTTCTATTTCTCTCTCTCACACACAAACTCTATGTTTCTCCATCGCTATCTCAAATCTCTATCTTTATTTTTTTTCACTCTTCCCCCCTCTATCTCTTTCTTCAAAACTCCCCTCATATCTCTCTCTTATTCACTCTCCTCCCTTATCTCTCTCTCTCCCCCTTTCTATATATCACCTCATATATCTTTACCTTTCTATCTTTTAGTCTTTTGTCTTTTGTTCTCTCATTATCTCCCTCTTTCTATCTCTATTTCTCCATATCCCTCTTACTCTCCCCTTCTGTACATCTTTTCCTCTCTATCTATAACTTAAAATAAATATTGTGCACAATGATACCTAAACATGTATATATAATATAATAAATGGAAAAATAATTTTCACTTTTTATATACAGTCAAATCATGAGGCGCCATTTAAAAAAGGCAAACTCTCATTATATAATATGAGAATTAGATAATGCATTGGTAAACAAACCTTTGTAAAAACAACCTAACATCTTTCTTTGAACAAAATTTCCCCATTAGTTGACATCTACCTTTTTCAAAAAAAGTACTAAGAAACTCTTGACCTCTTGAAGAAGACCCTTCTCAACCATTTTTATGCATTGTACAATCGCTTCACCTTACTAATCGTGTGTCGACATATTGGACAAGTTTTGTTTTCACCAATCTCTATCCTGTAAAAACATATCAATATAAGAATATAGCATATTAGAATCATGACATTTTAACAATCCATGAGAATAGAATAACATGTTTCTAGAAAAATTATGTAGAATTTTTTGAATCGAATTCAATGATCCATCAACAAGAGCAAAAAGTGTGATAGAAGATATTATTTAAACATTGATTCAAAAATGTCTATACAATTTTACCAAAAGCATCTTGATTTATAGAAAATAGTATTTAAAAAATATAAATAATAAAAGCTTAAAAGGATATTGCATTTAATAACTTAGAATAGAATATATTTATGTATGTATGTATGTACATGCGCGCGCGCACACACACACACACAATGTGTGTGCGTGCATGCGCGTGTGTGTGTTTGTGTGTGCGTGTGCATGCACACATACATACATACAATACAAATAATACCATTTAAATGTAAATATACACATGTTTAAAAGAAAGTAATGATCAGTATTACAAAAAAAACATATTCAAAATGTTCATATAAAAATATTAAATTCATGAATAATGTATTCTTTAAAGAAATAAAAAATAAACATACCTTTGGCCACAAGTATAACATGTTGCACAGTGCCCACAAGGAACAAAAAAACAACTTCGTGGCTCATCATAACAAATGACGCAAATTTTTCCATCGTATAAATCCTCTGTAGAAGAATTTAGCCCCGACTCTTGGTCTTGCCCAAGTGTTCCATAAGTAGATAGATCACTAGTTGATTCTTTGGGAGGTATCAGTGGAGTTCTTTCTGATTCTTCAGGTTCTGTGTTTGTTTGTGTTGTTTGATCTAAATGTCCCAATATTCTAAATATACAGTAAACCACAAGAATAATAACCCCTGGCAACCAAATAATATTTTGAATCAATATAACTTATCCAAAAGTTCTCAAACAATACATTATTCATTAAGTATAATTTTGTTAATAAGACATATAATGATTATCATTTTCACTAATATTTTCCACATATTGAGATAACTGTTTATTTTCTTTTTTTTTTGTATTAATTGCATGAATTTTAATAATTATTAAAAAAATACCTAAGATAATGATGTATGTCAATAAACGAGCTCCATAAGAAAGTTCAACTGACCAAACGCTTCTTCCACCCTGCAATTTTGAAAATTATAATTAAATATATATTTTTGAAAACCTTATCCATGATATTCCCCTTATTATTTTTCATGCAAATTTTATATCTTCTAACATAAAACAAATTAATTCAAACTTTGTTATTTATAAGTCAATCTTTCAGTCAGTGTTTCAAACAAATATTAGATTCAAGAATACACATTTTTTACCATAATTCCACATGTAACCATGTTTCAATAAAATCTTTGATATAACTTAAATAAGATTATCGACTAATACAAAATTAATTAAGAGAAACTTTTTATATGTACTTCCATGCACCATCCCTTCAACATGCTCAAATTCAAATTATTGTTATATTGTCCACTATATCTATCTTAACATTTATGCAATAAGGTAATCAAAATGTAATGGTGAAAATTATATATTAAGTTTTTATATATTTTAGATTCATTTTATTAAAATGTTTTAAAATTTAATAATTAATTGATTATTATGTTCTTGCATGAATTACTTATGTCATTATATTTTGATCTACTATTATTATTTTTAATAATTTTAATTTCATCCCAAAATATTCCATTCATCACTCAAATTAGATTCACAAGAACAAACTTGACCTCATAACTTTTTGCACTTTAGGTCTAAACCTTGAGCTTTTAAATTCTAATTCAAAGTAAACCCTACCTACTCCCTCTTACTAACAATTGTGATTGACCTAGCAGACATTGTGTTGCCTCGTGTGTTTTGTTGTTGTATTTGATGACATTTGTTCATTTATTGTTAAAATCATCTCAAAATGTGAAAGATACATCTAGGGTAAAGATCTCAAAGAAGAACCACTTCGGGATTTTGCTTGTGACATTGTCCTAGGCCTAATGCATGTTTTCTTATTGTCCTCAATATTTTTCTGTCATCATTTATGAATTCTCCTAGGGGTCTTATTGAGAAGAATATGGCTCTTGCAATGTAGTAGATTTCCCGTAGTTCATAAACATAGCTAGTCCTTAGACATATTCAAATGTCAAAAGACCAAGGTGAGCAAATTCCAACAATCCATTCTTTAGAAGTTGATTTATATGGTTTGCAATTCAAGTCTTCTCATTGGATCATTCATGCACTCACAAAGATCAATTCCACAATCATGAATCTAAACTAGAGTGACATACAATTAGTTTTCAAATTCTAAGGGATCAATTCTTGGTCACACCTTCAACATCTTTTTCCATTGTTAGTACCCAACTAAATATCACTTCAATTCATCAAATAAGTTTTGCATTTACTTTAGTATTTCTTGTTTCAAGTCCCATCTCATTTATCTAGTCTATTTGTTTTGATTATGTAACTAGCCTAAATAATTTATGTAAGGTGCACTATTTACATCTTATTGCCACATATTATTATCCTTGTTGTGCTCATATCCTTATGTCCTGCATGTATTTACATTTTTCTTATCTCATTAAAGGCAAGACTGGGGTGCCATTTTGCCTTCTCCCTTATTGCATGTGCTTTCATGATGATCCTTACATGCTTGTTATATGATATTATCTTTTACCATAATTACATGCCTTACCATTATTATATTTGTTTTATCTCCATTCCTCCAATTCCATGCATCCTTTGTATGCAACCAATTGGAAGAGGGACGCATATATGACTAACATACCTTTATGGAATATGTTTTTGCAATAATAGGCTCATACTCATTCACATGCTTAGGGGAGCTTTAACAATCCATCTATATTGCCAAAACTCTTTTCTTAGTTGAAGCTTTACTAGTTTTGCTTTGGATAGAATCTCTTATCATTCAATTCTTTGCTCTCATTTTTTCAAGGGTATTTCTTTCTCAACAATTTTTTTTTGTCAAAATAGAGTTATTTCTTCCTAAGTTTTATAGCCTTCTTATTAAGTTTTGTTTAATTTATCTTTTGTAAGAAGTATATAAACAAGAAAAGAGCTCAAGTCAATAAGGTGATCCTTAGAAAAGAGTTCAAGTTGTTATATTGCACTATGAATAAAAGGGGTTGTGAAATTTTTTGTCTCAATCTTGCATTTCTAACATTAAATTTTATTACTATTTTATGCATTCATTATTTCATATTTATGTATTTTGTGTTTTGTGGGAGAGTTGGCGTCTCATTTGAAGATGATATGGAATTCATTTTTTAGTGGATTTTGTTGTCACATGAGGAGGTAGGCATCTCAATTGGGGTGGCATAATGGCATATTGTGATGTGTATAAGGTCATCATGGTGAGAGTTGCATATGATAGATTTCTATGATGCCTAAGAGCTTAAAGGAAGCAAGGTACACAAAAACGCTTCCTCAACTAATCTAATGAGGAGAGATAGTGCATTTTTTTCTAAAAAACCCTTGGCAATTACAATATTGAGATGCACACACAATGATAAAATAACATACAGTGAGGCAATCATACCATAACACAAGATGTATGTGGAGAAAACCCTATTGAGAGGAAAACCCCACACTCCAAAAACCTACTCAATGTATTAGAATAAAAAATGATTTTTACAATCATTCACAAGAGTTATAGTGTCATTATTTGGAGCTATTTTGGTAGCATAAATACATTGTAGATTGCACCATACCAACTATCTCCAAGACATCCAATATATAGAGAAAACAAGAAAGGAGGAAGCTTCTAGACCAAGCCAAAGGAGATGGGTGTCCAAATCCCTGTGGCACATTTTTCAACCACCTCTAAGCATGCAAATAACACATGTACAAGATTCTCTAGCCCCTCTTACATGCCTCCAAACTTAGGCACCCAATTTTTGCTATAATTAGGTATGATAAATTCTCTTACACACCATATATCTATAATAGAATTTGTCATAACTAACAACACTTACAACTATAAGAGAATCTGTCATAACTGACTATTAATAGTGATTCTCTTAAAGCCTCTCATTACCCAACTTAGGCATAAATAAATACATTAAATTAATAAAAATCAATTCTAGGAAATACTAAGGTTGAGACACCTTAATTCCCAACAAGAGTATGCAAGAGAGAGATTACGTTAGAATCTCAACTAGCATTATTACAAGCTTGGACACTTGTCATGGAGCATCTTTGAATGGTTGAATGGGGACAAAATGGGTCACCGAAGTTTGGATGGTCAAATATGATAGTTTATGATAATGAAATGTTCTAAGGAATATTAATAAAAGTATTCGAGAGGATATTTTACCAAGGAGGGTGTTGGAATTTGGTTGTCTTGGTTTGGGCAGCATACCTCCTATGGTATTGCATGTTAATGGTTTTTTCATATCATTTATGATTTTCAATTTGTATTTTTCCTATTTGTTGGTGCTTGGAGTTGTAGTTTGAACGAACATTTTCCAAAGTACAATTTTGCTACTAAAATCACTGCAAAATTGCATGCTAGTAAAACTCACATGAAGGCTTGCCTTGCAAGTGTATTGTAACTATTATTGTTATTGAATATTGCATTGGGTTGTTTTGGAGTGTGGGGTTTTTCTTTTAAAAGGGTTTTCCCCAAATACATATATGTTATGGTATATTGTTTATTTTATTTGTATAGATGTATCCACTTTTTTGTAATTCTAAAGATTGGAATTTACACAACACTTTCCTCAACGGATTAGTGTAGGAAGCATTTATACATACCTTCCTTTCATTTGGAATTAGAGCCTAATCACCTCAAATTATAGGTTTTAGGAAAAGGATATTTTGTATTAATCTTTATTTGAGTGGGAGCTTCCAAAAATAGGCTTTTGATCTTATTGCAAGAAGAGATGACAAAAACACAAGGTTACCAAGAGACGGAGGTACTTGGAGACTGGTACCAATACTAGTACGACTCATTTTCAAAAATAGGTGATGGGGTACTTGGAGACGCCAATTTTTTTTAATATACTTCAATAATTTTTAGAAAATATCATGACAGAGAACTTTGAAAACAAGACCAGTGGTAAAGTTTGACATTAACTTTAAAATTGAACAAAAATTGAATTTAAACTTGCTTATATTGTCAATACTATAGCTAGTCTAAAGGTGTTTAGTGAAAGTAAGGTAGTATAGGTGCTGAGCACACTCAATATTGTCAGCTAAATAATAAAGGCAATTACTCTTTAGACCATTACAATGACAAGAAATCAGTCATACAACTATTTATGTCCCTCTCAAAAAGTCTACACTATCAATAGATCAGATCACTATAACTTTGCATGGATTTTTGTCTTCATGTGACACAATTTCTTTATTAGTTATTTCTTTTTTCACTATGGTTTTCTTTTCTACGGACTTATTTTATTTATTTGCTTTCCTTTTTTTGCCTTTACTGCATTTTCCCCTAAATTTCCTGGCAAGAGATGTCAATTTCTGGTTGGGAGACTTCAGAGATGGTAGCCAAAAGCACCCTATGCATCAAGAAGTTTCCAGAGATGTCTCTGATACTAGAGACGCGTCTCCGTCTTTGAGACATGTCTCCAGGTGTAGGAGACAAGTCTCTTGGTAACTATGCAAAAACATCTAGAATAGAGACAAGTCTCTTGGTAACTATGCAAAAACATCTAGAATAGAGATAGGGAAGTTTTCTAATAGTAATTTTTAGTCGTGGAAACTCAAAATGGAAGATATCATCATAGACAAAGATCTATGGGATTCATATCCAATATGAAGCCTTCTACAATGAAACAAAAAAACTAGGACATTTTAGATTAAAAAAACCTAATAGTCTCATAAGAATTTTTTGGTTAATTCAAGGTTGTTGCATGTATGTGAAGAGACCACCAACACACTTCTTTAGAATAAACTAGAGATTTGTACCTATAAAAAATTCAAGTTGACAAACTCTTTCTAATAAAGTTATATATACTCATGATGGAGGATGGTGGCTTTGTGGCTAACCACTTGGGTGCGTTAACATGGTTGTTGTACCCAATTTCACAATATTGGAATATATAAAAAAAGATGAGGATCATTGTATGACTTTGTTGTTTTCTTTCCAAGATTCATGGGACCATATTATTATGGCTATTAGGAGTACTACTACTAAGCTAAAAATGGATGAGGTAGAAGCATCATTACTTTCTAAAGAGATGTGAAGAGAGACTTCTAAATCTGCCAAAGAGGTCTCAACTATTCATGGTAGATAGAAAAAAGGCACGGAGGACAAGAATCATGATAATTCTAGATCTAAATCTTGTGGGAGAACTAAATCTCCTAGTAATTCCAAGGCAAAATGCTATAATTGTGGAAAAACAAGTCATTTCAAATGAGACTATAAGGAGAAGAAAAAGATAAAGAAACATTTTGATTATGACCGAGAAGTTCTCCTACGTTAATGGTGGTGCCTTTATCACAACCTTGGCTACACATATATCATAAGGTACATGGCTAATTGACTCTAATGCATCCTTTCACATGATCTCACATTAGGGTTAGTTTGTAAAATATGAAGAATATGATGGTGGGAAGGCATACCTTGAAGATGATTTTCATCTAAAGATTGTTGGTCATGAAAGAGTTCTAATTTGGTTCCTTGATGGACAAGTGAAGAAGATCAATGATGCACTATATGTCCCTATTTTGCCACAACCTACTTTTTGTAAGTAAATTGAATGATTTGGGTGTGTAGGTAGTTTTCTTGAGTGAATGATGCTAGATGATTAGAGAAACTATGGTACTTGCTAAGGGTTCTCAAATAGGTGCTCTATTTTAGCTAAATACATGCATGGTTTGGTGCAATAGTTATTATGTTTTTGAAGTGAAGGGATTTGTAAAATCTTCAACTTCACCATTGGAATTAACAACAAATAGGAGTGTTGCATCTACTTTTGACAATCATTCTTTTTGGGTACCTAAGGGTGCTCATGTTTTGGAAACTAAGTTTCCTCCATAGAAAGATATGTTATGCCACAAAAGAATGGGTCATGTATGTGAGAAGGTTCTAAGGACCTTGAAAAACAAAATCCTTGTTATAGGCTAGAAGATAGTAAAATTGAGTTCAATTTGTGTGGACATTGTGTTTATGGAAAACAAAATTGCGTTCAATTTAAGTCAAGTTTTCTTATATCTTGTATGGATGTAAGGAAAATTTCTCATGAACTTGCATTCTTAATGTTCAATATTAATGCTTTTGTATATATTCAATATTTCATCTTTTGTGTATTTTGTCTTCATGTGGGAGAGTTGGCATCCCTTTTGGAAATGACATGGGACTAATTTTTTAGTGGATTTTGTCCTCACATGAGGATATAGGTGTCCCAAATTGAGATGGCATAGTTTGACTATGTGTTGGCATCTTGTGATGTGTATAAGGTCATAATGATATGAGTTCCATATGATAGATTCTTACAATGCATAAGAGCATGTAAGAGGGAGGTTACATTACAATCTTAACCAACATTATGACAAGCTTGTAACTTGTCATGGAGTATCTTTGAATGGTTGAATGGGGACAAATTGGGGTGTTTGATTTTGGGTGGTCAAATATGATAGTTTACGACAATGTTGTTGTAAGAAATTTTACTAAAATTAATTGAGAGGATCTTTTACCAAAAAGGGAGTTGGAATTTGGTGCATTGGTTTGGGCACCATACTTCCTATGGTATTGCTAATTGTTTTTCCAAGTCACTTATGGTTCCTAGTTTGTACTTTGCCTACTTATTGGTGCTTGGAGTTGTAGGTTGAATGAACATTTTGCAAGTACCATTATTATACTAGAATCACTCCAAAATTGTGTGTTGGTGAACTCTACCAATGATTTCCCTACAAGTGCATTGTAACTATTATTTTTATTGAATAATGCATCAAGCTTCTTAATAGTGAGATTTTTCTTGCAAAAGGATTCCCCCTATACACTTGTGCTATGTTATTTTGTTCACTTCATGTTTATATGTGTATCTACTTTATGTAATAGTTAAAAATTGAATTTTTCACAACACTCTCCTCAATAGATTAGTGTAAGAAACATTTTTGCATACATTGATTCTTTTCAAGGGGAACTTGGTTTTGAAGGCATTCTAGGTGAAGAAAGTTAAGGTATTGATACAATTAGAGGCTGAGGTTTCTCAAGAAGGTTGGGATGGTATGGGACCTCTTTGTACGAGCTTTGGCAATCAAGAAATATAAAAAAAAATGTCTTTGGTTTTTGTGTGAAACCATGAGTCATGCACAGGAAGTGGCTTCACAACTGTTAGGGTAGTTTTGATCTAGTAAGTTGTAGTTTCATATGGGTGAAGTGATGGTTTTGAAAGTGACATGATTTGTGCATCCCACTATTAGAAAGCGACAATTTTGTCATGCAACAAAAAATAATTGTTTGCTTTCTAGATCCCTCAAATCAGCTATTTTGTTTGACTATTTAATTTCCATTCAAGTTTGTGTAAGTCTACATGTATCTATTTCAAATGGCATGAAGTAGGGAAGAGGAGAAAATATATTAGAGAAAGACAGTCGTGCATCCAAGGGGGTCCATAAGAGGTTTGTTGAAGATCTAGAGATCAAGGAGGCTAAGAAAGAGCCTACATGAGACCAACGAATAAGCCAAGAACATCCAAGAAAGCCCATAAACCTCTAAATAAAAGAACTTAGTTGCCTTATCCTTGTGGCTGAAGAGGAACGTGGTTTTGAAGATATTCTAAGTGAAGAAAATTAACGTTTCAATAGAATTAGGGAACAAGTTTGTTGGAGAAAGTTGAAATGATATGAGACATCAGCATTGGCAATTGAGATATTTTGAAAAAGATGCTTTTGTTTTCTCTGTGATACTGCTGGTCATGCATAGGTGACAATTCTGTAACTATCAAGAGTTTCATTTTGGTAAGTAGAAGTTTCATATAAGTGGTTGATAGCAGGGGCTTTAAAAGTGGCATGCAACAAGTTCATCTGATAACTGGTGGTTTCTCAGTTGCCACAATTGGAAAGCAGCGATTTCATAGTCCCTCATATTGGAAAGTGGTAGTTTTGTCATAACAAAAAAAGACTATTTGACACTCCAAATCCTTTAAAATTGACTGCTTAATTCAATTGTTCACTTTCCATTTGGATTTATGCAAGTCTATATATCTGTTTCAAATGCCATGAAGCAACAAGAAACAGAAAATGGGACAAGAACATTAGAGAAAGATACTGATGCATCCAAGGTCTATTAGATGTTTGTGGAAGATTCAATTGTCATGGAGCTTGAGAAATGTTCTATGTGAGCACAGGAAATAGGCCAGGAAGATCCAAGAAACCCCATAGATCTTGGAAGATCCATTAGAGACCTGTTTTCAGGCCATTAGTTGTGATCTTCTGAATATGTCTATTTTGCTTTACAAATTGTAGTGAGCAGAAGAGAGTGTATCTGAGCTAGTGTTAGATCTTAGGAATTGAACTTACTCTTGTTTAGGATGGATATGTGCTCTTTATGAGGCCTAAGATATAATCTCAGTTATGGAGATAGTGGACAAGGAGGAAATTAGTCCTCACTCTTACTGGAGATGTTTTGATTCTCCAAGGTGAATCTATTGTTTTCAAATTTATGCTTGTTTTGATGCTTTCATGCTTATATTTATGGTTCTCTTCCAAGTTAATCTGTGATATGATGAACTATGACATGAAATATCAATCCTAATTTTTATGGATCAGTTATAAAGATAGCATTCATTCTTGAAGTATTAGGATAAGATTCAATAATGTTATATTCCTATAAACATTTTGGCTTTATTTTCAAGTTGATTGAGGGTAAATTTAGTAGTGAACATTGCAACAAACAAATCCTTGAGGAAACTGAAAAAGTACATCTACATGATAAAAAACAAAACAAATTGCAAATTAAATATTACGAAAATCTCACCAAAATCTAGAGCTTAAAAGTCTACCGGGAGTGCTTCTTAATGATTATCCCTTCTTAACATAGTCAAATTTCTTCCTAATGCCTGAAAATGTAGGTTAAAATGATTAAAAGTGTCATACCGTTATATTGCTTCCAGATGGAGTTGTTAGAAGTGCATAACTATTTTGAAGGATTGAAAGCTTCACAGCACATAAGCCCTTTCCCATTGAACACTTGTAATTGGCAGTTTGGGTGTTATACATTTTGGAAGTAAAATTTAACCTCATCACAACCTGCAAAAAGGAGGTCCAATTCCTCACTATTTCAACTCAGAAAAAATGTTCAATATCTATTTTGGGAATCCATGTCAATATGAGTTAATCTTCATGAACAATCTTTCATGAGTTGTGTGTTTGCAAGAACCCATCTTTCTTCCTAACTTCCCGTTAATCACTACTGCTGAAAGATGAGTCATGAAGATTTATTTGATATTTACATACGACTGATTCCCAAACATGATATTATGTAATCTTGCACTGGGAAAACATAATAAGCAAAAATAATTTGACAAAATGCTTCTTTTTCCCGTATATAAAGGCTCACAATACCTCTGCACTATGTTGATTGAAGTTTCCCACAACAAAATAATAATTCCCATCCTCCTTCACTATATATTCTGTCTCCCCATAGCCTGCGAACAAAAAGAAGTTGGATTTGATTTGATTGTCAGATGCAAAAGGCATAAATCCATGGAGCCACCATGCTACTTGTTATCAAAAGAACAATCTTCTCTATATCAGTCAGTCTAGTAGCATAGAAGAGGAGGTTGCTAACACTGCAATCATTGTTTATAATTATCCATAATACAGCATCAAACATCACAATCTTGGTAGCACAGAATAGGAGGTTTGTGCACAGAATCAACTCCACAATAGCATAGAAGAGGATTTTGTGAACACAACTTATGTAATCAACAAAACAATGGATTTGGAAGATGTAGCAAAGAATATTAAATTTCTAAGAAATTTCCTAAAGATAAGAAGAGGAGGTCCTAAACAACTTTTTTCACAGTATAGAAGAGGAGGCTTGCAATCAATAAAACAATATATCTTGAAAGTGTAATAGTACAGAATAGAGGCGATCAAGGTACAATTTGTAATCAATAAAGATGCCCAAAGGATAGTAGCGTACAAGAGGAGGTCCTGAACAACCTTTGTAACAGCATAGAAGAGAAAGTTGCTAAGAGGACAACTCTTGCAATCAATAAAGCAATAGAACTATAAAGTTTCCTAGTATAGAATAGAAGGTGATCAAGGTAAACTTGTGATCAAGAAGATGCCCAACGGATAGTAGCATAAAAGAGGAGGTACTTAACAACTTTTGTGACAACATTGAAGAGGAAGTTGCTAAGAGAACAACTTTTATAATCAATAAAACAGCAGATGTCCAATGTGTAGTAGAATAGAATACGTGGTCTCTAAGATACCATTTGTATTCAAGTTATATGTTCAAAGAGAGTACCAATGAAGAGGAGATCCAAGCACAATAAACTTTTGAGTCAAGAAAACAGAGTTGTGATATAGGAAGATTATAAGCATAGAGTAGGATGTAGGATGTCACTAAAACATAAGCTATGAAATTAGACCTCTGAAGCTTGCTTTCAAATTCACAGAACTTTTGGAGCATACAATCAATGTCAGAAACTATATAACTAGGGGCTGAATTATCATACCACTTATTTTTAGCCTCAGAAGTCCTAAGTGAGGATTTGATGGATCCTGTATCCATTCCTGCAAGCTCTCCTCTCCTGCAAATTTAACATATTATTATTCCACTTGCAAGAAAATGTTTCAGTCAGAGTTTGAATTATTTGTATCTAAGTTTGGAAATCAATCAAACTCAGTGTTGACATTACCTTTGAGTACAACGAGCAAGATGTCCAAAAATCCAAATGACTTATCTTCACAACTAAGCCAAAATTTAGAGCCCGCGTTCAACCAAACTGCAAATTCCTGTTTCCAATAAGATCCATTTAAAGTGAACAAAATCTCTGAAAATCCTATCCTTCAGAAAATGCAATATTAGTAGATAAAATTTTAAGTCAGTGCTAAAAATTACAGAATGGTTTTGCTTTTATCAATAGCTTAGATGCTTGTGAACTATCAACCAATGTAGCAAAGGAAAACATTAATTTGATGGCAGTTATTTTAAATAGCAAGTAGTTTTACAAAATCATGCAAAAAAGACAATTGAAATGAACCTTATGATAATCAGGATCGATATACAGAGTGTGCTTCAAGCTCCAGTTCCTTTCCACATCAAGTTTTGGCTTGTTTGAGAAACCATACAGCACAGGACCACCCTCTTGCTCATCATATTTTAACTGAAAATGAGTAACTTTTATTACTATTCTAAGCCTACCACCTCATAACTAAAGAATGACAAGATTTTATTACCATTCTTTCAAGCTTAACTTTTGCCAAACACCAGAAATTTCAAAAAACATAAGCCAACTCGAGATATGAAAACATGTCACTATTTAAAAAAAAATCATATTACATCTCATTTAACAATGTTGAAGTCTAATTGGGCAATAAGAGTGAAAATATAGAATATAATTGCATTCATCCATATGAGGATTTCAATTTCAAGTTTAGGATTGAAGATTGACTTTTGTATGGAGGGACTTGGTAGATTCAATGGGAAAAATGTTGGCAGTTAAATTACCTGAATCTCCTTGACAAAAATGGGGCTAGCTTCTATTAGATGAGAATAGTTTGGCGCAAGCACCAACTGAGATGTACCATAAACTCCCAAGCTCAATGTCAGTGATGCTGCAAGCCCCACAAAATGCACTTTGTCAGTACCCGAAAGATCACGTGGATCAGTAATTACACAATCTCTACATGTGCATGTATAGCAAATACTCATTGCATATATTCACATCAATGAAACTAATTGTGTATTCTATTCATAGAACCCAACGTTTTTGCTTCTTTGGTTGTGTATCCCATTCAAAGAAGCCAATGTGTATGTCTTGTTGGTTGTGTATTCCATTCAAAAAAACCAGTGGAATGCCTTGTTGGTTGCGTACTACATCCACACCCAGTGTGTTGAATATCTTACCCAATTTTAATGATTCATCATGTCTCCTGGTGCTTAAAATAGAGCGTCTTCTTTTCAAACACCTATTTGCTTTTAAAAATAAGTTCATCCCATTTTCTCTCTATATATTTTGTTTTTATTTATATAAAGAAATGGTATTCGGGAATCAGATATATTTGTGGAATTAATCAAACAGATTTTTAACAAAGACCTAATTTATTAAGCCCTGAATCAAATATTAATGTACTCTTAAGCCCTGAATCAAATATTAATGTACTCTTAATAAAGGATCAAGGATGTATATATGCTCTCTATATGCATATACAGGTCTTTTCTATGCACATTTTAAGGAAAGTGTATCAGAAATCAAACGTGCAAGGAATAAAGGAACAGGATACATAGGAATGAACCAATCTGTTAAGCCCTGAATTCGAACTACAAGTGACCTAGTGCATTTAGCACTGTATTAAACTGTGTACTTCATTCACAGGATCCAACATACATGCATATTAACAATATGCATGTTTAAGTCATTGTCTGTTGGCAAAACTATGAAATGGATACTCAAAAAGACTCATTAATTCTCAAAGCCAACTGTGTACACTTGCTCTAGAAATGCACATATACATGTTTATATAGATATCAATCAAGCAGGAATTCAGGAGTCCGATTTGCAAGGAATCTTATCAAGCCCTGAGATAATATAGCTAGCTACATTACAGGTTCAATGTGTGCGGGTATCAATGAGAATATATACATGTAGATGTTCTATAAGCCCCCTCCAATTTTATATGTCTATCAATGAAATGTGTATTTAGAAACCAAACTTACAATGAATTCCATCAAGCCTTGTAGGATATCATTATAGACTAATCCCAGGACCCAATGTGTGTGTGTGCACATGTATATACAGATTTAAATTTTAAATCAAATGGGTATTCAGAAATTAGACACAATATCACACCAAGCCTTCCGAACCGTGTTTTCTCTCTAGCCAAGTCAGACACCGATTTTTGTGTATGAGATCCCAATGTTCACAAGGGTATTGTCTTCCATTTACATTACATATTGTTCAACAAGATGTGTCATTCCCTCCAGATTCAAACAGGCACCTCCTCTGTGCAATAACAAGTAAATGGGTGACAAGGAATCAAACTTACAGATAATCCTATCAAGCCCTGAAGCAAACTATGATTATATCCACAGAATCTTATGTGTTACATATTGTATAAATGTATGTAATGTGTTTACACACATATATCAATCCAAAGGTTATTCAGAAATCAGTCTAACAAGGATTCCATCAATGCATTGAATGATACTATGTGTACTCTGATCACAAGTCCCAATGTGTATACATAGTATACATATACACACAAACGTTTACAAATCAATGAAATGGGTATCAGGAATAAGACTGCAAGAAATTCTATTCAGCACTGAACAAAATTATAAACTTACAAAAACGCCAACAAAGCCTTGAATCATACCATATGCACTCTAATCACAGGGCCCAATTTTTATACATAGTATACATGTGCATACTGCATAAAGATGGACATAGAAATTCATACGCATACTTATATGGATACAAATGAAATGGATATTCAGCAATAAGCCTTGCGGGAAATCCTACCCAACACTGAAGAAAACTGTAAATAGTCTTAACGAGGATTCTATCAAAATCTTGAATCATACCATGTGTATGCTGATCACAGGGTCCAATGTGTATATATACTATACTAATACATACACACAAACCTACACATATGGGTGCCCAAATGCATATCAATGAAATGACTATTCAATAATAAGACTTGCAGGAAATTCTATCAAGTCCTGAAGAAAATTGGGGATTTAAAGTTTTCTTCAGTGCTTGATAGATATATGCACACAGTGTACACATAAAGTTTTCTTCAACGCTTGATGATATACGTAGACATTCTCCCCCACCGTCCTCCCCTATCTCTCTCTTCCCCACGCCCCTCCCCCTCTCTCTCTCCCTCTCCCTCCTGTTTATATGCTATGGGTACTCAGCAATCAGTCTCACGATGAATCCTATCAAGCTATGAAGGAAAATATAAATCCTCTGTCATAAAAACCGATGTGAGTGTGCTTCAAGATCCTCTAGAAATGCAAGAAAACAATAATTAAATAACAGAAAGAACATAATTATATTTGAGGAAAGGTTTACATGCCAAATATCCAAAATGTCGCGGGAATGATCATATAGGCCCAGCACTCCTCCCTGTTCTCATGTTGAGTAAAAGAGTAGTTGTTATAATAACCTCGCGTGACTCCTCCATACGCAGCTCTGGGCATGATGAATGCGTCCAATATCCACAAAATTAAAACTCCACAGCAGTCCCTGAATAAATCAGAACCTTTTGTAGCAAATAATAATTCTGAGCACCCACTTCATAATTCCTTTCCAATTTGCTGTTCTTATGCTATGAAGACAACTCAATTGTTTTCATTTTTACTGAGCAGTTGATTCGTTGCCAAAGCAGTGTCAGATAAAGTAAGAATCTGGATCCATATAAATATCCATCTACTCCAGAAGCTGATACCCAACCGTCTAAAAGTGATACGATCAATCATATAGGTGTTCTTGTTTTATGGGAGTCAGTGTAAGCGATATTGAATGGCAGGTTAGAATGGTAGATGAGTAGATGAGCCAATGAGCCAATGTCTGAAAATGTAATATGTTTAGATTCTAAGAGCCCACATGGAGAATGGAAGCTAATCAGCAATCAATTGAGGTCCCACCATAGGCCTACAAAGAAATACAAAGAAATTTGTGTAGGTTTTGTATGTTGTACTACGTGGGTTTCTTTGGTGAATGCATGTACATTTAAGCAGTGAGAACAAACAAAGATAGGTATACTTCCCACAAAGGGAACAGTGTTAATATAGAAACAAATGCCATTATTAGTGTCATAGAGACTTTTCTCACAGGTGAACTATTTTCTGGTTGGAAGTTTGAAGTAAATATTTCTTCATTTTCTAGAAGTTATATGTAGAGAGATTGTATTGTATCTGTGCTCCTGAAGTACATTGACCAGAGGAATCAGATCATGGATAGGCCATTGACTTTTTTCATCTATGAATTTCATAATGGCTACCAGTCGCATCTTGGGCCCGTTATTTGTGTTGTCGCATCTGTGATGTCAATACAGGGGCAGGTTACTTGTTTTAGTGGGGTATATTTGGTATAAGATATGATTCCATAGTACCTGATACTTCCGTGATTGGACATGGTTTTATATCAATAATTTTACTATATAGAGGGGGTTTTATAGGTCCATTGGTTTATGCAGCAAAATATAAATATAAAGATTAAAAAAATTTAAATGACAGGTTAATTAATAAAAAATTAATATTTTTGAAAGTAAATTATTAATTAGTTGTGTATAAATTAGTCATGGGTTTATAGTTTCAATCAAAGGTATTTAATTATAATTAAAAATATCTATGTATAAATATAGGATTAACCACCATCCAAAATCTAGCAAAAAAATAAACATACAATTAAAAGTCCTTATATAGCAAAAGGGGCCAAGCTTGCTTTAGCGATACCTTAACTACTGATACCCTAAAAAACTTCCCAAACGCTACCAGTTGTCAATTTAGCCCATCCACCATTCTTAATCACAAACAAAGTGCCATCCATGTCACCATTAAAAGCCTCGAACCCCATGAAACACACCCTCCTTATAGGCATTTTTGTTAAGCACTCTATTCACTGATGGTGGTAAAGGCTAAGCATCACTACTCAAATCAATGCAATAGGCCTTAAGATCCTACAATTCATGATATGCTATGACACTTATTTGCTAGCCACACTAATGCCTCCCATAGTCATTAGAGAATTTAAACCACCTAAAACCTCCTACAACTCATCCATCTCAGTAGGGTCCACACCAAACAAGTCAAACATAGATGACATAAGGATCTAAAGCAACCAATTTTGCACCTTAGATGATATCACTACCATAGACAATTTAGCTAGAAGTAAGAATTGAAGCCCTAGATCTAGCCACACATGTCACCTATGTCAAAAGCATCAAGCACATAATTTACCAAATTAATAGATGTTATATAATGGCAATGGAAGATAGCACAAAGAAGTCAATTGAAAACTTGAGCCCCCATATGTGAACATGCATTTTTATTGTTTGACATACTCTAAAACCACAAAGAACTAAGACACGACCATAGAGAGGGAGAATACAAGATGCCAAAAAACCTCCTCAAGGAACCATTAATAGACACACATGCAACAAAATGTTGTAGTACATGTATTAAGGATAGAAATAAATCATCTGACAATTTAAAATCATGACCATCCTACTTAAAAGGAATTTGTCATCTCTATTGCTTGATCAGTGGAACCAAAGGATCATGCATAATAATGGGGATTATTAGGCCCACATCAATAAAATGGCAAACCATAAGGCTAGAAGGAAAGAAGTTGATCAAATGAACTAAGGCAAGAGAAAATTAAATGAGAGTTTATCTAAACCTTCACTAGGATTCCACATGCTCACTTAGTAAAATGGCTTGATTGATACCAACATTTTGACAAGAAGTATACCACTTTATTGTGCTCATGAAAGTAATGAGCTTCTTCAAGGACATTCCTGTTTTTCTCACTTGAACAATCCAATTATTAAGCCCTTCAATAACCACTTAAGGGTCTCTTTCTACAATAAGTCTCTTATAGCCCAAAGAGAAAGCATCACCCCAACCACTTCCACTCAATTCATTGTTTGTTCTATGGCTAAGAAAAAAGAACTATTTTAAAAAAAAATTCAATTGAATCTTTAATGGTGATACCAACCCAAATAAAGCCAAGATTTCTCTAAAATCCAATCAAAATTGAGTTTGGAAAACCTAAAACAAATCCTCTAACAAGATTCTTTTCTAACAAAACCTGATTATCTATTGCCCTATTAACATTATTGAATCAGAAAAATTGCAATTATAGAAAACTGTAGGGTGAAAATAGTTGATGTGTTTATATTATTATTATAATTAGATTGTGTACTCTGTTCCTGGGATCAGATGTGGACACGTGCCATAGAACTGCACATATATAGGTTTCTATAAATAACAATCAAAGAGGAATTCAGGGCCAAATTTGCACAGAATCCTTTCCAGCCCTCAAGTAAAAATATGTACATTATAACTTCAATGTGTACCTGTTGCATCAATGAGAATATATACATGTATATGTTCATATAAGCCCCTGTTTATATGCCTATCAATGAAATGTGTATATAGAAACCAAACTTACGGTGAATTCTGTCAAACAAACTAGCCTGGACTAATCATAGGATCCAATGTGTTTCTACATACATGTAGATACAAATTTAATTCTTTATTGATGGAAGAATTTTCATTCACAAAGTCATTTTGTGGGAGCATGAGCCTTAGGTTAAACCTCTTTGGCTAAGAGCTAAAGATTGAAAGATATCTATTCCATCAAATTCGTCTGAAACACAATCCCGACCTCATCTCTTATGATATCAGAACCTTAAACTTTTTAAATCAAATAAAAATCCAGAAAGTATACAAAGTGTCCTATCAAGCCTGCTAAACCATGTGTTCTCTCTCTAACCAAACGAGATCCCCCTGTTCACAAGGGCATTGTTTTCTACTTACATTACATATTGTTCAACAAGATTCATCACCCCTCAGGATTCGAACAGGCGCCTCTTTTATGAAAATATCAATGAAATCGGTTATAAGGAATCATACTTGCAGATAATCTTATCATGCCCTGAAGCAAACTAAGTATATACACAGAATCCTATTTGTATACAGACTGTATATATGTAGAAATGTACATGATGTGCTTTTATTTATTTATTTATTTATATATATATATATATATATATATATATTCAGAAAGTAAAAACCAAACTAACAAGGATTCTATCAAAGATGCTATGTGTACTGTAATTACAAGTCCCATTGTGTATAAACGCTATTCATACACACAAATCTGGAAAGATAAAGACTTCGCAAGAATTTTATCCGGTACTGATTAAATTATAAACCAGACTTGTAAAGATTCAAAAAGAGCCTTGAATCACACTGTATGGAATCTAATCATAGGGCCCAGTTTGTATACATATTATACATATAAGTAGATATAGAGATACAGAGACCAATGAAATTGATATTGAACAAATAAGATTTGCTGAAAAAAATTTCCGGCACTGAAGAAAATAATAAATAGAGAGAGTTACAGGGATTCTATCAAAGCTTTGAATATACTATACTGTGTATGCTAATCACAAGGTCCAATGTATACAGATATTATACACATACAAACGCACAAACATGGACTTAAGACCTGTGCCCATATGAATATCAATGAAATGAGTATGCAACAGTACCAATTGCAGGAAATCCTATTGAGCCCTGAAGAAAATTGAACATATTTACAGGATCTAAAGCTTTTTTCAGTCTGAAAAGTTTCCTAGAAGTTTAAACTGCTGAATAACTATATATATAAAATAAAAAGGACTGTGATATTCACTGGATTTATAGTTTTCTTTACTGTTTGGTAGCTTTTTAACAAGTCTGAATTGCTAAGTACCCATTTCATTGATATGCATATGGTATAAGAATGTGTATATATATGAAATAGACTGAGATTTACAAAGAATCCTATCATCTCCTGAAGAAAACTACGTATATTCATTGGAATCAAAGTATGTGTATATAATCATATTTTTTGTATGTGCGTCAATGAAACGGGTATCCAGGAAGCAGACTTTTAAGGAAAGCTGTTGAACCCTGAACCTATGTATATATTCACTAAATCCAAGGTCTATTTGTATATACATAACGTTTATATGCCTATTAATGATATGGGTACTCAGCAATCAGTCTCACAAGTCACAATGAATCCTATTGAGATATGAAGGAAACTAGAAATCCTCTGTTTCAAAACCTGATGTGAGTGCGCTTCAAGATGCTCTAGAAATTCAAGAAGACAATAATTAAATACAGAAAGAACATAATTGCAGTTGGGGAAAGGTTTACATGCCAAATATCCAAAATGTAATGGGAATGATCATACAGGCCCAGCACTCCTCCCTGCTCTCATGTTGAGGAAAAGAGTAAGTGTAATAGTAACCTCTGGTGACTCCTCCATACACACCCCTGGGCATGGTGGATGCTTCCCTACACCCACAAAATTATTCAAATCCACAGTAGTCCCTGAAAGAATCAGAAAACTTTGTAGCAGGTAACAATTCTGAGCACCCACTTCATAATTACTCTCATATTTGCTGCTCTTGGGCTTTGAAGATAACCCAGTTGTGTTAAATTTCACTGAGCAGTCAAATAATTGTCCAAGCAGTGTCAGATGCAGTGACACTCTGGATCCATAAAGACAAATATCAGATTGTTTTGGTTAAATCCTGAATTCTATTTTTGAAAAATCTTTATACCCAACTACTACAGAAGCTGCTACCCAACAGTCTAAAAGGGTTGCAATCAATCATATGGACTTTCTTGTTCTATTCGACTTAAGTAGGTGACATTGATTGGCAGGTTAGAATGGTAGATGAGTAAATGATGAAATGTCTGATACTGTAGCATGTTTAAATTTTCATGAGCCCACATGGAGGGAAGGGCTGAAGCTCAGGCTTGGGATTTGAATATATTATGACAGAGACATGTTTAAACAGGACAAAATAGACTGGATGTTAAGCGGCACAATCAATTGGGGTCCCACCATGGCTTCTGGAAAAGAAATCTGTGAGCGTTTTTGTAACAGTGCTACCGGTGGTTCTTTAGTGGGTGAGAGCAAACAAAGGTAGAACCAAATGCCTGGTAGTTTGTTTGCTACTTTTGTCAGTGGAGAACTATTTTCTGGCTGTAAAGTTGAAAGTAAATATTTCTTAATTCTCTAAAATTGTTATATAAAAAAAGATGACATTGTAACTGTGTTTGTATAGTATATTGATTGACCAGAGGGATTGGATCTTGGGTTGATCATTGACATTTTTTTAATCTGTTAATATTAATTTTATAATGGTTACACGTGTGGACATTCTCTAGTTTCTAGATGTTATGTTTGATGTGCATGTTACTTGTTCTAGTGGTAAATCTTTATTATAAGATAGGATTCCATGGACTTCATGATTGCAGAGGGTTTCATATTGATAAGGTTCTTGGTAATTGATTACAAATAAAATGATTATTAATTGATTAATAAATTAAATTTAAAAATTAAAATCTTTATTAGAAATAATTTAGTTTAAAAGTGTAAGAATTGAAGTCTTAGATTTATTATATTCTAAATGAGACTTGTCAAATTTACATTTGTTCAAATTAAAGATTTAATAAATGCAATGAAAAATAGCACAAAGAAGTCGATTGAAAATTGGGTCCCTTAAAAAGGAGTCCTTAGCATTATCAAGATTACGTCTATGAGCTATTGAACAGTACCACAAAACAAACAAAATTACTCTTGCAACAAAAAATGTATTTTCATTGTTGAACACGACTTCTAACCACAAAGGACTATGGCACAACCATAAATAGGGAGAAGACAAGATGTCAAGAAACCTCCTTGGGAGAGCCATTAATACACCCACTATGCTACAAAAATGATATTTTTTACATATGTGTTAAAGATAGAGATCATTATTATCACTACTTAAAATCATGATCATTCTACTTAAAAGAATGTCAACATCCCCCTTGTTGGATCAAAGGAAGAAAAACATCAAACATCATGCATTATAATGGGGATTAATAGTTCCATTTCATTAAAATGACAAACCATGAGGTTAGGAGGAAAGGAGTCAATCTAATGAATTAAGACAAGAACATCAAATGAGAGTTTATCTATTGATCAAGATTCTACATGCTAACTATAAAGGGAAATAAGAGGAGATTGGTTGATGCCAATATTTGACAATAAGTATGCCACTTTTATTGCATTGATGAAAAAAAACAAGCAAAAACATCATTAAAAGATATATAAAATTGAATGCCTATTCAAGGAGACGCCTATTTTCCCAATATGAATAGTCCAATTTGCTAAGTCCCCATATCATTATTGAAGAGTCTCCTTCTATAATAAGTCTCTTATAGTCTAGAAAAAAAATTCTAGCATAACTCTTGGAGTTGATCCCTCAACCCCACAACTCCTGGGAAGGATAATCTATGATCAAACACCCATCATAAAGTGAGAGAAATGCAAAAAGTCATGGACACTAAAAGATGATTGATCTAGAAAGATAAATCATATTTATTATTTGAATTAATAAATGAATATTAATGATACAATGATTCCTTATAAAGGAAACCTAGAAGCTAAACAAAGCAATCTTAAGGAAATCATAGGTGGGGATAGAAATAGATCATGACATGTATCCTCATCATATGATTCAAGACACCTAAAATGAATATGACCTAAGAAAGTCTAGAGGCTAGAGTACTAGATTACTCTAACAATAACCACTTCCCACTTTTCTTCATTATTTATTTTGTAGTGAAAGAAGCCTTTTATAGAAAGTTCATTTGAATCTTTATAAGCAATATCAACCCTAAAAAAATGCAATCAAATATAAATTTGGTTAGATGCATATGATAAAAATGGATACAAGGTGCTACTACAATATATAGGGGTGTTGTTGTCTAGTGTATATATTGGGTACTACTAAAAGGCAAAGACACTATTGAAAGTTCATGGAATAGGTATATGGAGTTCTAGAGGCTGTAAAACTTGCAAGACTTACTAACCAAAATGCATGGTTCCTCTCCTACTTATATAATGTGCATGTCCATATATAAGTGTGAAAAATCTAACACAAGTTGATGATTGGGACAATAAAGAAATGGTGTGTGGTAAAGGAGACTACTTAGTTGGTTCCATGTTTGGTAGATTTCAACTTCAAAAATTCAAAAATATAATTTTGGTGTGTGTGCAGAGCTAGTGACAACATATGAGTTGTTCTATGTAGAGATTTGTGTTCACAATCACAAACCCTAAGGAAGAAACTAAGTATATGTGGCGTGTAATGATGAAATCCAAACAAAGAGACATGAATCACAAAAATGGATACAAGTAAGAGGGATGCATGCAAATAAGAGTTGTGGATTTTAAGAGAAAAACTAAGGTTGTGGTTTTCAAGGGAAAAACTAAGGCAAGGGTTTGAGAGATGGTTTAAAAGGAAATGAAGTAGAGATCTATGGATTCCAAGGGAAGAAATTAGTGGATAAAAGCTTTTAGGGAAAGGGATAGGGATAATGATAAACAAGGACCATGGTTGAGATGTTATGGTGAAGTTCCACCCTTGTAATCTTCAAATGTGTAGCTTGTTGTTGTCCTCTTTTTAATAGATTTTCTTTAAGTAATCTATGTGTTGGGAGCTCTATTGTCTCTAACTTCTTCTAACCTATAAAATGGAAGCTAAAAGTACACCTATAATAACTTTTCGAGAATATGATCATTAAAACATAGTAAAGATTAGGACACGAAGAGGTGGGTAAACTTCCTCTTTAAAACTTAATTAAGGACACTGGCAACCAAAATGGATTGGTGTTCGAATACTACTATTGAGTACACAAGGTTGTCGTTTAAGAGTTAGAACTCACATTTTTCAGAAATGACTAATAGGTTGACCCCAAGGCTAGGACCACTTGCATTATTTTTTGTGATGGTAGAAAAGGTCAAAAATAAGTGAAATGGTCCTACAACATAACTAAGAGAATGGACACTAAATCAACTACAAGAATGTAAGGTCAAGATTGTAGATAACTTTTTCCTTACACACTCATGAATTTACTCAATAATATATTTAAAAAAATTCACACACATAAAGTCATTACCTTTTTGTGGAAAATATATAATAAGTTTGATGATTATATGTTTTGCATTTATATTAACACCATTTAAAATTGAAAAGGGAAAAAAATACTTACTTTTTATAAAATTATCGAGTAAATAAAAAACGTACTCAAAATCTATATTAGGTAAGTGACTTAGACAAGTAAATGAAACTAAATGAGTAAAATAAAAGGTACCTAGCTCTTATCTTTATGTCGATTAGATTGTGTAAGATATTTTTAGTCAAATTTTTATGTACTAAAAAATTAAATTATTCTATATGAACAAATAAAAGTCAATAAACTTTCCATTTGATTGTGAAGGTTACTTTTATGAGCACAAAAATGATTTGCACAACTACAAATTTGATTCTTATGTGTGAATATGGTGTAATACCATAGATATTCAAAAATGATTTCTAGATCTTGAAGTTGTTTCTAGATATCTTAAACGTGCATTAAAATTTGGTCTTGTGGTTGTAAGTTTGCTAATAATTAGGACCACATGTCTTCATCTTATCATACCCCTATAGATACCAAGTCATCAACTTTTTGAAAATGATCAAAGACAACAAGAAAACATGCAAAATATAGGATACATGTTAATGTAGATAATAATGCAATGTCGATGCTCTTGGAACATTAATGCAAGTTATAGTCAAATCTCTTGAATAATTTTTTGATGCGTAAAATGAATAAAGGTTAGTATTTAAATACAATTCTAAAGGGTGTAATTAAAATATTTTGTGACTTAAATTAACACGAGTTTACTTGTCCCCCCCAAAAAATGTGATTGAAGTCTACATTAGCAATTAGTTGAAAGTGTTATGTTGGTCTCAAAATTTGAATTTGAAAGTTTAAAAAAATCATTTAAAAAAATCATACAACTAACCTAAATCAGTTAAGAAACTTGTAGATCTTACCCTATAAGAAATGGAAAAAACCATACTTAAAACGAATCTCTAACATCAAATCCAAATAAAAATATATATAATTTATATTTAGAAACTCGTAATAAAAATCATACCACTTACACCTTTATCATTACATAAAAAATAATTGAATTTAAATAAATCATTCATATATTTAAAAACAAACCTTATCTAGAATATTTGTTAAAAAACTACCCACATCATGACTGGTGGCTACAATGCAATTCAAAAAATGAGATTTTTTTTTTGAGTGTTTTCAAAAAAAAATTAAATGTTCTCCTTCATATAAATTGTGTTATATCTAGCATATCTATCACCAAATTAATGTGTTTTTGTCAATAACCTAAATGGTCATAGCATCATCCTAGTAGGTCAAACATGGAATTCAAATTATATTTTACCATATAGAAAAACTTATTTAACAAATAGTTTTACGTGTCTAAATTATTTTTTGTTAAATTAGAGGATGTCACTTATGTAAGGGACGGAAGCTACTAAATTCACCTGCAACATTCCAATATGAATTTAATAATAATAATAATATTCATTCCAATTTTTAAAAACTCTTTTAAAATTATTTTAGACAAGGGATCTCACTCCAAGCCCAAGTCCCAAGTCCCAAGTCCGATATAATTAAGAATAAAATTAAACATATGCACGGGCATCTTAATTTGTGTGCCAAAAGCCTATCATATCTTGGCAAAATAATTAAAAAGGGTGGACCCAATATTTGTTTTATTGCAAATGTTTTTATGGGCCAAGACATAAAAAATATGGCAATAATTGCATTGCTTAATGTTTAGTTATACATGGTGGAAAGTCAAAACAAACTTGGTTGGACTTTGTTCCAATCACTTTATTGTAGTAATATATAAAGAACGAAGCCCAAGAATTCCGAAATAATGTGCAAATTTGGGGTATGTGATTATTTTCTTTTTCTTTTGGTACAAGGTAAATTTCATATAAAATGGCATTCTAAAAAATCTTTCGGATGTGAAAAACATAATGTTTTTTCGTTGGATTTTTTGTGGTTTAATAATAATGGGGATGCGAGCATGACGATTTCACTCTTGAAAATTTCAAAAAAAAATGTTATGTTTTTTCGTTGAATTTTTTGTGGTTTAATAGTAATGGGGATGGCATGAAGATTTCACTCCTGAAAATTTCACAAAAAATTGTTATGTTTTGCGGATTTTAAAAATTGTAGGGAGCGTTGTTTTGTGTGGAGATTAGCCACTTCACCTTTGATTATAAGGTGTGATCTTTGGTTTTAATATATGGTCTTTTTATTAAAAATTATACATTTATTATTTTTTAATATATTGAATTTGTTTTAGTTGAATATTGTGTGGGCAAACAGTTATGTTATGATTTTTTATTTAATTAATTAATGGTAAATAATTATCTAATCATGTTTTGTCAGTTGGATAGACACCGCTTATAATATAACAGTAATATATGATATATTCTTATGTGAATTTAGTTAATAATATGTTAATAAATTGGTATTATTTTTTTATTTTTTTTATTTTTATTTTGAATAAAAATGGTAAAAACTTTATTGAAACATAGACACAAAAATTACAAGGAAGACCCAAGCACCGAGGCTCCAAAAAGAGAACCTCAGGCTCTGACCAAGCTCAGCCAACATCATTACTATCCATATCCTCAGTAAAAATCTTTTGCAAGACCTCACAGTAATCTGGGGAGAGATGCTCCCAACCTTCAATTTTCCAGTCACTGTCATGTTCCAAAGCCCACTTAGCCAAACAATCAACTGCTCTATTCCATTCACGAGGAATGTGGATGAAGGACACCTGCTCCATTAAAGAACTAATTTGAAGAATTTGATGAACTATCCCTGTCAGCTGCCAATGAATCCCACTTACCTTCTTCTCCGTCAACAAATTCACAATAATTTGGGAATCCGATTCACAGATAACCTTCCTTCTACCCAACTCCCAATTCTGCTCCAGGGCATAGAGAATAGCAAGTCCCTCCATAAAATTATTAGATTGCCTCCCTTTATGCACCGAAAAGAAGAACACCACCTCCCCCAAACAATTCCTACCAACACCTCCAACCCCTGTCGGGCCTGGGTTACCCTTGGAGGAGCCATCAGTGTTAATCTTGATAATCTCATCTTGGGGGGGCCTCCACCTTCCCATCCTTTAGACCTTCTTCATAGCACACCTACCTCTTCTGACACAAGCAGAGGCGGGAGACAACTCCTGCCAGCCAAACCTACTCATGATATTCGCCTCAACTCTATCCAAAGGAAAATTCACCTCACATTTAGCTTCCACCGTCTCCCAAATCATAACCATGATTCTATTCCACACTTGTTGCACTAACAGTCTGGCCTCACGGAAAATCCTTTTGTTCCTCTCAAGCCAGATCTGCCAGAGAATGAAGATGGGCCCAATATACCAGACCATCTGGAGGAAGGGGGACAAGATAGGAGGTCTGCCCAAACTGCTCCAAAACTCCACAAGAGAATCTGTGTGAACACAAGGACACTTCCACACCCCCCACCAATAATGCCAAATAAGCATAGAAAAGGGGCATCTGAAGAACAGATGTGAGGAGCCTTCCTCCCCATTGCCACACAAAGCAAAAATCGAAGGCCTCGAGAAACCCTGCTTGCGAATATTATCCTAGGTAAGGCATCTATTCCATGCCAGAGTCCAAGCGAAGCAGTTGCACTTCGGCCAAGAAGAATTGTTCCAAACCTGTTTCCACCAGTGCACTTCTCTTCCCTCCAATCTTCGGTTCAACAGTTCCCTGTAACCACTAGCTACAGTAAAGACTCCCTTAGGATTCTGAGACCAGGCAAGTCCATCCCTACCCTTGATGCCACTACAGTGTCTACTCGCCAGAATGCCTTGTAACTCAGCACAATCCTCCTCCATCCCAACAACCGGCCACTCATTAAGATCCTTCCACTGCTCCATCTCCAGCCGCCCACACCTGTAAACCGTCTTGAAGTCACTCACCCTTGACCACCCAACCTCCAAAAACCTCTGGCTAAGGTTCCCAAGATTAGGAAACTAATCAAGAATGGGGGGGGGGGGGGGGTACCCGTCCCAAGAGTCATTCCAGAAAAGGACCTCTTCCCCCCTCCTACAGATCCAAAAGAGTCCTTCCTTAATGAGAGAAGCTCCCTTCTTGAGAGTATACCAAATCGTAGAGCCTTTACCCTCTAACGGATATCTTGGAACCTCCTAAGCTGGTATCCTTTGCATATATTTGAAGGCCAAAATCTTAGCCCAACCACAATCCTGCTCAACACACCTCCTCTAGTACAATTTTGCCGCCAGAGCCTCCCCGAATAGAATAGCCCACCTTAAACCAAGCCCCCCCGATTGCTTTGGGCTACACACCAATTCCCAATTGACCAGACTCCATTTGGACGAGGAAAGATTTCCTACCCATAAGAATTGCCTTGCCAAAGAATCTAGGCCTTTCAAGAACCACTTGGGAGCCACTTGAAGCATACATCTATAGGTCGGAAGAGCCTGAACCACCGAATGAATCAGTTGAACCCTCCTAGCAAATGACAACCATCTATGAGTCCAATGTTCAACCTTCAAGCGAAATTTATCCAAGATACCCTGCAATGACTCCTGCGGAGGGTTACTAGGAGAGATAGGAATACCCAAACAAGTCAAGGGCAAGGAGCCAACTTGGAATCTCAAGATAAGAGCAATCCTCCTTTGAATAAATTTAGGGGCGTTGAAGAAAATTATAGAAGATTTATCTTCATTGATCAACTGGCCTGAAGCCGCCAAATAAACATCCAGAACCTTACCCAGATTTGTAGCTTCTCTGATCCGAGCAAGTCCCATCAAGGCCGTGTCATCAACAAATTGCAAATGAGACTGCAGCTGCAAGTCATTACCCTAGTTCCACCCTTGAATACTTCCCTGACCCACATTATGTTTGATCAGCCTCCCCAGGCCCTCAGCCAGGAGAATGAATAAATAAGGGGAGAGGGGGTCCCCCTGCCGAAGGCCCCTAGATGCACCAAACAACTCGGTATGATCCCGATTGATTAGAACTGAGAAAGAAGTGGACGTAACTCCACTCATAACCCATTGAACCCATTCCTCAGCAAAGCCAAAAGCCCTAAGGAGCTTCTGGAGGAAAGACCAACGAACTCTATCATAAGCCTTAGCCATGTCCAACTTGATAAACATAGCTTTATCCTTGGAGGTAGCCATGGAATGAATGGTCTCCGTAGCAATGATCACACCATCTAGAATTTGACGCCCCTCCACAAACCTGCTCTATTCCTCAGATATAACACCCCCCAGTCACTTCTTCAGCCTCTCTGCAATCAGCTTCAAGATGATCTTATAAATAACATTGCAGAGAGATATAGGGCGGAATTGGCCTAACCTGTCGACCCCCTCACACTTAGGGATAAGCCCAATGAAGGTCGCATTCAGGGCCCTCAACATCTGTTTATTCCTCTGGGATTCTTGGACTACTACCAGTAAGTCCAAATTGATGATATCCCAAAACTCTTGAAAGAATTCAATTAGGAACCCATCTAGGCCAGGGGATTTTCCTTTCCTTAATTGAAAAACAATCCTCTCGAGTTCTTCTAGCAAAATAGGGGCCATAAGCTGCTCATTCATCTCCTCGATAACAAGAGGAGGAATGCAAGCAAGAACCCGGTTCTCCTCCACCGCTTCCCCCTAAGACTCCTCACTGAAGAGGGATCAGAAATACTGTAAAGACTCCCTAGATATCTCCTAAAAGGATAGTAACACCTCACCTCTATTATCGACCAGAGCAGGATTGGAGTTTCCATGACGTCTTGCTTTCACAGAGTTGAAAAAGAAAGTCGTGTTCTTATCGCCCGCTTGAAGCCAATCAATACAAGCTCTCTATTTCTAGTAAATTTCTTCCCTGAGCTCCCATTCCTCTAAGACCCTAACAGCCCTCTCCTCCTCCCTAAGAAAAGTTTCAGACAAACCATGCTCTCGGATTTCACTGGTGATGCCATTTAACTCTGTTTGGGCTGCTTTCTTAGCATGAAAAATGTTCCCAAAACCCCGTCGATTCCAATGTTTAAGTTGGAACTTAACAAACTGCAGTTGCTTGGCAAAAGTGTACATAGCAGTACCAAAGGCCGACCTCCCCTTCCTCCACCACTGCTCAACAAGAGTCGGCAAAGCAGGATCCCGAAGCCACATAAGCTGGAATTTGGAAGAAGGAGAGCGAGCAACACGAGCAGAAGAAGAAACCAGCTTGATAGGCCAATGGTCTGACCCTCTCCAGTCAAGAATCTCAAAACTTGTGGACCACCCCCCACCAACCCAAAAACTGGAAACCAGAAATTGGTCCAACCTCTCTGCAATCCAACCCTCCCCCACTCTCCTATTGTTCCAAGTGAACAGACCATTACCAGGCTTAATGTCAACAAGATGCAACGATGCAATACTATCCCGAAAAAGGAGAGAAGAGGGCTCAAACCGCATGACACCCCCCTTCTTCTCACTCAACTCCAGGATAGCATTGAAATCTCCCGCCATAATCCAAGGATGGAAAGGGACCGGCCTTCACATACATGAAATATGAGACCATAAGTTCTGTTTGCCCTGGAAATCAGTGGGAGCATATATATTAGTAAACAAAATAAGATCTTCGGTCTCTAGTCTCCAGACTGGAGGTGACCCCGGATAGCGAAGATCTGGAAGCCATCCACCAAACAGGGCGAATCCTTGAAGGGTTCCAAAGACAAGCCACCCCTCCAGAGGCGCCAGCAGCCCCAATACACTGGCATTCGCCTCGCCCCCAGAGCTTCGACACCAGACCCATCATACTCTCCACCGAGAGTTTAATTTATTGCAAGAGCAAGACATCAGGTGACTGATTCGTGATCAAATCTCGAATAACTTTTTGTCTAGGGTTGCTATTCAAGCCCCTTACATTCCATGAGAGCACAATCATTTAGGAGGATTGGAAAAGTGAGATTCCAAAGTCTTTACTGACCCTGACTCAACCAAATTTTCTCCCATTAGTTTGATTTTATCCAAATCCTTCTTTCTGCCAACCTTTGAGTTCTTCTCTGCAACACTTTTCTTAATATCTTTTTGATGTAGACCCAAGTGAATGGAAGACTTGTTACTTTTAGCCCCAGGTGGTTCCAATTTCAGGGCTATCAGCGAGCCCTCCCCCCAACCAAATTTAGCTCCGAACTCGAAGTGATTCCCAGCTAGACCCCTACTGTCTGGTCCATCTCCATTTGTTGGCTTCCAATCACTTGCAGGACCTGAGTAAAATCCTCAATGCCTCTTTCCGGACCCCCCCCTGAAGCACCTCGTTCCAAAGGAGTTAGCCTTGGGTTCACTTCTTGATGTCTAAGGTCATCCAATGCCTCAAATATGTTAAAGGTATCTTCCTCATGTCTCTCCTGTAAGGACCTCTTTTGTCCTCAATTCCTGTTCCTTGTCTTAATTGAGACAAAACCAGTAGCACCCTCTACCTCGGCCGACATAGTGGCTTTTCCTTTATCTGCCCTATCTTGACTCTAGGTCGACTGTTGAGGTTGGCATACCACCGGTTTATATCTAGGGCACTTCCGCTGTAAATGACCATACTCATGACATAGACGACATCGAAAAGATAAAGTCTCGTAATCTAGCTACTGGACCCATGAATAAGAGCCCGCACTCATATCTATAACATCTGGCAGAGGTTTACTAAGATTAATTTCAACATAGATACGTGCAAAAGTCATTACCTTTCTTCCTAGGGTTTGCATTGAGGATCCCATTGGCTTCCCAAGCAGTGTGACCAGCAACTGTAGCACATCCTACCGACAACATTCCACAAGAAAACGTGGCAAACGAACCCACACTGGAACCCTATTTGGGAGCTCCTCTGAAGGGTTAAACCCTGCATGCCAAGGCTTGATGAACATCCCCACCTAATTGTGAAAATACAGACCTCCCTCAAAGACCCTATTGCGATCCTCCATGCAGTTGAAAGTAACCATGAAATAGTTGTTTGTCAGCATCATAAACTCCATTTCCCCTTCCGGAGCCCAAGTCCTCTACGCCCAGTTATCCAGAAACTGCAAAGAAACCCTCATTCCCAAAAACTTGCAATAAAGCGAATGTTTTGAAAATTACTCAATGTCTTCAACAATCAGTTCAGGAGGAATAACCAACTTCGGTCTCTCACTGCATCTCTACAGGAAACCATTGATCTTCATAATGCGAGAACCGCCAACAGTCCTCGATCCCGATTCAGATGAGAAAAGTTTATTGTTAAAAGTCTTCATACTCTGGAATGGGGGTTTTGAGCCCACCGCAGCGTGAAAGTCCATGGTTGGAGGTACTTGCGAGTCCTCACCACCAATACTCGTCATTGACGCTTCGAAAAAATAAACAGGGTAGAGAAAATGGCCCCCACCCCAAAGGGCCTCTCAAGAAATCACCAAACCTGCAACCCTACCCCCCCAAAGTCCACCGAGAGGGAGAGCCTGCCGAAACCCCGAACCCCTTAGAAACCCTCGGCCCACAGCAGCCCCAACGCCCAGCCGCACACAAATAACACTCCACCCGCAGGCCCTCAAAACACCCACCACTCCCTCCGTCGAACTCTTCCCTTCCTCGTCTGCAACACCACACCCTTGCAGTGCCTGCACCTACCTCCCGCCGATGACCCACCTATAGCTCCACCTCCCTCGAGCTAGGGCATCGAAGCCCTAGCTCGGTCGCCCGCAGAAGCTCAGATGCACGCCATCACCAATCTATTTTTTCATTGGATCATAAATTGGTATTATTATTATTGTTATTATTATTTATTTATTTTTTTCATTTTTGGATCAAATTTGTAGGTATAGATTTGACCTAAGTCACTTTTGTAATTGTGGAATTGAACTTGAACTTTTAAAATGCATTCAAATTTTATCTTGTCATCTTGTTTTACTAGTTATTTGTTGTTGATTGACACGTGTTTTTGTTGTTTGTTTTCTTGTGGTATTTATGGGCATTCATTTACTCCTTTCCAAAATCATGTGGGAGATCATCTAGGAGTTATGCAAGGACTTGTTATTTGTTAGGACTAATATAAAATTTGTGTTTTATATACCATAAAAGTCCTAGGTCTAATTGGAGTTATTTAATATTTTTAGTGTAAATAATTGTGTCCACATGAAAATGAACATCCCTCTTGGGTAGAATTGCATCTATTTTAAAATAGTATTCTCTATCATATGCCATTAGCCTTATGATGGTTGTAAAATCCATTGATTTGAGGGATTACTATGGACTTGGACTAGTATTTTTGACTGACTATTTATAATTAGGTGTAGTTATTACTTCATGGTGAGGTACTTGAGAGTTACACTTAAACTCTAAGGTTATAGGATTTAAAATAGTCAAATGAGGAGTTGCATTCTGTCTCAATAGGATCATCTTTTGGACTTGGACATGGATTTTGATCATGAATATTTTGGCACTATTATTGGGCTCATAGTTTAGGCCAATGGTTCTAAAGTGGTTTTCTAGGTCTTCTCAGCCTATATATTGAATAATTGGGATGGGTATTGTATGATAATTTTTGTGTAGTTATGTTATCATATTTTCTCCAAGATTAAGTCTTGTGATCTCTATGAAGCTTTGGGCTTGTCAATGTATTGTATCCTATAATTATTGATAATAGATTAGTTTGATTATGTAGAGGTTTTTTGAATGAATTATTTCTTTTGACAAATACCAATATTACACCAAGTTACCACCCACAAAAGGATGGTAAAAAAGAGATAGTGAACAAGTACATTGAAGAGTATTTGAAGAACCGTGTCTCTAATCAACAAAAAAATTGTGTCAAATGGTTGCATGTTGGAGAATACTCCTACAACACTTCTTACCACATCTCAATTGATACATATCCTTCTAAAGGATTATATGGATATTGTAATTGGTGAAAATGGGAGTTCAGTAGTCTATACATGCAAACTATGAATCAAACCTATTTGAAAGGGTTGGGCACAAACTAAATTTTATTCACCTTATTTGAGTTGAAATTGGTAATTAGATATGAAATGATTTAAATGCAATAACTAGGGTTAATGATGTAAAATTGACAATGATCAGCATAAATAGACAATTTTATAATAGATATACAAACATCAAGCACAAATATGGAAGCGGAACGCAATTAGGAACTTGTATATGAAATTTGAGTTAAAAAATGTACGTCACTATTGCTAGGCAACCTTGACTCAAAAGTGTTAGATGCAAATATCATAAATAGTTTCTAAATTAGGATGTCACTCTAAGTATTTCCTTGAACTTTCACTCGAAAAGTGTCATTCATTGTTAATAGGCAATATTAACCTAGACTTTTCATTTCCTTAAAATTTGGTCTTGTGTGTCTCAGTTTTCTCTTTTTGGATTTGTATTTGTTCTGTCCAGAATCTGTCACCTATGCACAAAAGAGGAAAAAATATTGTTGGGTTGATAGGGGTTTACCTAGGTCAAATACTAGGTTTGGAATTAACCCTTATGACGAATTGAAATAGAAAATAGTTGGATCTAGAAATATAATGTTGAATTGAAATGCTATACCTTCTTTATGAATCTCCTTTGCCTTGAAGTATTTATAAAAAGGTCGATATTATCATTTAGGAATTTAGGGATGTCTTCATAATATCATGATCATGGATGCCATCTTGAATGCTTGAAATTTTAATACTTGACATCTCCTTGAATTCTCTAATGATGGTTGATTGCTTTCTCACTTGAATTTGAATTGATCTTGAGGAATTGAATTCGAAACTTGTGAAGATATGTCTCAAATGAGGGGGTAAGACTTGTTTTTATACCTGTCCTCATGAAATATATTAAGAAGACTGACATCAAAAATCAGTTCCCGTTCAATTTTTTATGACCGTTAAGAGGGTTCAAAAAGGGGCCCTTTTGGTCTAGATAAGGGCATTATGTGCCCTTGACTAGCCCATTTGGGTTGAACAAAGGTCTAGGAATCGATGCAAAAGATGAGGATCACAAATTTGGCACTAGTGTGAGTGGAATCAGGCATAATCAGAGCGTAGAAGACAAAAAGACAAAGTGAGGCCCAAGAAATTGTATGCAAATATAATTTATGACACTACATATATGATGCTCTAACTTTTTCTGTTTTGATTCTATTAGACAATAAAGTACTTGTAACAAAACATTTAATTGATTATAGCTAGGAGATATTGAGGATATTGAAAGACAATTTTCAACAAGATCAAAATCAACATAAGGTGTATGCTAACAAGAAGAGAAGAGAGAATATTTGAGGTGGAAGTCATGGTTTATTTGAGCTTGCATCCATATAAGTATTATTCAGTCCAAAAAGTAGGAAATAAAAACTCAAGATAGATTTCTATGGGCCTTACAGGATCACCATAAAATAGGTGAAATGGTTTATGAATTGAAAATACTAGAATATTAAGCTTCACAATATTTTTAATGTTTCATGTTTAAAGAAGGAAATCAAATTGACGAGTCGCCTTTTTGGTCATTTTATATGAGCTTTATGTTATGTTAGATTTGACATTTTGTGACTCAGATATTACGGTTGAGATAGATATAAGCCTTTTTATGTTTAAAACCTATGAACTTTGCTATCTATTGATCAACCTTATAAATGATATTCTAAATCTATATTAATGATAAGGGAATGCTTGATTAAATATTGATTAAGGGTAGTATTGTGCAAATAAATGTTGTACGTGTTAACCCTTGTGTATGCAACTAGTTGTGAGACCAAGTCAACAAAGGAAATCCATTGTTGGTTCAAATAATTGCGGTCATGATCAAATAGGACTGTTTAACCAGTAAATCCAGTAGCTGATGATTATGACAAAATCCTAGTTGTGGTTGATGCAGTTGTTGCTTCAGAACATGTGTCGGGTTGTCGAGGAAATCTAGAGGGAACCTTGGCCTATATTTGTGCATGAGACTTGAGTCCTAGAATGATTCATATTTCTATGCTTTTATTTCTAATAAAAGTCCTCCTCCTATTTTGTTGGGAGTGGATCGGCTGTGTAGCTAGTTAGCTGTAGAATCTCTTATAAATCTATCGATTAAGGATGGAGTATGTAATGTAATTTTATCTTTTCTGAGTATCAAGTGTGCTTTGTTTTCATAGTTTGAATAGTAAAAGAGATTTCAGTTCTGCCATCTTTTGTTGTTGAGAGTATCAATGTGTTTATGATGTTGTTGTAATCTTTAGATTTGGTTAAGATTCTGGAAGCTCACCCAAGGGGGCCCACTTGGGGAGCATCCACGTTCATTTACTTTCACACTTTACCAAGTGAGTTCATTAGCAAGCTTATGTATGTTGGTTAGAATCTTTTAGTTGACTGTCCTGCAGCCATAGAAACTCCATTATGTGACTGTTCCTGCAGCCAGAGGAAAATAGAGTTTATGATTACCAGCTGGTTAGTTTTTTTTCTGCACAAAGTTATGTTTCATATTAAGTAGATTAAATTGATATCAGTAGAACCAACACTAGAATTCAATGCTTTCCATTAATTCCTTATTTAGTTGCTTCAAGCTTAAGTTAATATTCCCTATGAGTTTCTTAGCGCACATATAGTGCAGACCTATTTCAAGTATATGTTCTTGGGTTGACAAGTGAATGAACTTCTGATTAATGAACTAGTGATCAAGTGATGTAGAGAATTGAACCCTTTGGTCAAGGAAATGTGTCTTAATTTCTAGGGCATTATTAGGAACCAACAAGGATTACATGTAGTTCCTTCCAATATTTTACCACCTTTGGATGATGATGGCAAACTAATATTGGTTCTTGAAGTTATGCTTGATTCCAAGGAGTATAAATTTAGAAACAAAAGCATCATGTACTTGGTAAAATGGAAAGATCTCTTAATTGAGTAAGCTACTTTAAAAGGTCTTGAGATTTTGGAATAACCAAATTTGCATTTATTGAGGAAAATTAATTTTTGGGAGGAGGGACATATAATTTTCTAGATCAGGTGATTTTTTTTTAATAATTATACTTTTGCTCATTTTTTGTATTTGTGGTGAGCTAAAGAGTTGCAGTTATGAAATATTTTGTTTAATATTTATTGGTCTTATTTTAATTCATATCCTTGCTAGAATTTGGGTGATTAAATGTTAAATATCATTTAAAAATGAGCAAAAGGGGCATGAGATTCCTCTTGGGACCATTAGAGATTATTCCTAATAGGTTATGATAGATTTTTGTAGTGACAACTTTGCATATTGGGTTGTGCAAGAAATCAAGTGCCATTTGGCAACAAGTGACAATTGAGATTTCCATGCAAAGTCAAATTTGGATTTCACTCGAAATGTGGTGTGGGTTTCTTTTGGTGCCAATTTTCTATAAATTCATGGCTAAATGTTTTGTTGAGATCTTTTGACTGTTCTTTTACCAATTTTAAATTGTATGAATACTTTGTTATGAAATTATCTTATGTAGATGAAAACCCATGGAGGATTACAACTCTTGGACACAAATTCATGATTTTTAAGGGTTATAAAATTAAATAACTATTATTTTGGTGGTAATTCTCACTCAAAGAGTGCATTGGAGCTTTAACAAATAGTGTAGTTTGACTAGAGTTAGAAAAGTGATTTTTTGCAGGTGTAATATTCATATTTTCCAAACTTGATGTAGGTGTGTTTGTTGTTGTGTGTGCACTTTTTATATTTTTTCCAGCAATATATATCAATAATTTTTCTAAAGCTATGTATTGTGAGATTTTATTGTGTAAAAGTTGCCTTATTTGTGTAGAAGAATAATATTAGTTTCAGATCTCTTTTGGCTATTGTTATGGATTTTTTTTGCTACCATAACAACCTAATTTCATGTAATTATCAGTTGTACATATTATACAAAAGTTGTGAATGTTTTGGGACTTTTTAGATGCATTGGTAGAGCAAATGAATGGTCTAGTTTTCATTAATTTATATGGATTCTGTTAAGCAGTACTTGTAGATCTAATTTAAATTCTATAAGTCATATGTGGTAAATTAAACTGAATAATATAAATAGAAATAAGTAAAAAAATAATTTGCTTGGAGTGTTGGCAATAAGTTCATTTGAAAGTGCTCCGCATGTTTATTAAAAATTTAGACAGTTATAATAGATCAAAACATATAACGTAATATCCCTATGACTTCAAGAAGATATATAATTGTTTATCATATCCTATTCATAGACTTTATTTTCTACTCTTGCAACAACAATAGGACAAAACATTCCCATTTTTTTTAACAAAACTTGGATGTTTATGCATTTACATATTCTTTATGGTATTTTATATAATTGTTATATTTTGCATTAACCTATTTGATGTATCAATCCTTTGGCACTAAGTAGACAAAAATATTAGGAGAAAGGACTTATCAAAGTGAATAAATTGATGATGGTGGGGACAAAGTCGTAGAATGGTGATTTTATGAAAAACTTGAGTCAAACAATTTATTTGTTAGCAAGATATTATGATACATAATAATAATGGATTCAATGAATTATTTGGATCAATAAATAACAATATGAAGCATTTTGATATACATTAGAGAAAGCTTCTAGAAATATTATTGTAGCGTCCTAAAATTGCGACACTTGCAATTTCGACTGCATTTGGGTCTTCACGATGGCGATGCAACACGAAACCTGAATGGAGACCCTGAAACTTGTTCATGACATCAAAAACTGCATTTTTCAGCACCCTGGCCTGATCCTCCTTGCACTGTGCTATCCCTGGAGGTGGGACCATGGCGCCCAGCGCCCTGGTCCTTCAGGACTAGGGCGCCCAGTGCCCTGGTCCCCCAGGACCATGGCGCCCAGCGCCCTGGTCCTTGGCCCTATTTTGGGCCCGGTCTGTTATGGGGCTTCAGGTCTTTAAGTTTGCAAATTGGAAAATAATGTTTCCTGGTCGGCCTAAGGTCAGGAAAATCAATCTATTAACCCTAATTGACAAGTATATAAACTACTTTTCCTCTCCTAGAAAAGGAGGGGGACATATGTGTACAAGAGGCGAAAGCGCTAGACAAACATTCAAACATTCAAGCATTCAAACATTCACACATTCCTTCAAGCAATTGAGCATTCTACGTCTCCATTCAAGGCTAAGTGTTGCATTCAAGACAAGGATTCAACCATTGAAGAGGAGATCACATACTACATACACTACACCTTCGCATGTAAGAATACAAACATTCTTACAACAAGGTATCAGTACTTGTTTACATTACAAACATTTACATTTACAGCATTCTCATTTCTTGGTTAATTCCAAAACTGGGGTTTGACCTAAAGGCAAACCCCTCATCCCTAACCCCCCAATCATCCTCTCTTTTCTGTGTGTAGGTTGCAGGTACGCGGCTGTAATTGAAGATCTGGAATCCTTGTGCAGAGACGAACAGATCCCCCTTCGTTTCGCAGATTTTTCGGAGGACCGTGTGCACGCCGGGCGCCATCGTCCCGTCAACTTTCGCTCAAATTTGCAGAACAGCACCGTCTCGACATTTTACTGCTAATTCCAGGTCCGCAGCTTCATCCCATATCCCTATCTTTGTTTATAAGCGAATCTTTCCTACTTTACATGCATTCCTAGTTCAATCTTTCTATCTACATTCTTTACAAAAGAGGGTATCCTTGATGTCATGACCCTTGAAACTCATATAGAATCCAATCTTGCATTGCGTGGGATTGGATCTTGTGGGTTTCAACCCCTCTTTTGAATGTAAAGTCTCCCCTAAGTGAAAACCATCAACCCTAGTGACTCTCCCTTCTCTCTCCTTGGAGTTGGGGAGGGGAGAACGACTAGGGTTCGATTTTTCCGCTTTACATTTTGGTGAACCCGACGTGAACATCCTCATTCTGATTATTCATGGTTAGATCTGAAAATTTTGTTTCCTTAATTACATTTCCATGTTTGATCTTTTGCAAATTTTAGAGGTTGATTGCATAAAAACCCTAAAATTTTCTTTTTAGTAATTGAGCTTGTGGAATGTTTAATTGTTAATGCTTGTTTCAGATCTACCCTTCTATTGCAAATTGTCAGTTCATACTTGTGCTTTAATTCTGAAAATTAAGTGGTTAAATGTCAAAACCCTAATTTTTAAGACTTTCTTGATTCAACCTTTGACTGATAATTTCACTAATCAAAACACCTCCAAATCGGCTGTAACTTTGGATTCCGCAATAAAATCACAATATCTCTCATCCCTGAAAATTTGGAAAAAAGTTGCGAGGACCGTGTGCACCCCGGGCGCCATCGTCCCCGACATTTTTTCCGAAATTT
This sequence comes from Cryptomeria japonica, assembly GCF_030272615.1. Classification (NCBI taxonomy): domain Eukaryota; kingdom Viridiplantae; phylum Streptophyta; class Pinopsida; order Cupressales; family Cupressaceae; genus Cryptomeria; species Cryptomeria japonica. Next base: position 285,724,895 of record NC_081407.1, on the reverse strand, counting down.
CAGGAGCTAGATCTTACTGTATTTTTCTGCTAAAATCCAGAATTTTGGCTGATTTTATCAATTTTAACACTTTCAAAATTAAAGTCAAAGTTGGTCTAGTGATTTCTCAGATAAAGGCTTATAATCATTCAAAAATTGTTGAAATTGAAATTTGTGTTTCTTACAGTCCTAAATCTGAAAAGTGTGTTGGCATTCATTCGAAATTTCAGTGCTTTATTCAAATTTTTGCAGTTTGTGACTTTTGAAATTAAGTGTTTAATTACAACAACTTTGATTTCCATTTTCAAAATTCAAATTTTGCATGAAATCGAGTCAACTTTTAAATTTCAAAGCCTGCATTGCTTTCAGCATTCCCTCTAAAATCATAAAATTCAAAATTTCAGTTTCCCTCTCTTTTTCAAAATTCAACATTTTTCAACAATCTTGGTAGGGTTTAATTTTGAGATTGCAACTTTAATTTGGCCTATCTACAGATCGTAAAATCACTCAATTTTTTCAGATTAGCTTTAAAATCATCATAACTGTCATCCCTGAAAATTTCAGAAAAAGTTGCGAGGACCGTGTGCACTCCGTTCGCCACGGTCCTGGACATTTTTTTCGAAATTTCGGGAGATTGTCCTGATTGCATTTAACAGCTTAAATCTAGGAGATTCGTTGGTTTTATTGAAATTTGCTCCCTCTAAAATTCAAAATCTTCTCTCTCTCTTTAGTGCATGAGTTTTACAACAATAAGTCCTACTTACACTATTCCCGTTAGACGAAGCCTTAGAATTAAGTCTTTCCAAGGTGTAATTACCAAGGAGATGGAACCTAATTTGAATGGCCTTTTTAACGAGGACATGGGTAATTCCTCTAATCCTCTTAATGATGAAGAAGCTCTCCATGAGGTTTCTGTAGAACAACTTTCAAAATTGGATAACCAATTTGATGATTTTCGACAATGGATGTCTCAAGAATACCCTGATAGTGAAGCTCTTTCATTAATTGAGGGTCTAAAACGTATGGTTCAAAGTGATAAGAATGGAATTGATATTTTGCGTGGTATTGCACACATTGTGGATTCGAATGTGATGCCGATGAAAAGTTGTGCCGAAACTTTAGGTTATACACAACCTCCTACTCAAGTTAATCATTATGTTCCTTTGACAACTCCTATTGCTAGTATACCTACTTTTACATCAAACATAATGACTACTTCAATACAAGACATTCCTCCTATGATCACCAGTCATGGGGGCAATCCTTCTTCTTCAATCAACCCTCTTCCTTCATTCAATCCAACTTCTTCATTCATTCCTTCAATGAGTGTTCCTATTATATCTCCACAAATAAACATGACACAAGGGGGCAATTCATTTAACCCTTCCGTTCCTCCTTGTAGTGTTCCTCCTTTCCAATCATCTCCTATGACTAACTATCATAATGTCCCACCACCTTACTCTCTACCTTCTTTCAATAACATAACGCCTCCATCACAATCTAACACATCTAATATGAATTCTTCGACTGAAGCGACCATTAACAATCTTGCACAAACTGTCTCTTCTTTACAGCAACAAATTGCCTCTATGAATCAATCTAAGTTTAGTGTGCCCACATTTGATGTTGCGAGCCCACTTTCTCTTGACATTGTTCGAGCTATTCCCCCTAAACATGTTGAAATTCCGCATTTGGAGCTTTATAATGGTAAGGGTGATCCTCTAACACATGTTAAGACCTTTCAAACAATATCTACTGATTTTGCTTATGACCAAAGGTTGCTTGCAAAACTGTTTACTAGAACATTAAGAGATAAAGCCCTACAATGGTATTGCTTGTTGCCTTCTTATTCTATTACTTCTTTCGAACAACTTGCAAATGCTTTTATTCAACAATTTCAAAACAATATAAGTCCTAAAGTTACTTTGATTGATTTAATGCATTGTAAACAAGGTGTTAAAGAAAAAGCAACTGATTTCATCAGTAGATATAAGCATTTGTATGCTCAAATTTCTTTTCCAGTACCTGACAATGACATTCAAAGAATCTTTATTTCTAATTTACAAAAAGATATTAGAGAAAAACTTCTGTTTTCTGAGTTTACTTCTTTCCAACAGTTGTGCGCAACTCTTCACAATTATCAACTGACTGTGAGTCAAATGGAACAAGCAAATCCTATGGCTCCAAGTGATAAGGGTGATAGTAGTCAACAACCATTTGGGAAGTTTAAACCGAACAGAGAGTCCATTAAATTCAATGAAAATATCATCAACAACAATGTGAATGCGGCATCAGGTGTGCCTCCTATTTCTAAGTTTTTCAAGAAAGAAAGAAAGTTTACTCCTTTGAATTAATCATTGCATAGTATTATGAATAAGTTATTGGAACAAAATGTGCTTACTCTTCCTCCTATAAGGAAAATAGATCCTGCAAAGATTAATTCACCCTATTTTGATAACAAATCTTTTTGTCAATTTCATCGTCAACCTGGGCATGATACTGAAAAATGTTTTGCTTTAAAGGGTAAAATTCAAGATTTGATTGATAATAATACTATTTTTGTTTCTGGAGTGAATGATAAAGGCAACACGTCTGTAGCTCCTCCTAACCAAAATCTTAAGATTTTTACTGATCCATTGCCTTCTCATACCTCTAATGCGATTGATACTACTGATTCCTCTGTCTCACCTGATGGTCTTGTGTCTATGACTTCAAATGTGATTAACTTTGTAGAGTAGCAGAAAATCCCTAAAGAACCTTCCATCACCTTTGATTCTAGTGAAACTATCAGGGCACTTGATGGTCCTTTATATATAGTTGCAAAAGTTAAGAATACACCTTGTCGTGGAGTGCTTATTAATCCTTCTTGTATGGTTAATATCATTACTGAAGAATTTCTTTTTACTTTGCAATTGAATCAAGTGATCTATGATGAAACAAATATGGTTGTGAAACTATTTGATGCATTTTCTTCTCCTACAATTGGTTCTATTACATTACTTATTGAGGTCCATAACAAATCCCTTGATGTGGACTTTGCTATTATTCCATCATCCGAACAATTTCGTGTGAAGCTAGGCTATCCTTGGCTGTCTTCCATGAAAGCTATTGCTTCTCCTATTCACAAGTGTTTGAAATTTCCCCATAATGGTGAAGTTGTTACTGTTAATCATAGTCTCTTTAAACCAGCTGAAAGAACTTCTAGCGTTCCTATTGATTACTTTTGGCCTAAACAATTCCAATCTCTTCCACCGCGGAGTGATCATCTTTTCAAATCTTATCAAAAGTGGAAAAAAGACATGATCCTATCTCTAAGTGAACCTAGAACACCCAAACTTGACATTCCTATCATTATTGAGAAGGAAGTTCTTCCTTTGAAAGATAAAACTAATGTCTTTCCTCAAGAAGATTCCCAACCCATCCCTATGGATGTGACTATGCATATATCTAATAAACTTCCTAAAAGTAGACCTATACCTCCTCGTCATGATGGGCTGGGTCTCCTTCCTAAACCAAATATTCCTCCTTTATATGGAGCAGTTCCTCCTCCTTCCTCTTATGGAGAGAAGAGACCTACCTCTTCTCCTATTGTTCAACCTAAGAGACCACAACCTAAACACCCAAGTGATAAGGATGAGAACATTCCTCCTCCTCAATCTTCTCAACTTCCTACTAAGACTAGACGAAATCGTTCTGCACGTGAACGCTGACGAAAGCATCGTCTTAGAGCTCAGGCAGTTGCTTTTTAAACTTTGCAATCCCCAAAAACACCTTTAGCCAGTATTATTCCATTTTCTCCTCAGCTGACAATTGAGCCGAAATCTCCTAAACATAAGATGCATGATGGTTTTGATCCTGTGCGAGTTAAAGATCCTATTTTTATAAATCTTGATGATGATATAGATGAAAATGTTATTCATGATGAAAATGTTACTCCTGTTCATTCTGATAGTGAATATGAATATGTTGATGTTGAACATAGCCCTTGTTTGGATCTTGTGATAGCTCCATCTGCTGTGTTGGATGTTCCTCCTCTAGCGTGTTTCCTACCTTCCTGAAATATTGATCAGCAAGATCGGGGGGTAGATGACGTGCTAGACTAGTTCATTAGCATAGCAGACTCTCTCTTGATCTCTTTTGTTACTTCTTCTATGTGTTACTCTCATTCTTCTATTTGTTGTCCTTGGTGTTGTCTACTTGAGGACGATGCAAAACATTGAGATCTCTTTTGGTCTCTCTCATGTTGACTCAAAAGACACATGTGTTCCCTTCTTCTAGGTGACCTTCCTTGATTGGGGAATGAAGAACAATTATGCATACATACATATGATATACATGAATTATCATACAACATACTGACCCCGAGGAAAGCGAAGTCACCTCGTGCTTTGTGTTTTGTGTCTATTATCCTTGGGCTTATCTCACACTTGGGGGCTAAATCCTTGTGATAACGTGCTCCTTTCTCCTTTCTTATATGTATCACTACCTTAAAGCAATCACCCCCGGTGAGGCGTGTGCGATCGCTTTAACGTAGGGGGGCATACATCCTGTTCATATCTTTTCAAGATACTTGAAAATTTCTTGACAAATTTAGCTTTGCCTTGAAAATTTTTGATATCTTTCTTGCATGACTCATAGTGAGGGAACCTTACTACTGACAGTCATGGTTCTCCCTCGTGATCTTCCCTTTTACTTTGTCAATCAAAGTCGTGAGATCCTTAGTCCACTGGGGGCTTGGTGTATCTTGCCTCCTTGACGTGGTGAAATTTTTTCAATGTTGTTTCCTTGTACTTTACCGGAAGTATGAGTGTACGCTTATACTCCCGCTAAAGTGGGGGCTAAATGTAGCGTCCTAAAATTGTGACACTTGCAATTTCGACTGCATTTGGGTCTTCACGATGGCGATGCAACACGGAACCTGAATGGAGACCCTGAAACTTGTTCATGACATCAAAAACTGCATTTTTCAGCACCCTGGCCTGATCCTCCTTGCACCGTGCTGTCCCTGGAGGTGGGACCATGGCGCCCAGCGCCCTGGTCCCTGGCCCTATTTTGGGCCCGGTCTCTTATGGGGCTTCAGGTCTTTAAGTTTGCAAATTGGAAAATAATGTTTCTTGGTCGGCCTAAGGTCGGGAAAATCAGTCTATTAACCCTAATTGACAAGTATATAAACTACTTTTCCTCTCCTAGAAAAGGAGGGGGACATATGTGTACAAGAGGCGAAAGCGCTAGACAAACATTCAAACATTCAAGCATTCAAGCATTCAAGCATTCCTTCAAGCAATTGAGCATTCTAAGTCTCCATTCAAGGCTAAGTGTTGCATTCAAGACAAGGATTCAACCATTGAAGAGGATATCACATACAACATACAACATACTACATACACTACACCTTCGCATGTAAGAATACAAACATTCTTACAACAAGGTATCAATACTTGTTTACATTACAAACATTTACATTTACAACATTCTCATTTCTTGGTTAATTCCAAAACCAGGGTTTGACCTAAAGGCAAACCCCTCATCCCTAACCCCCCAATCGTCCTCTCTTTTCTGTGTGTAGGTTGCAGGTACGCGGCTGTAATTGAAGATCTGGAATCCTTGTGCAGAGACGAACAGATCCCCCTTCGTTTCGCGGATTTTTCGGAGGACCGTGTGCACGTCGGGTGCCATCGTCCCGTCAACTTTCGCTCAAATTTGCAGAACAGCACCGTCTTGACATTTTACTGCTAATTCCAGGTCCGCAGCTTCATCCCATATCCCTATCTCTGTTTATAAGCGAATCTTTCCTACTTTACATGCATTCCTAGTTCAATCTTTCTATCTACATTCTTTACAAAAGAGGGTATCCTTGATGTCACGACCCTTGAAACTCATATAGAATCCAATCTTTCATTGCGTGGGATTGGATCTTGTGGGTTTCAACCCCTCTTTTGAATGTAAAGTCTCCCCTAAGTGAAAACCATCAACCTTAGTGACTCTCCCTTCTCTCTCCTTGGAGTTGGGGAGGGGAGAACGACTAGGGTTCGATTTTTCCGCTTTACAATTATAATCATTGATTTGCTTGAATTGGTAATTAAATGTTGTAATGCACCTATTGATATAGTATTTTAGTGTATTAGGTAGTGATAAATAATATATTGGGATGCATATTCTATGTATTTCATCCTACTAGTCTATCAAAACATAATAAATTATCCCACATACATATGAGTATGATAGTCATATATATTAAAAGCAAGAGACTCATATTAGATATGCAAAATGTATTGTCTAGATCTCATGTATAGATATAGTGTGGAGTGACTTCCAGTAGAGAACACTATAATTGTTTTCCCTACCTAAAGAGTTTTATTTATATTCTAAATACATTTGAATTTTTATGTTATTGAGTTGTTAGATCTCTATTGCATTATTTAGAGCATTTCTATTCCATAACATCTAGTATTAGAATTCTTTCTTAGTAAAGTAGGAAGAACTTTTATGTAGGTATTATAAATATTGTAGAAGATATACATATGATTTCATGCTATAAAAAATCACTTGTGTGTGGTTGTGGAATATTAAAATACGATTTCATTCTATTATAAGAAAAAAATTGTATGTGATTGTGTGTAGTTCTAAAAGATTTGAATGTGATTGCATTCTATAACAAAAGAATTCATGAGGTTGTGTGTGGTTGTAAAAGTTTTTTATGTGATTCCATGGTATAGTAGAAGAATCACATGAGGTTGCATGTGGTGTTACAAAATTTAAATGTGATTGCATTTTATGAAAGAAGACTTCTATGCAATTGTATATGGTTGTAGAAAAATTGCATGTGATTGTATGTGATCATAGATTTATCTTGTATGAGTTTATTGGTTATCAAACTTTTTCATATTATTGCATTTTATAATTGAGGATTTGTAGGGAAAAGTGATAAATATTTTTATAGTTTTTAAATTTAGGCCAAATTCCTAGCAAAAAAGAAGATTTGTTGATTTTTTTTAAGTTCTAGTTTATAATACGATTTGTCAGATGTGATGGAAGTGGTAGTTCTATAGAATGATGGCTTAAATTTAGAAATAACTATTATAAAATTTAGAATGAGCTATAGTTTTTTGTGTTGTTTTGGAAGGTGAACCTATTAATTGGTATTTCTCATTATTATATCTTAGAAAGTGGATAATAACATTTCTTAGATAGATGAGCAAAAAAAAATAGTTTATATGGATAATAAAGGAAGTGTTATAGGAATGGATGATAAGATAAAATATATAGAGAAAATGTTAGATAAAAGTACATGCAATTTTAATATAAGTATGGAAGATTTTTTTTTTCAATTTCATGGATGCATTCATTGGTTTAGGGTTATTGTTTTGGCCAACCATAGAAGTAGGCATAAATTCATAAGAAATTAACTTATCCAATCAACAATATTCAAATAAAGAACAAGGAAAGTCAAATAGAGGGAATGATATTCAAATTTTTAAATATTTGAAGCTCTTTATGGATAAATATAATCTATATTATAATTTTTATAGCTTAGATGTGGATGGGTTGAATAGTATTCTTGTATATCCTCAGATAGAATATTTTTGGAAAAATCAACATGAACGTGCGAAATAAGTATATTATTTTAGTACAAAAAGAAAAATTTCACATTACAAGATATTATACATAATGGAAAGAAAAGCAAGGTTAAGGTAACACAACTTTAGGAGTCTTAGAAAGCATACATAAAAAAAAAATTGGAAGAAGAGGAGGAATTATAAACAAAAAAAGAGGAATACATTATTCCCTTCACGAGCCAATAAAAAAGTGGAAAATAGGGTAAAAAATTAAAGAAAGTTATAGAAACAGAAAAGGGTACAAAATATAGGTACCCACATCTTTAAGACGGTATGAAATCAAGGAGGCAACTAACATATATGTTAGGAAGTAATGCATATATATCCAAATCGTTTAATCCATTTCTTACATAACTTATGAGAGAAGAGAATGCATACAAGCTTACATAATAACCATAATGCATAGATCAAATAGACAAGACATAAATCTGACACAAGATATACAATAGGAAAACCTTGAGAGGGAAAAACCCAACCTCCAAAAGCATCCATACTCCATCTATTATTCACCAAATAAAAAATACATACAGTTATAGAGTTACAATGAATACTTATGAAATATCAAACCTCTCCAATGCATCCTTATTCCCAAGCATGAATTCACACATCCCATTCCTTGCTTTAGATATGCACTCCTTAGAAAGACTCAATAATATGATAGCCCACTTACCTGGCCAACCTTAGCCACTATTTATATGTGCTTGCTTTTATAGACATATAAGCTAACAAAAATATAACCAAGTGGTATTGTAAACCTATTGCAAGGTGTGCGCCCTTGGTCTCCTTGTGTTGTGCAGTGTAGCGCTCGGGTTTGTGACATGGCTTAATCGCCTCCTATGGATTCTATAAGTCCAGTGGTTGTATCAGGCATTAACAGGTCGATCTTTTGGTGCAATGAAAACCACAGTTATAACAAGTGGTATCAGAGCTTGGTCACAGGTTCAAACCCGTCGCTTGCGCTGGGGGGGATTGTTGCAAGGTGTGTGCCCTTGGTCGCCTTGTGTTGTGCAACACAACGCTTAGGTTTGTGACATGGCTTAATCACTTCCTATGGATTCGATAAGCCCAGTGGTTGTATCGGGCATTAACAGGTCGATCTTTTGGTGCAACGACAACCTCACTTGTAACAAAACCATGTGACTCAAAACCATGAGTTCATAAAGCCATTGACCCCTAATTTGATATTGGATACTAATTTTTTTATTTATTAGATATACTTCCCCCAATGTTAAATAATTATCCTATGTCTCCCACACATAATAATAATTAATTCAATGCTACAATACAACTTTACAAGTGGTCTCCAAATGATTACCTAGTGTGGCCTAACCACAAATCCTAGATGTACCACAACTAAATAATTATTTAATTGCAACATTATAATAAATCAACTCATGCAATGGTGTACAACCCAAAATCCTAACATTCTCTCCCACTTGTTGTATACATTGCACAAGGGTCAATCAATGAAATACATTATCATAGCCATACATAAAACCTCATGAATCTCCAATATTCTCCTATGCTCCATCAAGATACCTACACTAAAATTAAAGTGACCACCATCTCAAGAAATAAATCCTCATATCCTCTAACATGCCATATGTAAAAGAATAGAAACATGCCAAGGTCACTTGATGCACCAATCCAAGTACACAAGAATCAAATCCAAGTGATTAAAAAGGCTCCAAGATTCTATCACAAGGAAAAAACCACACGATCAAAAATAGCATCCATAACACATGTCACTACATCCAAACATCCATACCTTCTAAGTATCAACAACATCAATAAATCAAACTGACAATACATCAATCCATAAACCACAATCAATGTCCTTGTATCAAACTTATCAATGAAGAACATACTGTATATGGTGAAAATGGATGATGATAAACTATTGTAAAACCATAAAGATCCAACTACAAACAATCTAGATCCTACAATGAAACATTCATCAATATCAATAGAGATACCTAAGATCATGCTAATAAACAATAAAAAAACAAGATATAACATTCACATGTCAAGTAGGGTTTCAATCTCCATTGTCTCCTATCTCCATTGATCTTGTTTGATGTAGTTTGCTCTTAGATTTTATGTGTGCACAAGAGCTCAACAAAGAACGGATTGTGGTTGATAGTTTGATCTAAAGAAGGTTTAATTGAAGTAATTGTTAGGTGATTAGATTATTATGGTCGATAATGAAAGAAGCATCCTCTTATATAGAGAACACTGTAAGAAATGGAGGGATAAGATTAAGAGGTGTAAAGATAAATGGTTGGCTAGGATTAAAGGGTAGGTAGAGGAAATAATAATTAAATGATAAAGGGGGTAGGTAAGAGAAGAATTAAGAGATGAGTGACACTTGTCATGGGTAGAAAAGGCTAACGAATTAATTAAATAAATAAATATTTATTTAATTAATAGAGGAAGTGGGATCAATTAAATAAATAAAATATTTATTTAATTTAGAAAAAAAGTAATTTAAATAAATAAAAGTATTTATTTAAATGAGGAAAGGCTTAGAAGGGGATTAATGAATTAATTAAATAAACAAGAATCTATTTAATCAATAGAAGACTTAGGATAAAATAATTAAATAAATATATTTTATTTAATTAGACAAGACAATTTTAGGTGTCTACATTTTGCCCCTCTTTAAGACAATACAACTTGTTGCGTTGGCTCAAAGAAGATAAGATAAACAAATATAAAGTTGCCCCATGACGGGAATGATATGCCCCCTCAAGAGATTGGATGAAAATTTTGAAAAGATTGCAGACAATCTCTCGATAAGAAAGAAAGGCGAGAAAGAACTGACAAGATAGGGTGACAAGGTCATGTAGGAAAAAGACTGACTCAAGAGGAATCCAAAAAATCGTGTCTATGTCTTAAAAGGCTAAAATTGATAGTTTTGTGATGAACATACGCTATCAATTGGATAAGCTGCTGAGAGGATTCACTCAAACATGTGCCCTAGGGAAGACAAATTGAAAACAAGGCTAGAATTGACAATTCTATGATAAACATACGTTGTCAATTGGATAAGCTCCTTAGAGGATTCACTCAACAGGTGCCCTAAAACATGTAGGTTTGCTAAGCTGAGTATAGGATAAGTCATCGAATTATTAAAATTCGGCAAGTGCTCTAGCAAGATAGGATATAGTGCAATGTGATAAACATATACACTAAGATGCAATGCCATGTGATAGACATAAGCACTAGGATAGAGTCTGATGAGCAACACCATGTGATGGACATAGGTACCACTAGGCTAGGATATGATAAGATAAGAAACACTATGTGATAAACATGAGAGCCACTAGGATTGACACGATTGATTTGATTGGATGTAGGAGTACTTACCCTAGATTGAGTCTAGAGAGAGATTCCCCGTGACACAATAGTTACGAACAAATTTGACTACTAAGGACCACGTCGTGATCAAGGCGATGGGATTGAGACACATTATGTATAAGCTTGAGATTTGGGCAAACACAAGATTATTAATTGATTTGGTGAAAATATGGTCCTGCAGGGTCTGCAGGAGGGGACAAATGAGATGATCCAAGGGCTAGTCCTTAGGGAGCTCAGATTCCTTCGAGGCCAGCTGGCTTCGAGGGAGGGTCTTCATCATAGATATCTTGGATCCTATTTTGTATCAGTTTTTGTATGATGATGTAGACACCTTTGGGTGATTTTGTATCCCTATATGATATTGACATCATTGTATCATGACACTTATTATTTTTTGATATATATGAGATGATCCATTCCTTGTGGCATCTATATGCATGTGTTCCTATATGATGCTTCTATATGTTTTATGATGATTTTATGATGCTTATGATATGGATGCAAGTATGTACATGATGAAATGCAATATATTTTTGTTCTTTTTCTGGGTTTATATGTACTAAATGCATATGAGTATATGGTAATGATATGATTATTCACATGATGAGATGCATGATGTGTTATAATTTTGACATTTTATGTTTTATATGATAATGTAGATACTAACCAATGATATATGCAAGATGTGACACTATTGTGATATCTATATGTATGTATAAAATAAGATATGATAACATGTGATGATGCAGGTGCAAACTACATGAAATGCAGATATTTTTGGCGTCATTATACTTAGTCATGTGATAGCAGGCTACATAGACTCAGGGAAGGACAATGGAGGTCAATCAAGTAAGGGGGATGGAAGGTAGAAGATATGGAAGTGAAAGAGCTTCTTGTGCTTTATCATCATTGAGATTTATTATGGAAATAGGCTATGACAATCGAGGTATAGGTTTGACCCAGAAAGTCATTGTACCCATTTGCATGGAGATCAGACAGTCGCAAACAAGGAATGCCCCAGTTCACACTAGACTCACAATATCCTCATATCCTTGGACAAGTCATAGCATTACTAAGAGACAATCCACAAACAACAAAATAACAGGTGAGCATATCCCATCCTCGCCTTTCTAGTCAAAGACATCCTGGAGATAGAATATCTAGTCAGAGACATCCCGGAAAAGCTAAAAGACATGTCACCAAAAAGATGAAATCAAAAGAAAACCAAGACTTGACACCAACACACAATGAAATCTTCAAGTTATTTGTGTTTCTTGCCACATATGTTAACATGTTTTATTTGGTCACAATGTTGTCATCTTGATAAATGACAGATAATGCTGAAAACCATGTTGTTGCCAAAGTCTGTTGAAAGATTTGATCTATTGAAAGCCCACTGCTGATTGCGTCTCATCTAAAACTGACTGAATCCATCAACATAACTTTCTTACGGATTGGCGTTGCAAGTGACTTCTTATTGCAGACTGTGAGCGAAAAGGAGGAATGAAAAGACGATGCTCCTCAAAACATGCGATGCTCAGGGTACCTCTTCCATCACTGGATTTAGGATTTTTGCCCAGTTATAGATTGGACCTGATTTATTATGGAAGGAAAGGGTGAAAAGGGAGGTTTATTATGAATGGCTAACCAATCTTAGGTAGATCAATAACAAGCCATGATGGGAATGGGTAAGTTTATTATGGATGGATAGGTTGTGAGTGTGTGCAAAGTGAAAGGATAAGATTGAATCTTGAAGGAGGGAGGAGAAATGTCTCTACACATGGCGCCAGTAACCTGGTTTTCACCATGGTACTTGCCTAGGGCGCCACCGAAGTGGTTTTCACTGTTGTACGAATTTATTTCTCTTTACTTTTCAATTTTTTAAATTTTTTTTTTGTGTCACAAGGTGCCTATTTGCCAAGTTTTCACCAAGTAACAATTTTTTTGGTTTTTTTGATGTTTTTTTTTTAATTTTTAAATATTGGGATATTTTGAAAAGCTATGTGTAGAACTTGCGAAGGTGCATGATGTTAATCGGATCTTCCAAAGGTTCTCCATCTGGTGTTGAGAGCTGATATGCACCTGATCCATAGACTGTTATAATAACATAAGGACCAAGCCAATTGGGCTCAAATTTTCCTTTCTTTTCTCGGTCCTGCTGATTTTTAGGATTCTCTCTCAATACTAAGTCACCTACCTCAAATGTGCGCAACTTTATCTTATGATTATAGCTACATTGTTCCTTGAATGAACGATGCGTAGCTCGAGTGACTGTCTTCCTTGATAAAGGAACTGAGCTAGAATTACTAATGTGTGGACTACGTTCACCCATATGTGTGTCACCTAAAGAAGTTTGGGCATCCCTGATAACAAAGTCCTTCAAGGAAGTTTCATTAAAGATCCATTGATACGATGTATCACCAAAAGAGAATGGATATGTGGAACAAGTGGATGAGTTATGAAGGCTTATGATTGCGAAAAGAAGTGAAAGTAGGATGGCATGATGGAGACTTAGGATCAAAAAGTATTCTTTTTGACTTGAAATTTTAGAACTTTTGCCCCTAGTTATTTTGATATTAGGGGAGATCAACTCTTGTTCTTTTTTGTTCATAGGATTTTTATCCTTGACTTTGATTTTTGTAGAGTCCAATAGCTTTTGATTTGTATTTGGACTAAAGGACTTTTCTTTATTTTTGAATTTTAGATATTTATTTTCAAAGCTTAATTTTTGATCCCCAATAAATAAGGGCTTTTGTAATTCTTGTTGATCCAAGCCTAGTAGTGGGGTGTAATTGGAAGCTGGAGTGGCTGAAATGGTAAGGCTATATGAGTTCTCAAGAGGGTTGGCGATACATTCAACAGATTCTTTGTTGGAACCACTCTTAGGACTATTGATATCAAGAGTTGCTTGCACCACAAGAGGATATTTGCATTCAGACTTAGTAGCCACAACACTAGGTGGTTCATACCCAATTCCTTGATATTGAAAATTGTTTGTAGGTTGTTCCTGTCGACTAAATATCTTAGGATATAGTAGGAGTTGATCAACATGAAATATATACTCATCACATCCTATGTATTTAACCTTGAATTTTTCTTTGAGCTCTACTTGTTTTGATGTATAAGCTTTCAAGGATTCTAGATCCACATATGTTGATGATGGAGTTGCTTCTCTATTAATTGGAATTATTAGCTCCGATCTTGGTTGCAGGTTATTGTAATATATGAACGGATTTGGATCACCTTTTATTATTACTTCAACTCCATTGTAAGGAAATTTGATACATTGATGATACATTGATGGTACTGCTCTCATCTCATGAATCCATGGATGTCCCAAGAGTATATTATATGTGAGCTCTAAATCAAGGACTTGACATACCACATCCTTCGTAATTGGCCCAACTCTGAGAGGTAAGGTGGTCGTGACCTTGGATGAGCACTCTTTGTCATCATATGCCTTAATGGTGATTGCATGTGTATAATTCACAACCTTTTCAAAATATCTCAATTGCTTAATTTTTTTCAATGTACAAATGTTCATACCTGATCCTCCATCTATCAAGACTCATTTTATTTGGTTTTTATGGATAAAGGCTTCAATATGTAGATTTGCATTATGAGGTTGGGTTACAGATGCATCATCGGCTTTTGTGAATGTGAGGCTATGCAAAACGGAAAGGTATACCACCATGGCTTGAAATTTGTCCACGTTAAAATCAATGGGTACAAAAGTTTCTCTCAATACTTTATCAAGGATAGCCTTATGTGAAGGGGATATGCGTAAAATCTCAAGGATGGAAATGAGGGTGGGTGTCTTCCCTAATTGGTCAACAAGATCATACTCATTTTTGGTGGATGAAGAGGCTGTGGTCTTGGATGGAACACCTTGCAAGGTGACTTTACCTCGACGAGTTGTGACATTACATTAAGAGGTTTCATTTTTGGAAGATGAGGAAGATGGTCCAATGCCTTTCAAAAAAACTTTACTCCTTTTGGTATAACTCTCAAGAGCTTTCTCCTTTATGATTATGGTAGAAACATGATTATCCATTGAAATGTGATTAATAGTGGAATCATATTCATAGGGCATCTTGGTATAATTAGCTTGATTATCTATAGTTTTTTCTTTTCCCTTGTCATGTTTAGGAAATGACTCCTTAAACATCACATGCTCTTTATTCGAGGCGTGACCATCAACTTCTATGTCACCTCTGTCAATGAGATTATGTATGATATTCTTCAATTTGTGACAATTGCTAGTTAAATGCCCTTTACTCCTGTGATATTCACAATATTCATCATCATTCCACCAATTTGGTTTTACTTTCGGATCATATGGTGGATTATCTGGTAGTGTTATGAGCTTGTTCGCCACTAACTTCTTAAATGTTGTTTCAATTGGTTCTCCCAATAGAGTGTACTTTATTCGGGGTTTTGATTGCCTTTGATTGTTTACTTGATTGTTCGTATTAGAAGAACTTGCACAGGGGAAAGTTATCTTAGGTTTCATAGCATTTGCATATACTACCCCATCATTGACTGTGTTCTTATTCTTGTTCTAATAATAGGGTTTGTCTTTCCCATTTGCTTCCTCTTTGTTTTCTTTGAATATCTTGATAACACCTTGTTCAATAAGGACCTTCTCTATCGCCATTCCTTTCTCAATGACGTCTTTGAAGGTAGACACACAAGGTTTTCTTAGCTCATATCCAATATCCTTATTGAAATTTTGAGTGAACATTTCTACCATTTGTTTTTGTGGGATATTACAAGAGCATCAACTAGAAAGACCTCTCCATCGCTGTAAAAAATGAAGAGAAGGATTCCCCATTTTTCTGCTTAGTATTGCACAAGGTAGTTACTGACACATCTGTTTCAATTTTATATGAGAAGTGTTGTATGAAAGCCTTTGCTAAATCACCCCATGACTTAATTCCAGGTGGAAGTTGGGAGAACCATTCCATTGCTTGTTCACCTAAGCTTTGTGGAAACAATCTCATCAAGTATGTTTCTTCTCCTGCTACCTCAATGCAAGATGTAAAAAATTGTCTTATGTGTGCCTTAGGATCCCCTTTGCCTTTGTACTTATCAAATTTTGGTGTCACAAAATGTGGAGGGAATAGAGGCATTGGAATGCTTCTATCAAATGGGTAAGGACATATATCTTTCATTGTGTACTATTTGCTTTGGTGTATTCATGTCTTCCATTTTCTTTTGCAAATCCTTGATCTATTGTTGCAAGTCATTCTTGGGTTGTGTCTTTTCTCTTTGAGCTAGTCCTATGCTTGAGACACTAGGCGGATGAGGAGGGATATAATGCATATATGGATGGTATTGATCATAGATTTACTCGTATGGAGGAGGGACATAGTTATAGCTTGTATATGGACCACTTGGTATGGTGTTGTAATGAGGAGCACTAGGACTAGGTCGATACATGTCATGGTCATAAGGATAGGAGGTATCACAAGAGTGATCTTGATTATTGCCCACAAATCTGACACGAGGTTTCCTCATATCATGATTTTGAATGTTCACTTGAGTGTAATTGTATGCATTGGTATGATTTTGGGTATCATCATGAGCATGTGTGGTGGTAGTTCTTCTCCATTGGAAAGGATGACTGTGGGGTTGTTCGTGAGAGGTTCTATCATAACTGGCATGAGAATGAGTGCATGTGTTTGGAATTTTAGGTTTTTGAAATAGGGAGGAAGGTGACTCAAGCATGAGACACTCTCTCCTATTACCATAGTTATCAGGCCTCCTTTGTCGTGTATTAACTTGATTTATTTGATTTGTATCATCCTCCAAAATTTGTGACATATCAAAATAATAGGGTAGTCTTGTTCCACTTTGTGACATAACTTGTAGGAAATATTGTCTATCCCTCTTTATGGTTTCTTGAACCAATTTGTTACAATGGGGATCCATGATAGTTTCCTCAACTTTTGCAGAATCCACAGATACATTGTCATTGTCATTGTCATTATCATTATCATTGTTGTTCTCATTATTGTCATTTTCATAGTTTGGTATATTACTGCGATTGTCAAATGGATTGTAGAATTCGTCTCCATCAAATTCATAGGTACTCATGTTTAAAGACCTTAAAGCTTCTTTGGCTTCCCTTCTATACCTTTGTGAACGGGTTTCAACCATGGACTAGAGTCTTGACCAAAATGAAAGGTAGTATGAAAATGTAAAGACTATGGAAGACCAAGAGGTGTATGAAGTGTAGATTAGTCTAGGGTAAACTTGCAATGTCCAAGAGTGTAATACCAAAGTATGTATGTTTGAGAGTAAGGTGTGGCTTCCAAAGAGATGATGGATCTCTTGATGAGGTAAGTTGACCTTGACTCAAGAAGACCAAATGAGACCCTAAGATGATAGATCTTGATGCGGGAATCACCTAGTTTTGTGTAGTAGTATGTTTGTAATAATGTGATGAGGACAAACAAAGTAACCTTTTGACTCAAATTTGGAAAATATGTATGAGGGTAATTCAAGTGAAGGAAAATGATTGACTTTGTGTGACCAAGACAGGTTGACTGAAGAATGAAGCCCTATAGGAAGCAACCTTAGAAGCTCTTTGAATATGAAAACTTAAGTCCTTTTTCTCTTGACAAATATTTTGCAATTTCTTAGTTCTGAACACAGACACAGTTTAAGTAAACCCAAACGCGATTTTGAAAATGTTTTGCAATTTTGTCCAATTGTGAAGTTGTTGAATGTGACCAAATATCGATGTTTTGACTTTTAGTGACAAGAAAACACAACAAACAATGAAGACACAATAGGTGAAGGTGTTTGTCCAAAAATGACAAAGTATTTTAATTTCAAGTGTGATTGTAAAATGTCTTTGTTTGTTTTGGATACACTTGGAAGACATGACAGACACAACGTTTCTTTGTTTTGCTTGAAAATGTTTGAGTGTTTTGATAATGCAAGCACAAATCCTAAGGCTGGCCAGGACAACAGTTGTTGAATCTCACTTGGGGGGTTACCCCGAGCTACGCAATTTAGAGAGGATACTTAGATGCTTGACCCCACTGGCTCCACCCTCGACACTCACTTCTCGAGGGAAGCCAAGCACCAGTCCCCATGAAAACTCTGTGTGGTGAACTTTGTATCTCTACTAAGAATCGTAAGAATGTGAGCCACTTAAGAGGTCCGACGTCCTGCGCCAACAACTAGAAGGTTTTTGGCTTCTAACACAAAATGGTGTCTAGTAAGGGCATCCGTTCAGGTGGGTATAATCAACAGTGTGTTATGGTCCATTAAATGGAAGGCCTCTCAGCCTATGCAGGTTGCGCTCTATAGGGTTTATGGGGAGTCATAACACCGTTATAGCAACATGTAACACCCGTTGCTTGCAACTTTCGTCACAAACACTTTTATTTATAGTGGCTTGGAAGAGCTTGGCTTTAGTCTGTTACCACTTGGTTCATTCCCTCTCACTTGGCCTTATGGGATACTCAAGAGGCAGGCCTTCTAAAAGGTAAAACAAAAAGAGCCTATTGCTCAAGACACAAAAGACACTTGTTAATTTTAGAGCACCAATTGAAGTGTTTTGCTAGACTAAAGAAAACAAAGCAAGCAATTTCAAAATCAAATATTTGCCAAAGGTCTTGCACCAAACTTGTTATTAGTTGTGAAATAATACCCCTCTTGCAAGCACAAAAGTTAGGTAAATTTTTAGAATTCCCAAATGACTTTGTGAAATAGGGGCCTTCGACAATACATTTTTTGACAAATTCAAAGATATGATTTTCCACGAGTTCTTTTGCATCAAAATTAAATTCATAAATAATAGACCACCTGTAGAATTTCAAGACATTTCCAGAAATGTAAGAAAATCCCCAAAAATTGCTAATTTGCTCTCAAAATTAATTTTTTATGAAAAAACATAAAAAAATTCATTAAAAATTAATAAAAAATTCAAACTTGATCCAAAAAATAAGAATTTTGTACTGGAAACTTCTGATACCATTCTCAACCTACAAAAAAAATTCTTGCAAAAATTCCAAGTAGTTTGTGAGATATGATCAAAACACTGCAAAACCCTAATTTTTTAAGATCTGATTTTTCATGAATTATTTTGCATCAAAATTAAAATCACAAAGAACAGATCCCTTATAGAATTCTGATAAATTTCCAGAAATGTAAGAAAATCTGAAAAATTTGTTAATTTTCTCCCAAAATTAATTTGCTATGAAAAATCATAAAAAAATCATATAAAATTCAAATACGCTCCAAAAAATCTGAATTTGGGACTGAGCACTCCTGATACTATCCCCAACTTGTAAAAACAATTTGATACAAAAATTTCAAGTCATTTGTGAGATCTTGATCAAATCATTATAAAATCCTAATTTGTAAAGATGTGATTTTTCACGAATTATTTTGCACCCAAATTAAAATCACAAAAAATAGACCTCCTATATAATTTTGAGACCTTTCCAGAAATGTAAGAAAATCCGAAAAATTAGCTAATTTTCTCCCAAAATCAATTTTTTATGAAAAATCATAAAAAAATTATAGAAAAAATTCAAATATGATCCAAAAAAATTAAATTTCGTATTTAACACTTTTGATACTGTCCCCAACCTGTAAAAATAATTTGGTAGAAAAATTCTAAGTCATTTGTGAGATCTGATCAAATCTCTCCAAAATCTTAATCTTGTGTCCAAAACCCTAGCCACACAAGGTTATTCTCCAAACTATTTTACAAAACAACAATATAGGGTTAGAAAAACCTGCAAAAAAAACATAGATCTAACAAAATCACTGTCCCACTGGGCGTGCCAAAATGTATATGGAGAAAATGGATGATGATAAACTATTGTAAAACCATAAAGATCCAACCACAAACAATCTAGATCCTACAATGAAACATTCACCAATACCAATAGAGATACCTAAGACCATGCAAATAAATAATAAAAAAATAAGATATTACCATTCACATGTCAAGTAGGGTTTCAATCTACATTGTCTCCTATCTCCATTGATCTTGTTTGATATATTTGCTCTTAGATTTTATGTCTGCACAAGAGCTCAACAAAGAATGGATTATGGTTGATAGCTTGATCTTAAGAAGGCTTGATTGACGCAATTGTTAGGTGATTAGATGATTAGGGTTGATAATGAAGGAGTGTATCCTATTATATAGAAGACACTTCAGGAAATGGAGGGAAAAGATTAAGAGTGTAAAGATAAATGGTTGACTAGGATTAAAAGGTAGGTAAAGGAAATAATTAAATGATAAAGGGGGTAGCTAAGAGAAGAATTAAGAGATGAGTGACATGTGTCATGGGTAGAAAAGGCTAATGAATTAATTAATTAAATAAAGATTTATTTAATTAATAGAGGAAGTGGGATCAATTAAATAAATAAAATATTTATTTAATTTAGCAAAAGGACAATTTAAATAAATAAAAATATTTATTTAAATGAGGAAAGGCTTAGAAGAGGACTAATGAATTAAGTGAATAAATAGTGATTTATTTAATTAATAGAAGACTTATGATCAAATAATTAAATATATAAAAATATTTACTTAATTAGACAAGACAATTTTGGGTGTCTACACATACATATCTTGGAACTCCCACTACACGGATAACCTCAAATCTAAAAAAATCAAAGGCATGTCAATTCTAAAAATAAACACTCATATCAAAGTGTGATGCATAATTAAAAAATGAAGCAACAAGAATAATCATAATGATCCACACATGCAACACAAATAGGTATATACTCTCTCACAACATGTCACTACTCTCCTCCCAAATCATATAAATATGAAACTCCTGGAAGAAACCATTAAATAAAGAGAAAACTTGTAAACCATAACATGTTCTTCTACCGACACCTCAAAGAGAAATGTTCTTTCAAGGATGATCTCCTTACAACCCCAAATGAAAATACATAACTATGTTCGCCCAACCATTCAATCTCATAGATCAAACACGTCATATGTATCATGTAAAATATCAATCATAGATGCAAGCATCTCTAACCAAGGAAGATAAAACTCAAAGTAAATATTTTCAAATTAGGAAATCGGCCCAATAACCATCTCCTAAAATCCTCATAATAAATTATTATATTATCAACTCATATGCATAAGGAGATAACCATGCTAACCATTCCTCAGAATTAATAATCTTGAGCCATCTATTCATAGCTAAAGATTCATATCTATGAGAGATAAAGAATAAACATAACACATCTAAAATAAGGACGGGAAAATACCTTTCAAGGGATAAGCTATCTAGTAGACCAAGAGTGGGGATGACAATGCTCCTCCAGGATAACCAAGTCATCATGACTCACTCCAAGAAAAATCTTTTCTCAAGTCCATACTAGGTGAAATATCCCCAATCTTCTTGCTAAAACCACACACCATATCAACACATGTATCTAATACAATATAACACCAACATCACCTAAGTCTCCAAGTATCTATAAGAACTTGTTAATGATCAATCCATGCTAAAATCCAAATGTAACACAATACTATCAAAAATCTCCAAGCAAATGATTTACATACTCAGTACTAAGAGAAACAAACAAGATCACTTGTTAAAAGTCCAACCATGGAATCAAGAGCCCAAACATGACATTAAGATCTAACCTTCTCCTTCTAGGAGATCACATGCAACAATACAAACATCTTGGTCTCAAGAAAACTTTTATCATGTCAAACTCAAACTGGTATCTAGAGTATAACAAGACACAATACCAAATACAACCTAAACAAATAATCAACATCTCTTATTACATGAAGATAACCATCTCGTAAAAATGAGCCTACAAATGTGAAATAAACCTTATGTAGCAACAATATATAAGATCTCATGCAATCATCCACCAACACTAAAGAAGATCATCCATCACTTGGTGATAAATCCACATCACTGCCAACAAATCTCACTAAATTGTGATATCGATTCACACATGGCATCATGATAAAAACACCTCCTAATCTGAAGATCATCCAAGTCTACACCAAAATAATTGAAGTGTTAATAATACCAAAGTAGAACCAAGATATATAAGACAAGAAGATAAACAATCATTGTCAAAATCTCACACAAACAATATATCTAAGCTATCCATGACATCATGATAAACATGCTACAAGTCCTAATAAATAAATATCTAGGTACTCTAATTGCCGATCTTCTAATGGCAAAGAAAACATACTAATGCACAAATGACCACATACAAAGTCAACTAACTAAGTCTGCCTCGACACTAAACCAATCACATGGATATAGATGGTCCAAATTTAAGTAATCCCACTACAAGAAAATGGGTAGCTAATTTACAAGCTACATAACTCAAAGATCTTAGAAATGAAACATGCAAACTCCTCATCACAATAGTAACCTAGAAACTAAGATATCAAAGAAGACAATCTTGTAGATCACATGAATCAAACACTAACCACAAATTTGATTTTCCAAACATGTCCAGAAATGAGTAACCATAGTTTAAAAACCAAATAAAGATAAAAAAATAAAGTATAACCTCCTAATGCCAAACCACATCACCACCAAAATAACAAAAAGTATGATCATGTTGTTCCAATGCTCAAATATACCTGCATATCCATGATACCATAATCATCACCATCATTGTACTTGTACTCAACTCTCACTGTAGCAAGAATCCAAGTCTCCATCTATGTCAATCCATGTAATCGAATGAAAATACAACCTCTATACCTACAATCATCAAAGTCCAACTCTAAAATCATCTATAAACCTATACCAAGAAGCACCAATATGAAAATTAGTTGTATCATCATAAATATCACATAAAAAATTATACTCTCTCAAGGTTTTTCCTGTTGAATTGTCTTGATTCTTATTGAAACACACATTGGATCTCAAGCACCTACAAGTGATCAAACAAGTACCAAAATCATTTCACACCACAAACTAAAAGTTTGCATGATACACTATGTAGTACTCTCAAAATTCTCTCCAACACCTAGGGGAAAGGACCCAGTAGTTGTGCACCCTAACTTCGCGCTTCTCAAAATCCTACTTGGAAATTTCAAATCACTCTGATTTTTTTACAGCAGCTTACTTGGCAAGTCCCCTGCTTATAACTAAGGTTTCGGGGCCACATCATCAAATATGATGCCACATCAGCATGCTTTTTGCCATGGTGTCCAAAAGAGCCCCCCAAAAAAGTGAGACCAATAGGTGTGCAAAAGAGACCCCAATAGTTGTGCAATTGACATGGCATCACCTGATTGGTTACTTTTTACAATATTAGTACATTTCTTAACAATTATTGGTACATTTCCTAACAAATTTTGGTACATTTCCTAACAAAAATTGATACAAAAGGTATCAACAACCCTCATTTCCTAACAATTATTGGTACATTTCCTAACAAATTTTTGGAACAAAAGGTATCAACAACCCTCACAACAATTGGTACATGCTCAACTACTGGATCCTTTCCTATATTCAAAATTAAAAAAAATGATTTCATATGCCAAAATTATGAACATACATGTATCGAATATAAACATCTAACTTTTGAACCCCAAACACTAATCAAAATAGAAAAATCTATGAGACCAAACTTGTACCACTACATAGTGTTTGAAAAGAGTTTTCCATCAACTATAAAAAGTTAAAAAATTGACATCATGGGCTAAAGTTATGCCCCCTAGAAAAAAATTACACCATTATTTTAGTAAAGGGAGTTAGAGGTGGTAGTATGACGATCTCCACGAGGAAATTAATCGACTTCATGATGATGTTAGTAGCCAAGGTGTGGAGGTGACGCATACGAGGGGAAAATATTTTGGTGAACTTGAAAAAAAATTAAATTTTGTTTAATTTTTCAAAATTTAAAAATCCCCTCCACTTTCCGCGCATGGAAATGACCAAGATTTATTGGTAATTTAATCTATTTGAAGTCCATTTGAATAAGTGTGGTGGGGTCATAGTTTAGAAATTGGTTTCTTATATGACTAGGTTTGGGGCTTTACTATTGGTACCCACCACCAATGACATACTTAGACGTCAACCAAGGTCATACCATGTGTCATGTTGACGTTGATAAGGTATTTGGGTGGGTACGAGGTCTATAGAGCCTGCCCCCAACACAAATTAAAACTTCATTTAAAAAAAAAACTTTATTTGTAGTGATATTTTTTTCAAAATACCGATGGTTTTTGTTTCAAATTTTATTTAAAAATTGTATTTTTTCAACTTGATTAAAATAGGTAAAATTTTATGTCAATATTCATCTCTTAGCTCCGTCCTAGATCAAATGGCGAGGTCCACTTTATCCTAGGGAGTCATCTGTTAAATTTCCCCCACAAAAATCTCATATGAAAGCACATTTAGGAAATCCTTTTGACCCAACACTTTTCAAAGCCTAGATCTACAAGAAACCCATTATAAATGCAAACCCAAAACGCTTAGATCTACAAAATAACAACCTACAAATGTGTTTCATACCTAGTAATGTTCCAAATATTTCCTGCATACCATGGATTCAACTTTATACCAAATTTACTTAACCTAGTGTTATAACTCAAAAATTTGGGAGCTCACACCTCCCACAACTATAAAAGCTTTGATACCACTTATTAGGAGATGATGCATCAATACCTAGTTTATTTAATCTATTTCCTACACACCTCATCAGAGAAAAGCATGCATTCAAGCTTACAAAATAACCATAATGCATAGATCAAATAGAAAAGCCACAAGATATAATTTGGGAAAACCCTCAAAAGAGAAAAAATCAGCCTCAAAAAGCATACACACTCTATATATTATTCAACAAGTAAATAATACATGCAACTAAAATGTTACAATAAATACTTCTAAAGCATCAAGCATCTCCAATGCATCCTCCATGTGTCCGAGGATGAATCTACACATCCTAAACCATGTTACACATCCTAAACCATGTTTCACATATGCACTTCTTAGAAAGACTTAATAATATGATAGCCCACTCACCTATCCAACCTTAACCATTAAACATGTGCATTATTTTATAGATATAATCTCACACAAATACAATCAAGTGGTAAAGTAAAACCATGCAATTCAAAACCATGAGTTGAAATTTCTATTGTCCCATCATTTAATATTAAGTAATAATTTTTCACTTTACTAAATATATTTGCCCAAAGATTAAATAATTATCTTATGTCTTCCACAAACAAAATTATTAACTCAATATTACAATACAATTTCACAAGTGGTCTCCAAATAATTACCTAGTGTGGCCTAACCACATCTCCTAGATGAACCACAAGTAAATCATTTTTTAATTACTACATATAATAAATCAGTTTATGAAATGGTGTACAACACCAAATCCTATCAATGTACACACGGTACTACATCAAATCAATAGAAAAAAATCTATGGATCTAGAGAGAATCGAAGAGAAAATTCTAAAAAATAGTTGCACCAAAGTAGCAATGGCTATTAGGAGTAGATAATGATGAATTACTACAATGAAGAGAAGGATCACAATGACACAAAAGAGTATAGATCTTTGTGCCGTCAAACATAAATAATAGGGAAGATCATGTTGGAGTAATTAATTAATAAATCATTAACTACCTAGGTCTCCTATTATTTTGTACACTTAAGCTAAACCTATGTGTGTTTTTCTATATTTAGATAAGGTTGACTATAAGTCATGTTGTTTCATAGAATAAAATGAGGACACTTGTTATGATCTATATCCTCACTTAGGGTTTCATTTGGGGTTTTGTCTTTTTATAAGAATTCATTGTAACCTATTGTAGTTATCCAGTTCATTACAAGTCAATCTCAATATCAAATTACTCTTTGGACCAATCTCTCTTAAGGTATGGTTTTATCTCTTCAACTATGATAGGATTTTTGGTTACAAGTAATTTCTGGGAGTTGTGAGCTTCACTATCAACTCCAACATGGTATCAAAGCACCAAATTTGTAGCTTCTTGTCCAAATTATAAGTGATCTTAAAAAAAATTGGGCAATAAATTTTTCTTGGTCTATATTGAAGAAAAACAATTTTTGGAATTTGTTTATAGCCATGAAAAATTAAGTATTTGTTAGATTTTGATATAGTAATTAGATCTTGTAAAAAATGCTATTGAACTAGCATGGCACAACCATTTTCCCAAAAGGTCAATTTTTTTAATTTTTTAATTTTTTAACCAAATAGCACTTTCTCTTGTTGGAATGAAAAATGAATTTTGGTTTTTTTGGCAACAACAAGAAATTTTGTGGGTATCTATTATTTTTTACATGTAATGAGTAAATTTTGTAGAGATCAAATCAAAAGGCACATGCCTACTAGCTATCAATTGGCTAAATTTATCTCATTTCTAAAAAAACATAACTTGGGCATATGATATCATAAAAAAGGAAAATTATATCATTGAAAAGTTGGTTTTGAGATCATTCCATTGGTGTAGGTCTCATTATCATATTTTGTTGTTGGTACATTCTATACTTGATCAAATTTAGATCATTTCTACTTCTGATCTAACAACTTTTTTCTTGTATCTCCAATTCTCATGATACTTGCAATGCTGGAAAGGTATTTTAGAGCTCTTTAGACCATTCATGTACTTTTTATAGAATAGTCCCTAGGTACATTTTATTCAATTTTTTGTGATTTCAAATTTTGGTCAATTGTTTGGACATTTTGGCACCTAGAAATGATTTGTTTGTATGAGATGACTTCATTTTCTCTCCTCTACATGCATTGAGGTTATTTGTCTCTAATGGGTTTTCTTTTTCATTCTTATGTTGTCATTCTAGGGTAAATGATAATTGTGAGTCTTGGCAAAAAATTGAATTTGAATTTTTTTCTCTTTAGGTGAGCACATCTAATAATACAATTTCTTCCTCAAAAAAATCTTGTTCACTAAGGATTTGGCTTGATACATCTCCCCAAGTTTCTTCCATAGCTTCTTTGCAAAGGACTCTTCATGGACATTGACTAAAATAGAGTTTGCCAAGTACAATCTGATTAGACCCTTTTCTTTACGATCCATAACATCATATTGAGTAGGCACAATAGGATATCACAATCTATTAATAGATCTTCCACCTTCAATTTCATAAGAGATAGTAGCTTAGGAGTAATTAAAAAGGAATATGAGATAGTAGCTTAGGAGTAGTCCTCATTGTATTTTCATTGATGTATTGGGTATTAATTATGTAATGTTAGATTATGAGTTCTATGTGGATAAGAAAGAGTTAGTATTTTGTATTGTATTGAAATTGTATGTATAATCTTATGGAAATAAAGTTGAAAGAATAGTAGTTGCTGTTATAAATCTTGTTTAAGAAATGAATTATGTAACTTAGGTAAATGAGCTAGTTATCTTAGAGATATGTAATGAAACTTGAAGGATAATCTAGTCTTATAGAAGAGAATGGTTATACAAACTATGATGTTTTTATGACGAATGAAAGAATGGATATTAGGAGTATTTGATTTGATAATTTCTAAAAGAATCTAAATAGCATGTTATGTGACTAAATTATACAAATGTTTTAAGGATTTATTATTGTTGTATGGAAAGTAAATGGATAGATGGATAACAAAATATGATGTTCTAAGATGAATATATGATGTGTTAGGACTTTGTCAAGTAATGACGTTGGGATACCCTAGGGAATGGATTTGCATTGTATGATTTTATATAGAGATTATATTAATGAATAAATGGTTATTCTATTCGTGTAATATGGTTCTATGGATATGTTCATGTTGATTTATGCATTCATGTAAATTGTTAATGGTGCAATGATGAATATTGGTAGTAATGTTGCATTAATGGAATGTTAGAAATAGAATAGAAGTGATAGTTACCTTAAAGAATTTTTTTTTAATCTCCTTTTGTTTGGAGATTTTGGTTTATTTCTCTAGGGTATTTTGGTGGGCATTACACATAGAAAAAAGTGAACCAAAAGAACATACGAAGAATATGCATGGAGAGTGCACATAAAATTGCAAAAGTTACAAAATGTTGAAAAAAGTTACAAAAGTTATGATCTAATAACTATTAAGTCTTAATATATTTATTTATATATATAAAGAGAGAGAGAGAGACCTAAGAGAGTGAGAGGGAGAGAGAGCGAGGAGGAGCATTAACGAAGGGAGAGGGGGAGATAAGTTAGAGAGGACAACCCACAATTAGAAGGGAAGAGAGAATCAGAGAGAGTTGGGTGTAATTAGGGGGTAGGAGGAGAGGCGCAAAGGGGAATGAGGGAAGTATCAACAAAGGGGAATGCATAGTATAATTAGGGAGAGTGGAGAATGGGGGAGAGATAAGTATCAACAAAGAGAGAGGAAGAGAGGGTAGAGAGAGAGAAGGTAATTAGGAGGGAAGAGAGAATTAAAGAGAGTTGGGGGTAATCAGGGGTAGGGAGAGATGGGGGAGATGGAAGTATTGTATTAACAGAGAGAGAGAGAGAGAGAGAGAGAGAGAGAGAGAGAGAGAGAGAGAGAGAGAGAGAGAGAGAGAGAGAGAGAGAGAGAGAGAGAGAGAGAGAGAGAGAGAACCATAATTTATTTAATATACAATGTTATATCAAGCATATATATAATATTTTTAATATATATTATATATAAATTAATATCATTAATTATATCATATTATATGTGATATATATATATATATATAATGTATATTAATATTATATATTATATATAATTAAATAAGAGATTATAATATATTATATACTGTATACTAAAAAATAAGTTATCAAAGTATATAGCTGAAATAACAAATGTTATAATAAAAAACTTACAAACTAATAAAAAAGGAGACAGTAACGAATGTCCGTTATTATGAGATATCCAATACTAATGGATATCCAATATTATTAGATATTCGTTTAGTTTGACAAAAACCTACATAATTGGTATTTCCCTTGAGATTTCTTTGGGATTTGTCTTAGACACGGCAAACCTGAAAAGTCAATGCAAAAAACATTTTTGGAAGTTTTCCTTGGTTTTCTAGATGTCGTCTATGTGGCTGATGACTTTTTTTTTACCTAAAATTGATGAAACAAAAGTGGTTTTATTAAGGAAATTGTTAGCTTTCCACCAATATAAATTATTCCTTATTTTGAATTTAATAAATAATTATTATTGATTTTCTTACCCACATTATATCTAAAGTTCTGATTGATAGGATGATTGAAAAACATCTATAACTTTCAGATGATTTAACATTTTTTGAATCTAAAAGATGCACTAGATTCTATGCTTCACATACTATAAGATTAAAATAAAAAATTGAATTTCTTAAAGTTTTGACCAAGTTATGGTGGTCATACATACAAGTTTTTATATTTTAAAAAGGCTCTAGTAAAAAATTAATAACTAATTATTTACTTAGTAAAAAGTTATTAAAAAATATGTGTCACATCTAGGCATGAGTCCTCTAATTATATTTAAAGTGACACAAAAATTTTTTTTTTTCTTGTACTTAGGTTGGTCAGACATACACTTGCTTTTGAGCTTTTACTTGAAAATTTAGTAATACTGCATTGAAATTTTAATTTTTAACCAAATAGATTTAAGTTTTTTTTTTTCAGAAAACAACTAGTAGCTTAGAAACTACATTCAATTTTCAATAAATTTTGTTATTACATATTTTTCAAAATATGTTGATAACCTATTGAAATTTTCATGTCAAGTTGCCTTACTCTATTTTTCTGAATTTTCACCACTACATAAGGGCCTAGTTTGACCTATCATGATCCTTCACATACCCTTACATCTTTAAATTAGCAAGAATAAATTGTATAGACAAGAAATGAAATCTTTAGCCAACTCATAAAGAAAAAATTATTTTATTTAAATTTATCAAATAAACACACAAATTAAGGTCCTACTTCCTTTCCATGGTT
This sequence comes from Cryptomeria japonica, assembly GCF_030272615.1. Lineage (NCBI taxonomy): Eukaryota > Viridiplantae > Streptophyta > Pinopsida > Cupressales > Cupressaceae > Cryptomeria > Cryptomeria japonica. The sequence goes on along the minus strand of NC_081407.1, from coordinate 285,695,014 downwards.
TCAAAAAAAAAAACATGATGCAGGGTCTTCTGGACCTTGATTGACTTGAAATTTTATGCACAATGAAGCATCTTGAAGAGTTGAATATGAATCAAACTTGTTCATCTGGAATGAAGCATCTTGAAGAGTTGAATCTGAATCAAACTTGTTCATCTGGACTATATATTGACACTTTTCTAGGACCAAATCCTTTCATTTGAGACCTCAAAATAAGATTATAGTGTTCTATCAAGATTTCCAAAACTTGATTTTTCTATTTAATTCTAAACTCTTTCATGTAATTAGATTAGTAAGTTGACAATTCATTTTTCTTTATTTGATTGGAAATGATTATTAATATTCATAGATATGTGGATAAGCATGCAAAAAATACCTAAAATGAAAAATTAAGAAAGCTATCAAAATTTATTGAAAGGATAATTTTTGAGATTCCTTAAATCTATTTTTTTTCTATTTAATTTCAAACTCTTCAATGTAATTAGATTAGTAAGTTGACAATTAGTGTCATTTTAGTTGGTTAGAAATAATTATTAATTTTCATGGACATGTAGATAAGCATGCAAAATTACTCAAAATGAAAAAATAAGGACAATGCCAAAAAAAAATACTAAAAAGAGTAATTTTTGAATTGGTAGATATAGGAGGTTCCTTGTTTATTTATAGAAGGAGAATGGAACAAAAATAATAAAGAGAAATATTAATCTATTTAGAGTTTTGTTATTTAATTTTTCTAAATGTTAATCGTGAGTCTTATTTAGTAAATTTGGCCACATCAAAACATAAGGATAAAATTCATATACAAGATGAGTTTCATAAAACAAGGTGTTGGAGACCATTAGCAACAATGATCCTACTAATGTGAGTATATATCATTTTTTGGATTCCCTTCATTATTTTTTAAATATCGTGACATAATTAAAGTGTTGGCATGCAAATGAATATAATAGAAGATGAATGCAAATGTTCACCTTGTTAAAAAAATTATTGTATCTCTTCTCCTTCTAGTTCAATTCATCCAAAATGTTAATGTCAAAGCATAGTCAAACAACACAATTTATAGTTTCACTTTCAAACTTGCAAGACAAAATTATTGACTATTGTTTTTTAATCTTGAAGATTCTTCAAGCTTTTAAGATGATAATACATTAGATAGTGAAATATTGAATACCCTTTTTTTACTTTCTAACACTAAAATTCAAAAAGACAACCACGATAAATAAATACACGAACCCTATCTCAAACACTTATCTATAACAACCTACATCATACTAAGTTTTATTGAATTCATGTATAAAAAAGCATTCAATGTTAGAAATAAATCTATTAAAAACTAAAAATTAGCATTCATAATGAAATCTTCTAATTTGAATTTCAACTATACCAAATAAGAACTACAAAGAATCCAAAACAAAGATTTGTCAATGCTAGTCTTCATCATTATTTTTTCTTTAATATAAATCATCACTCTTCAAACCCTTGGGTTAGAAGCAAATAATGTGCCTACTTTTGTGTACATTGTAGATTTCTTTTAAATACAACCATGCATTTTCTTAATGGGAAAATGAATAGCCTCAATAGACTTGATTTGTCATGGTAAAAAGGGACAATAATCAATGATATTCATAACATTTTGTGGTCACAAGGTTTGTTCATTTTAATTCATGCAATGAAAAAGGGAATGCAGTTTGTAAGTGGTAAAAAGTTTCTTCTTATTAGTTTCATTTTCTATGTTTCTAAAGACTTTAATTTTGATTTGATTTGATTTGATTTGATTTTTCTATTTAATTGTTCATCATGAATTAAGTCATCTATTTAATTGAATAAATGATGAAGATAATATTCTTTTTTACAATCAATTTATTCGAAGATGTCTATAATACCAACAATTCATTTGAAGTAATTATGAATGATGAAATGTTAAATCTTATGATTAGATTTGAACGATAGAACATTAAATTCTATAATTAGATTTTCTATTGTAATACTTATCCAAACTCTCTATTTGATAGATAATATGATCTAATATAATATCGAAAAAGAAAACTTCAATAAACATATATTAAAATTATAAAAAAAAATCAATAAACAATCAATTTTTTCCCAAAACTATAAACTATATTAATAAAAAAATAAATAGACAATTAATTCATTCTTAACAAGCTAATTGAAAAATTTCATAGATTAAACTCTATAATATCCATAAGACTGTTTTAGATTAGACGTAGGAGATCTACTTTTATTCTCTATCCATCTCAAAAGTCACATATGATAGAGAGCAAAATTCTAGAGGAGATCAAACTTTGTCAACAATGGTCTCCATCATTCCAGCTTTTTTTGGGCTTGGGCTTGGAGTTGAAAATGAAAGTGAAAATAAATAAATAAATAAAAAATATCCTTTGAAATAGAAGATATTCCAAAGTAAAAAGGCTCAATATTACACGACATTGAAATAAATGCCATTTATTTGCTTAAAGTAATGAATGTGGTGCTATCTATATACATTTTGGGGGTCTCCTCATTTAATATAATAATAATAATAATAAAGAAGAATTTTTAAACAAAAACTATTGAAAACGTAGGATTCTAAGAAGCCCAAAATTTGAATCTAATAATATTATTATTTTCAAAATGATGTGATGTACAACTATTGACAAGTTTTAAAATGAAAGTTTTTGGCTTTTTTCTTTAGTATTATTCAATTGACACTGTTAGATGGCAACCTTTTCAATATATTAATCCTAAAGTCTTTGATTTCGGTTAGTATATGAGCTTATCTTCATTAACTAATAATTGAAATATTATTGTGTACACAATTTATATAAATCATGTAAAATATATTACTACCTGTAATCACACAAATCTGTCAAACTTAATTAAATAAATAAATGCTATTTATGTGATTAAAAATCCACTAGCTATCAATTAATTAAATTAATATTTAATTAATTCATCCCCAAACATTCTTCTGTTAATTAAATAAATTATTCAATTTATTTTAATTAATTCATTAAATCAAATTCCAATCAATTAAATAAATAAAATCTATTTATTTAATTAAATCCCCCTATTTCTCTTTTAAATAAATTAAATAAAAACATTTATTTAAAACATTATCCCACCCCACTTGCATTGTCCTACAAATGCAACTTGCACTCATTTATTGAAATAAATTAATTTTATTTTAAATAAAAATCATATTTTCCCTCACCCACCAAATCCAATTGCAAAATCTAATCCCCTTCTAGATTCTTCTAACCCCTTCCTAATTAGCCTAATCCATCCCCTAATTATTGTCACATTCCTAAGCAAAATGGAGTCACTTCTCAAAGACTTCAAAAGTCTTTGAAAAACATTTAATGCTTTGTGTGTTCAACAAATTAACCCCCCAAAGTCTTCAAAAACCACTAATGGCTCTTACATGACCATTTATGGCTCTTACATAACCATTTATGGTTATTTTAAACTTGTCCCCCCAAGCATTTATTGCTTTGACCATATTTATCCTTCTTGCCTTTGCACAAGAATTTATTCATTGGATAAAAGTTTTATTCTTTGAATAAAGAGTTTATTCATTCAATTAACCTTGACTTTAACTCCCAAAGTCATGTCAAGCATTTAATGCTTATTCACTCTCCTCTCAACCTATCTCACATTGACACTTGTCATCCTGAGATTGGGTTGAAAGCCCTCACATGGATTTGAAATCATTCAGTCCTGACCCTTGTTGAGATTATTCAATCTCAACCATCCATTGCTCCATTTTTCCTATAAATAGAGCTCATTTCTTCATAATCCAGATCCTGAAAACTTGTATGCATTTAACCTATAGGCATTTTAAGAGAGTATTTAGCATAGCAAACTAATAGCTTTGTTATTTTAGTTAAAATCAATCATTTTAATAGCATCTAGTATTTTAGTTTTTCATTTCCCATTTGAAGAAAAATATTCAAATCTTAATCCTCCATAAGCATCCATAGTGCAAAAAGCTGCTGAGAGCTACACTATTTTGGAACTTGGAGAGGAAAGGAACAAAGAAGAAGAAGCTAAGAGCATGTTAGGAGGTATTTGGAGATGCCTCATCATATTTGCTTCTTTAGTTAAATATGTTTTCATGTTTTTAGTATCTCTTTTGATATGCATGTTTAGATTAGTTTTTGATTGATTAACACTAACGGTTTCTTGTGTGTGTGTTATTTATCTCAGACTAACCTTGTCCACTTTATAGAGCATCATTTGGTGAACCCGACGTGAATCGAACACCCAAGAAATCATTTTTTTTTTTAACCAATAACACGTTTGCATATTGAAATTGTCACACAGGTTGCGCTTTAGCGCTATTGATCGCGTTCTAGCGCTATTGATACTTGTTGTTCTAGCGTTATTGTTCTTAAAATAGCGCTATTGCATCATTATTAGCGCTTTTGAAACTGTTTTGGCGCTATTGACCTTGTTTCAGCGCTTTTGCCCTCTCTGTCTTTCTTTTTCTTTCAGCGCGTTTGTGTTAAATAGCGCTTCTGTTCAAAACACAGACTAGCGCTATTGTAATAGAAAGTTGTACAAAGGACCTTGTAATCGAAAAAATGAAAAATTTTAGGCTTGTGGAAGCCCCCCTTAGACATGGATTTTACTAACCGGTTGTTGTTTGTGCAGGTTTAAAAACTCACTCTTTAAAATCACAAAATTTATTTTGGTGTTTTAAAAATTGAACAAACAAACTTTCGCTTGTTTTCCAGTTAGGATCACTTGTTTCTTTGGTGCATTAAAACTGAACAAAACAATATTTGTTTTCTTGCAAGTTAGGAAACACACTTTATTTGGTGCTTAAAATCAACAATTCCATTTTATTGCATCAAACTAAATAATTTACAATCCACACTTCAATTTTTGGTGCACATAAAATACACAATTCACTTGTTTTGATTTTTGCAAGCGATTTTACTTTATGCAAACATGTTTTTCATTAAGTTGACTAGTATTTCAAATTCTAGTTTACTCAAACATATTGCCTTTGAAGTTAAAAAGAACACCATGACTGTTGGAACAACATCTCCAAATAGTTAGATCACATTGCAATGACGGATTAAAAAGAACAAGTGTTTTTCGTGCTTGGCACACTTGTGCAAAAAGGTTGGTCGAGTGGTCCTACTTCTAACACACACTATCCTCTCCCTTGACTTTCGTGGTCCTAGGTGCAAGAGAAAAGTGTTAGTAACGCTCAAATTTTTTATCTTTTTAAGAGAGGCCTGCCAAGAGACACATCACTCTTGGGAATGACCTCGCGCGGTAAATCCTTCGAGCCGCTATAAAAATCAGGTGAGAGCGAAAGCTGTAGCCTTGGGTATAGCTGTTCCTACAACGTAACTGGCTGAAAGGACAAATGGGCCCCACCACCAGTTACAAGGCTCTTAAGTGAGTCACTGCAGAATGAACTTTTGGATTTTGTTGATTTGATTTCCAATGTTTTTGATATTTTGGTGATTGTTTTGAATGTTTTTGGATTTTGAATTGTTTTGAATGTTTTTTGGATTTTGTGAGATAGTTTTAAATGAAGAACTTTAATGAATCACAAGACAATGTAGAATCCACTTCCATCAATAGGTTAAAGGCATTGCCCCCAGTTTTTAGACATAACTATAAAAAAGCGGGATGTAGGATGCATGCAGTACTTTCTTGGATTTGTAGATTTATAACAAGCCATGGTTGATGGATGGATGGATGTATGTATGAAGTGATCGCAACGAGCCTGAAAGATACTGGAGCCATTGTCTTTACGAGTGGCGCCTGTTTGCCAGGTTTTCACCATCGCACTTACCCAAGGTGCCATCGGAGTGGTTGTTCACCGTTTGGATGCATGATTTTTTTTTACTTTTTGAATGTTTTTGTATTTCTTCAGGACATTTTTCTGAATGTTTTTGGTATTTTCTGGTATGTAGGGGAGCCTGATGCTCTGTTCAGCTTAGGTATAAAACCGTTTGAGGTGCATGCTATTGATTGGATCTGCAAGCTGTTCTCCTTCTGATGTAGCCAACTGATATGCCTCGGACTCGAATACAGCAGTGACAACATATGGGCCCAGCTAGTTTGATTCAAACTTGCCCTGATGTTCTCTGTTTGGTTGGTTGCGAGGATTCTCTCGTAGAACAAGATCACCTACCTCAAATGTACGAGGTCTAACTCGGTGATTGTAGCTTCTGCTCATGCGCTGCTGATAGGCTTTGAGATGGTTGTATGCAGCTTGTCGCTTCTCATCTAGTAACTCTAAGTCTTGAAGACAGGATACTCTATAGGCTTCATCATCTATTAGATTATGCAAGGAAACCCGTAGTGATGGTATCTCCACCTCAATAGGTAAGATAGCTTCGGCGCCATAGACCAACGAGTAGGGAGTTGCGCTTGTAGGGGTTCGAATGGTAGTTCGACATGCCCATAGTGCTGGATTCAGTTGAACATGCCAATCACGACCAACATCATTGACTGTCTTCTTTAGGATCCTCAATATGTTTTTATTGGATGCTTCGGCCTGACCATTGCCTTGTGGGTAATAGGGAGTGGAAAAGCAGTGTTGGATATGAAATTTCTCACAAAGTTCATGGACATCCTGATTTTTGAAAGGAAGACCGTTATTTGTGATGATGGACATGGGCACACCATACCAGTAGATGATGTAATTGAGGATGAATGAGGCAATCTACTTGCCGGTGACTTGGGTAAGTGGAACAACTTCGATCCACTTTGTGAAATATTCGGTGGCGGTAATAATGAATTTATGGCTGTTAGATGAAGATGGATGGATCTCACCCACAAGGTCAAGGCCCCATTGGCAAAAAGGCCATGGTGTTGTGGTTGGTTGCAGTTCCTGTGCTGGTGCATGTATCAGGTCTCCATGAACTTGGCATTTCTTGCACTTTCTAACAAAGTAGTAGGAGTCCTTTTCCATAGATGGCCAATAATATCCAGCTCGCATGATCTTCTTGGCTAGTGACGGGCCACTTGAGCGAGTCCCACAAATTCCTTCATGTACCTCTTCCAAGACCTTTGTTATCTCATCCTGCTCTAAACATTGAAGGAGAAACCATCAAGACTGCGTCGGTATAGGGTTTCGGCGATGATGGTATATCGAGCGGTTTGGCGAATGAAGGTTCTATGTTGGTTATTTGATTGGTTGGGAGGAAGGGTGTGATCGCGGAGATAGGTGTAGAATTCACTGTACCATGGGGATTCAGAACCGACAAGGCGACATATCATCTCGGATTCGGGGATATCATAAGTGAGAATCCAAAGCTGTTCTACCAAGAACTCGTAGCGTGTTGAATTTTGTGGAAGATCTAGGAGAGATGCGATGGTAGCCATAGCGTCAGCAGCTCGATTCTGATATCTTGGTATCTGCTCAAAAGTGATAGTAGTAAATGATGTCTTCAGAGTGTCCACCATTTGCTTATATGGCATGAGTTTATCATCCTTGGTCTGATATTCATCCGTTGCTTGTCGAATGACCAGTTGAGAGTCGCCATATAGTAGTAAATGATGTCTTCAGAGTTGTAGGAATACTGAGAAAAGTTCACCTGGTTTTTGTTTAGTGTTGCGCAGATCAGCCATGGTAATGTCGCATTCAATGTTATGAGAGTAATGAGCGAGGAATTTCAGGATAAGTTCCTCAAATGTTCTAATGCCACCTAATAGTCGGGAAAACCATGATGTGGTTGTTCCTCCCAAGCTTTGGGGAAAAAGGCGCATTAGGTATGTCTCTTCATATGCTACTTTGAGACAAGCGGAATGAAATTCTCTGACATGATCATGGGGATCCCCCTTTCCTCTATATTTTTCGAATTTGGGTGTTTCGAATCCTCGTGGAAAGGGTGGCATATAAGGATTCCTATCAAAAGGATAGGGACAAATGTCATTGAGTGAGAATTGGTTAGTCTTGACACCACTATGAAGTTGTTGGGCGAGATTCTCGACTTGTTGCCGCAACATCTCGATTTCATTTGGAGGAGGAGGTGGTGGGTTACCTCAAGGAATGTTATATCTGATGGGATCTCTACCTCTTTCCTCTTCATGGCGACGTTGTCTTTCTGATGCTTGTCTTAATTGGGCAAGATCAAAGTCAGAGGGGAGTTTTGCTCCTTTTTGAGCGAGTTTTAAGAAGTGAGCATCCACATTGCTCCTGAGTATTTCGTCAAATAGTCTGTTAAAGAGAGGGTTATGCTGGGCCCTTTCTATTGTTGTAGGAGTAGGAGTACTTGGGTTTTCATCATTCGCATTTCCTCCAAGTGCTTCTTGAAATTCATTGAGATTTTCCTCTTCTTCTTCTTCCATTTCTATTTCTCGTTGCCTTGACTGTGATCGGGTTTGGGCCATTTTGTTTTACAAGCTTTTGTTGAAGTTGTGTGAAAATGATGATGAGTTGTTTGATGAAATGAAAGATTGATGGTTGGTGAATTGTGTTGCACGTGGATCTCTATCACTTTTAAGGTGGATGTAACCGAAATTCCTTCTTTGAATTGCTTGCTTGTTTGATAAGTTTTGATGTGATAAGGTGTAGAGAAATCTGAGATGTGTTACAGATTTAACTACCTAGTAATGAGAGGATTCACTCATGAACTAGTTTTAACTTGCGTAGATGTGTCTCTTAGGATGAGCTTATCCTAGATGTAGAAACAATCTAAAAAGTGATGTGATGTTTTTGATTTCAAGCAATATCTAAAAGAGAACTTGGGACAAGAAACTCTTAATGTTTTGAGAGTTGGGACGGATCGATGATGAAGTGATGATGTATGAGTAAGATAATGGATGAAATGTTTTCAACTTCAATAAAAACTTTGTGTCACAAATGGGACAAACTCTACCTCTTCTCTTTCGAGTGTTGGTGGTATTTCTCGAGCTGTATTGTATGTGATAAAGACGTTTGGGAAAAAGTTGGGAGTAATCTTACCTCCTTGGTTTTTGTGATAACTCAAAGCTCTATATTGCATAAAAGCTCCGCGGTTCAATGATTCTGAATCAAATTCATTTGTTTTGCCTTGAAGGTAGAGACGCATGTGACGCAGAAAAACTCTATGGGAGACAAAGATTTGTCTATTTAGATAGAAGAATTTCCTCCTTTTGATCAAAGCTTTTGAGCTCAATGGTCTTCTTTTCAAGTTGATATTCTGATGACGCTTCTTCTTTCGCAAGATGTGAAGAATGGTCATAAAGTTTTGATACTTTTGTTGTTTGCACTTTGTTTTTGATGTGTTTGGTTGTTTTGAGAAATGTTTGGTTGGATGAATACTTTGTTTTTGGAAGTGATTTTCTTTTGATGTTTCTTTGACAAGAAAACAAAGCAAGCACACAAACACAAGAATGTTGCCTAAAAGGCACAAATGAGTATGGGTCTAGATCAACCCAATCCTTGGACTTGTATATGACCCTTTCTTTAGATGTATTTTTAAGGTGTATTTCCAAAGCCTGAAGTTGACTCAATTTGCACTTGGTCTTGACTAAAACGAAGACATTTCAAACATTTTTTATCCCTAAGGTCAAATGGCCAGTTGTGATAAATTTAGCCCACATCTTGATATTTCTTCGACTTTGGTACTACATACCTTATAAATCCCATCGTGGCAGGTAAGGATGTGATATACTAAGTCTTGCATGAGCATAACAAATAGATGATCCCTATGATGGGGGAGTCACCACTTTTATCAAGCCACAAGTGACTTTTCAAAAAGCTATGTTTCTACTCAAGGAAATATGTATGGTGAGTATCTTGGGAGCAAAACCATCTATGCTCTTGCACTAAATTATATCGCAAATATCCTCAATCAATAGAACGGGTGGGCTACTACTTAAAGGTGTTTAGTTATGTTCGATGTTTTTGGACATAAGTTCATTCTGCAATGACTCACTTAAGAGCCTTGTAACTGGTGGTGGGGCCCATTTGTCCTTTCGGCCAGTTACACTGTAGGAACAGCTATACCCAAGGCTACAGCTTTCGCTCTCACCTGATTTTTATAGCGGCTCGAAGGATTTACCGCGTGAGGTCGTTCCCAAGAGTGATGTGTCTCTTGGCAGACCTCTCTTAAAAAGATAAAATTTTTGATCGTTACTAACACTTTTCTCTTGCACCTAGGACCACGAAAGCCAAGGGAGAGGATAGTGTGTGTTAGAAGTAGGACCACTCGACCAACCTTTTTGCACAAGTGTGCCAAGCACGAAAAAGACTTGTTCTTTTTAATTCGTCATTGCAATGTGATCTAACTATTTGGAGATGTTGCTCCAACAGTCATGGTGTTCTTTTTAATTTCAAAGGCAATATGTTTGAGTAAACTAGAATTTGAAATCGTGGTCAACTTAATGAAAAACATGTTTGCATGAAGTAAAATCGCTTGCAAAAATCAAAACAAGTGAATTGTGTATTTTATGTGCACCAAAAATTGAAGTGTGGATTGTAAATTATTTAGTTTGATGCAAAAAAATGGAATTGTTGATTTTAAGCACCAAATAAAGTGTGTTTCCTAACTTGCAAGAAAACAAATGTTGTTTTGTTCAATTTTAATGCACCAAAGAAACAAGTGATCCTAACTGGAAAACAAGGGAAAGTTTGTTTGTTCAATTTTTAAAACACCAAAATAAATTTTGTGATTTTAAAGAGTGAGTTTTTAAACCTGCACAAACAACAACCGGTTAGTAAAATCCATGTCCAAGGGGGGCTTCCACAAGCCTAAATTTTTTCATTTTTTCGATTACAAGGTCCTTTGTACAACTTTCTATTACAATAGCGCTAGTCTGTGTTTTGAACAGAAGCGCTATTTAACACAAACGCGCTGAAAGAAAAAGAAAGACAGAGAGGGCAAAAGCGCTGAAACAAGGTCAATAGCGCCAAAACAGTTTCAACAGCGCCAAAACAGTTTCAAAAGCGCTAATAATGATGCAATAGCGCTATTTTAAGAACAATAGCACTAGAACAACAAGTATCAATAGCGCTAGAACGCAATCAATAGCGCTAAAGCGCAACCTGTGTGACAATTTCAACATGCAAACGTGTTATTGGTTAAAAAAAAATGATTTCTTGGGTGTTCGATTCACGTCGGGTTCACCAAATGATGCTCTGTAAAGTGGACAAGGTTAGTCTGAGATATATAACACACACACAAGAAACCATTAGTGTTAATCAATCAAAAACTAATCTAAACAGGCATATCAAAAGAGCTAGTAAAAACATGAAAGCATATTTAACTAAATAAGCAAATATGATGAGGCGTCTCCAAATACCTCCTAACATGCTCTTAGCTTCTTCTTCTTTGTTCCTCTCCTCTCCAAGTTCCAAAATAGTGTAGCTCTCAGCAGCTTTTTGCACTATGGATGCTTATGGAGGATTGAGATTTGAGTATTTTTTTTCAAATGGGAAATGAAAAACTAAAATACTAGATGCTATTAAAATGATTGATTTTAACTAAAATAACAAAGATATTAGTTTGCTATGCTAAATTCTCTCTTAAAATGCCTATAGGTTAAATGCATACAAATTTTCAGGATCTGGATTATGAAGAAATGAGCTCTATTTATAAGAAAAATGGAGCAATGGATGGTTGAGATTGAATAATCTCAACAAGGGTCAGGACTGAATGATTTCAAATCCATGTGAGGGCTTTCAACCCAATCCCAGGATGACAAGTGTCAATGTGAGATAGGTTGAGAGGAGAGGGAATAAGCATTAAATGCTTGACATGACTTTGAGAGTTAAAGTCAAGGTTAATTGAATGAATAAACTCTTTATTCAAAGAATAAAGCTTTTATCCAATGGATAAATTCTTGTGCAAAGGCAAGAAAGATAAATATGGTCAAAGCAATAAATGCTTGGGGGGACAAGTTTGAAATAACCATAAATGGTTATGTAAGAGCCATAAATGGTCATGTAAGAGCCATTAGTGGTTTTTGAAGACTTTGGGGGGTTAATTTGTTGAACACACAAAGCATTAAATGCTTTTCAAAGACTTTTGAAGTCTTTGAGAAGTGACTCCATTTTGCTTAGGAATGTGACAATAATTAGGGGATGGATTAGGCTAATTAGGAAGGGGTTAGAAGAATCTAGAAGGGGATTAGATTTTGCAATTGGATTTGGTGGGTGAGGGAAAATATGATTTTTATTTAAAATAAAATTAGTTTATTTCAATAAATGAGTGCAAGTTGCATTTGTAAGAAAATGCAAGTGAGGGGGGGATAATGATTTAAATAAATGTTTTTATTTAATTTATTTAAAAGAGGAATAGGGGGATTTAATTAAATAAATAGATTTTATTTATTTAATTGATTGGAATTTGATTTAATGAATGAATTAAAATAAATTGAATAATTTATTTAATTAATAGAAGAATGTTTGGGGATGAATTAATTAAATATTAATTTAATTAATTGATAGCTAGTGGATTTTTAATCACATAAATAACATTTATTTATTTAATTAAGCTGGACAGATTTGTGTGACTACACTACCTAAAAGAAAAAAAGTTGTGTGGTAGTCAATTTATATTGTTAAATGTGATGGTATCATTTATCATGAAAATTGAAAAGGAAAAGGAAAAATAAATAATTATTTTAATAATGAATTAAGTTAGATACATAATTTAAGACCTAAAATCAATTTCTTGACCTTCATACTTATCTATACAGATTATAAATCTCAAGATATCCTCATCATCATTAAAAATTTGCCAATTTTCAATATTATCAGGAATTGATGGTCTAGTCATAGCCTCAACCTTTGATATTCCTACAAAAGTTATATCATCTAGCCTCAATCCTATGTTAGCTAGTAGGTCTGCCACTCCATTGTGACTTCTTTGTATCCAATCAATACCAAATGTCTCAAAATTTTCTAATTCATCCCATACAACATTTGTGTACTACTTCAATCTCTTATTCTTTGATGCATATTTGGATATAACTCGGGATTTGACTAACTCTGAATCTCCAACAACTTTAAGCTTCTTTATCCCATGTTTCTCTGTAAGTCTCAACCCCAACAACAATACTTCATATTCTGCCACATTATTTGTGCATGTGAAAGACAACATGAAAGAAAATTTAAATGTTTTCCCACAAGGTGACACTAACAACACTCCTGCACCTGGACCTTCTTGCAAACTAGCTCCATCAAAGTAATTGTCCAAATGTCCCAATCCTCTAATGAATTTTCAACTTCTTTATCAAGTGGTGCAGTTATTTCTTCATCCTTTCCTGGAATATCCTCAACTCTGAAGGCATTTATATCAGTATCAAAAAAACAAGTCATATTCTCATCTGGGTCATGCTCAATCATATGTGGTACTCTAGGCTCTCTATCAATCTTCACATGCTTGCCATCAATACATAAATTTGCATAAGACAAGTCACACTGCAAACTTTCTCCCATAGAAGCACTCCGCTTTCTTGATAACAACATCCCATACCGAGGTGGAATATCTACAACTAGAACATCCATTGTCAATTCCTTTTCAAGGAATGCTACAATCTTCTAAGGCAATTCTCTGATAGTCCCTATCACAGGTACCTCCCTTTTATCCATAGAAAAACATTTGCCTTGAATAGTGTCAACATCCATACCCATAAATTCCATATTTTTATTGGCATAATGGTGTTTGAGGCCCCAAAATCAATCATACAATTTTTTAACTTCTTTCCATTAATAACAACACTTAAAAAGAAAGGATGAACATTTTTCGAGCACTCATTTACTATATTCTCAAGATACATTTGGGGAATTTGTGACATAATTCCCTCTAACTCTTTATTTTTCTTTTTAGTTTCACTTCCTCCCCCCTTCACATCATGAGAATCACTTACATGTTCAATCTTAACTGATGAAGCACTTTTGACCCAGGCCATGACCTTCTCCTTATGGTCGTCAATTCTCATCATCTTTAATAAAAGGACTTTAACAGTAATTTGAGAAAGCAACTGCAACATATGTACATGTGTGTAATCTAGTAAAACATAAGGCATACCTAAATTTTCTTCACTTTCCTTTAATTTGTTTCTTTCGTTGATTTGTTTCTGCTTCAGGTCCTCTCCAACAGGCTTAGCAGACTTGTCATTCACTTTGGTCTTCACCTTTAGTGAAGTGGTTTCCTCCTTAGGTTTTGAGACCTCAGCCTTCTTAACCAATGCTTTATTTCTAACCTCCTTTATCTTGATTGCATCTTTTTTATTATCTTCTTTCACTTCTTTACCCTTATGTTTGGACTCTTTAACGAAAAGACCAAAAGGTTTTCCTTGATCCTCCCCTATTGTCCTATTTCTCAAATGGTAATTGCTTTTTACTTGAGCGGCCATAGCAATTATTAATTTGACAATTTCCTCATCAGAAGGTCTTCTTAATAACACTGTATCTTCACCCTGTTGAGCATTGCACCTCTGATCATCATCATCACATACTTCATCAGAAAACACTTGTTGGTGGTATGACTCTGTCATCTGCCTCTGATCATCCACATCCAAATCTTGAGACTCATTATCTGAAGAGAAATCTACCTCTTCCAGAGAAGAAGTTATCATCAAACAATCCATGTTATCATCTTGAAACACGTCATTCTCTTCACCCTCTTGTGATTCTTCATTGGCAACAATCAATTGTGCAACTACACAATGCTCGGATGAATGTGGAGATTGAGAAGCAATAAACCATGGAGTATCCTTAATTACAATGGAGTATCCTTACAAAATCAGTAAAGATGGTGTTCATATCGTTGATCCTAGTAGAGCTACTAACAACTTGTACATTCTTGATGATATAAAAGGTGAAAAGTGTTGTTTAAGTTAGGTGGGAGTAATTCCACTTCATCATTGAACTATTGTTTGGACTTAGGGAGAGTTTTCATTGTAATATTCTTTCAGCCTCATTTTAGTTATGCAAGGTGATTTCAGTTATGTAGGTTGGTTTCACCATTGATGTCAAAGGGGGAGAAGTAAGTCAGGGGGAGCAGAATTATTTCAGAGCAATGTTAGTTGTGTGCTTACTTGTCTGCTTGTCAACTGTTTACTCAGATTTACATGCCATGTCAGATAATTTTCCATGTCATCAAGGGTTCTTATTAACCGTCAACTTCTCATTTTATATATGGTGGTTAAGGACTTTACAGTTATTTAATGAGTCTATAGCATAAGGAGAAGTATAAAGATATGATTATTGAAGGAATCATAAAGGTTTCGAGCCTTGTATCTATTTGAGAAGGAAATTACAAAGGCTACGATTGTAAGGAATACGATAGAAAATATGGACGATTTTCAAAATTAATGTTTGATGTTTTTTTGGGAGAAAATTCTTTTATTTCATGTATCCTATTTTAAGTTCGATAGCTTTAGTTCTTCTTGTAACATCTTTATCAAGAATCAAGCATGAATTAAAGCAACGTATGAAGGAGTATGTGACAGCTGTCATGTAACTTATGACTTAGTAACACCTTGAATTCAAAAAAAGGTGATCACCAGACACTATTATTATTGAGTTGTGGTGATTTATTTTTTCTCTGAGCAATTTGGTGATGATTGGAAGGATTTTATTCATGATAGCTCGATTTTGTCATATTTAGATGAACATCAAGTAACCGCAAGAATTTAATTATTGTTGCAAATATTTTTTAAAATAGCAGAAGTCATTTTTCCAAAAAAAACATTATGGGTGTATCTGCAGGTAACAAGTTGTGAGGCAATTAAAAAAATAGTGATCTTTGAGTGCTAAAGAAGGGTGTCGAACATGTATGGGAAGATGTGTTTGAGATACATAAAAATAGATAGACTATTGTGGGTAGCATAGATGGACTACTCGCCAAAAACTCGGTGAGTAGAAAAAACACGCCGATTTTTTGGGCCAAGCGAGTAGTTATGACTTCTACTCGCCCAAAAACTCGTCAAGTTTTTGACAAAAACTTGGCGAGTCTGAGCTAAAAACTTGACTGCGCCAACACATAACAAGAAAACGTCAAAAGTTCATTGCATTTCATTTTTTGAGCTAGGTTTTTTGGTGAGAAGGGGGAAGAGTGACCAGCAAGGAGATTTCAAACTATTCTTGCTCATTTCAAGTGGATTTGAAGTGATTTTTCAAGGAAAATCAGATTCCCAGGTTAGTTTTTTAATTTTTTTTCTATGCTTTTTTAAAACAATTTGTTTATTTTTTGTTGCATTTAGATGAATTAGAAATGATTCCTATGTAGTCTAGATCCTTTCTAAGTTATTTGCACAAGATTTAACACTATATTTGACAAGTTTTGTTGATTTTTTCACAATTGTTTGAAGAATGTCTAGTTTTCAAAAAAAAATTCAAACCCTAATATTTTTTTTTTTAAACTTTGAATGATGTCTAAATTTATTTAAACTAATAGTTTGCTAAATTGTTTAACTAAAATGTTACAAAAAAATTCACTTTGTATGTGTAGGCTAAGTAAGAATTAATCATGGCAAGGGAGGAATGGCCACTAGATCCGTGCCCATCTGGATATATAGGCACCCATCCTAAAGGTGCTAGAGATGGGGCATGGAGGTATGCCTATGAGGGACCCAATCCTAGGTCAGTTATATGCATAAAGTGTGAGAAAATACTTCATGGAGGCATCAACCGCCTCAAATACCACCTTGCAGGAATAGACAAGCATGATGCTAGAGCACATGCCTTGGGACCAATGAAGAAATAAAAAGAGAAATGAATGCCCTACTTGCAGTTGGGGAAGAGAAGAAATTGCAAAGGAAGAGGGCAAAGCTAGGCATGAGATCAGCCATAGTTGAATCTCAAGGTGTTTCTGTTGGCATTGAAGAGGAACAAGAAGCACTTGAGGGCATAGTGGGCTCTCGACGTGGCCCACGTATCCGCAAACCCACCACCACCTCGCCCATCGCTTTTACTTCCTCTAGTAGAGTACCTGGCACTGTTCCATCATCGCGATCAGGGTCCATAGGTGATTATTTTGTGTCCAGGAACACACCTGGAGAACAACCATCATTAGAGGCCAATGAATGGAATAGGGAGGTACATGAGAAAACTGACATTGCAGCAGTTGATTTTTGGTACTTCAACAACATTCCATTCAATGTGGAAAACAATCCTTATTGGCTGAATTTGGTGACTGCTATGACAACTTCAGGTTTTAGGAAAGGGGTACAAGGCCCCTTCTCGCAAGGATTTGAGTGGGAGGTTAGTAAATTACTACATAGTCCACTTGATTTCATTTTTAATTCTTTTTAGATTTCTTGTTTATTAAATCAAAATTGTGTACTAAGACCTAATTTCACTTTTCTCTTATAGGTTGCTCACAAATGTAGTTGCTAGGGCAAGAGAAGTAATGAAGGAACAAAAAATTGAATGGGCAAATTATGGTCGCACCATTCTTTCTGATGGGTGGACAGATGGCAAGAACCGAACCATCATCATTTTTTTGGTTGCTTGCAAGGACAATGTAGTGTTCTTGAAATTTGTTGATGCCTCTAGCAAGGTGAAAAATACAAAAACATTGGTTGGAATGTTGGAGCATGTCGTCATGGAGGTGGGGGTAGAGAATGTGGTGCAAATCATCATAGATAATGCAACAACATATGTGTCAGTAGGTAGAATCCTTTCGAATTATCACCTTTAGGCATTAGCAATATTTTCATTTGTTGTGGCTTTGTTTTACTTGGTTGCATCTTTCTTAAGAATAAATTCTTCTTTTGCAGGAAGAATCCTCCAAGAGAGGCACCCCACTCTTTTTTGGACACCTTGTGCAGCACATGTCCTTGACCTTCTTTTAGAGGACATAGGAAAACTTGAGTGGGTGACTCCAATTGTGGAAGATGCAAGAAGGATCACCAAATATAATTACAATCACCCTTGGGTCCTAAATTTGATGAGACAACACACCCAAGGGAAAGATTTGGTGAGAGCTGGTGTCACAAGGTTTGCAACAATTTTCTTGACGTTGCAAAGCATTCTTGTTGCATTGAATTCTTTGAAACAAATGTTTGTGAGTGGAGAATGGCTTAACTCACCTTATTCAAAGAAGCTTGAAGGAGAGGTTGTCGCATGCATAGTCTTCGACAACCAATTTGCACAAAGGTTTGCAGATATTGTGAAGGTAACTTCAAAACTTTAATTTTTAAATTTTAATTATTCTTCATTCAAGTCTCTCATTACTAATTTGTAACTTCATTATTTAATCTTTTTGTAATTTGTATTTTTCAATTGTAGGTGTCAGAGCCCTTGGTTTGAGTTCTTCGCTTGTTGGATGGGGATAAAACCCCAATGGGATATCTTTATGAGGCCATCGATAGGGCCAAGGAGTCTATAAAAAATTACTACAAGGGGGGTAGACTCAAATTTGATCCCATTTGGGAAATTGTTGATAGGAGGTGGAACAATCAGCTCCACCAACCCATTCATAACAGGGTACATCCTCAACCCTTGTTTTAGGTTCGGGGGTTCTTACTCAGATCCGAATGGAGAGGTCATGGAGGGCCTTAGTACATGCATTGAAAGGATGGTACCTGATGTTGAGGAGAGAGACCTCATTGTGAGTGAGCTCCAAAATTATGAGGGAATAAGTGGTAAGCTATTCTCTTCAGAGTTGGCTAGGAGAGGAAGAACCACTCAAACCCCAGGTATAACATTTGCCATTTGGATTTTGGGATCTAAAATGATTGATAAATTATGTTTTCTCTTTTCTCTTTTCTTTCTAACTTTTCTATTTTATTTATTTTGCAGATGCTTGGTGGCAAAATTGGGGTGGAAACACCCCACATCTCAAAAAATTTGCCCTCAGAGTCTTATGTCAACCTTGCAGTTCATCCAATTGTGAGCGCAATTAGAGCTTGTTTGAAGCAATCCACACAAAGAAGAGGAGCAAGTTAGCATAGAAACACCTCAATGACCTTGTCTTCGTGCAATATAATATTTGATTGCATGTAAGGAATGTAGATGAAGTAGAAGGTGCTCCAATTGACTTGGATGATATAGATCCTTACAGTGATTGGACATCACAGGAGTAGCCTCCATTGTTTTTCGACATTGAGATCATTGATTTGGAGAGGTAGGCAATGGAGGAGGAGGGGGGTGGATTTGGGCTGGATGACATTGATGAGGAAGTGGAAGAGGAAGAGGATGAGGATTCATTGCGAGTGCCATAAGCAGGCGGAGACATAGCTTCATCCAGGATGGAGGATGAGCCAACCATACTGAGTGAGGAGGCATAGTCACGCCCACTGAAGACTTATAGGACTAGACCCTCTAGTTCTACCTCTCCCCAAGTTTTTGCTAGAGCCAGGAAGAGGAAGTTGTAATTATAATTTGTAATGATGTATTTACTTTTGATTCTACAAAAAATATTTACTATATTGCTTTCAGGCTTCCAACCATCAACATTCATCATGAGGATGCAATTTTATAGACACTTTGCATTTAAATATATCTAGAATCATCTTGTTTCTTTTGTGTTATCATTTATTGACTCATTGGATGCATCTTCTCATGAAATTTTGCAAAAAAAATGCATTTTTTATTAAAATTTAAGTGTGTTTTTAAGTTGTCGAGTTTTTCTGATTTTTTCCCAAGTTTTTTTCCCAGGGGCTTGGCAAGTCAAGCTGAGTCACGAGTATTCCAACTATGGTAGGTAGAATATAGCCTAAAATAGGCATGTGTTTTTAAAAATTAGAAAAAGTCTATCCTACAAGGTGTTGATGGGAAATACGTGATGGTTGAATATTTTTGTGAAGTGTACTAGTTTCTTCGATTTCTCCTATAGTGTATTACTTCTTTATTGGTGTGAGATATGGGTGTTTTTTTTTGGCAGCAAATCCTAATGTAATTTGATCATGCTTGGTGATTTGTATGAAAGGATAGTCAACAAGCCACAACAACATATGTGTTGAGATATATATTATATACCATGTATGAGATTTGGAGAAGGTGGAAGGAGATGTGTGTTATTGGTTTCTAAGCCACTATTTTTCCTTTTTAGTCTAATAAAAGTGTTTTCTGGGCATTTAATATATTGCTTCAGAATATCTTTATGTCGGAGGGTGTTGTATATTTCTTGTTGGTGATAGAAGTGTTGTATGTATTCAAAAAAGTTTTATTGAATCTTGCATTTGAGTTTGTACACAGTTTGAAGTTGGTGCTTCAGCAGAACTGAGAGTTGGTGTTCTTTGTGAATTGGTGCTCACTTTTGTAATCAGGGTTGGTGCCCTTTTATGTTAATGAAAGCTATTTGATGTCGTGGTTTTTTACCCAAAAGGGTTTTTCCACGAGAAATCCTTGTGTTTGTGTTTTTAAGGTTGTTCTCTTTATGCTTTATGTGGTTTCATGCATTTATAGTTTTAAAAAGTTCAAAAATACTGATTCACCCCGCCCCACCCCTCTCAATATTTCCTGTGTACTTCTCAGACTCTCCCATAAGGAATTTGGTCCCCATTCTTGTACAACACATTGAAGAGATTCTCAAACTCAATCAATTTTTCATGTCTTTAGTGAAGAAGCATTCAAATGTGGCCCTACTAAATCAAAATTTAGCTTTATATTGTGATAATCTGGGGATAATTTTAAGGGATGGGAGCTAGAAATTTCTAAGTGCCTCCACCCTCCCATTGTTATCCATCACTAATGTAGCAAGAGCTAAACATCACTCTTTTTTTAGATCCCAGGGCCAAAGTCAGTCCCAATTTTGTCTCTAATCGTGGTTCTCGATATGGTTTTTCTCTACAGGTTTTTATAGCAAGTTCTTTTTGACTAGTCTATCTTTCTGGATGTTGTACTTAGCTCACAACGGAACTGCTATTATGTTGTTTTATTTGGGAGTCAGTATGTTGTTGCTTCACACTTTTATGCACCCTCAAAATTTTTTGCAAAATCTTTTATTTAAAGGAATGGCCCTCGATAAAACCCAACTAAACAACCAAAACGAATTGAGAAAAATATATATGATTTTTCAAATAAATATCTAGATCAATACCACAAATAAATCTAATTTTACTTGAACGACATATTACCTACCTAACATGATCTATCTTATTAGATGCATTGTCTATATTGTTTTTGTGCAAAGATATAATATAGTTACTTCAATTTTATACCTAACATATAACTTTTAGTAATAGAATCTGAAAATAGGTTTACTAATAGAATTTCACAAGTGTTTTAAAGAGAGATATTCAAAAACCAATAAACAAATAGCTGACAATTTTTTACACAATTTACATGTTAATTTTTTAGCATTCATCTTATAAAACAGAGTACATTTTTTTCCATACATTAATAAAATAAGGCAGTGATATAAAATTGCTGATATCCCCCACTTACCAAATATTGTAAAGAAGACAGTCGGAAACAGACTATGAAGAATAATAGGAAGAAAGTAAGAATGAACCATGAAGATCAGTACAAAGTCAGTAGGAAGCAGACTGTAAAAATTGGAAGGCGGGTTTTTCTAATAATAGATATTTCATTGTAAGTTCGTTCCCTTGCCAAATTAAAATTGAGACTTCTTGTAACGGTCACGAAGAGTTTCAAGGAAATGCTAAAAGCTGGCTGGAGGTCACAATTATCGGGTCGTTTTTCTAATTATAAAATAGAAATAGAAATTTGATAAAAGAATAAGGGTGCATAACCTTTTTTTAATATAAAATATAAAATAAAAATTAGATTAATTTTTTAGTATATTATTTTTTTATTGGTAAATGTAGTCTAAGGAAATTGTGCCTATTAAAATATGGGAGTGTTTAGTCTGGCTTTATCAAGTGAGGTAACAAATGGAGGACCTCATCCTCGCAAATTAAACCCCTTACATCCAAATCATGAACTCCCTTAATAGGATAATAACTATCATACTTATCTTTATAGGATTATAGGTAAAGTATGTTGAGAGATATCTTTCATTGAAACTTAACTTTTACATATTGTCATCTCAAAAAGAAGGTAAATGTTCATTTTTCAAAATTTTCTAAAAATGGGAACTTACTAAAAATAGTGTGTCAACGGACCCAAAATAACAAATCAAGAGCAATTGACACATTTGAAAATAAAAATAAATTTAGTGACTTAGTCATGGATAGAACATTATTTTATCGTAAAATATATTTTAAATTGGTATTTATTCCAACTTGTGTATGGGATCTTCTTTTGGCCTCCTTTTGGCATATAGTGGCTTATCGTAATGTCCCCATTTTAGCTAGTCATCAGAAGATTGGTCGTTAGCCCGTTTCGCCATGGTCCCGAGGGCTACCCAGGACTTCGCAGGGATTAGTGAAGGATTTGGCCTAGGCATTTTCAGTTATAGGGCAATTGGAAGTGTTTTGATAGGATTTCTAAATACTTAATATTTATAGTAAGTCAGTTGTGGCTCAGTGATTGATAATTTTTGAAGTATTTTTGGATGTCAACATCTTGGTACATTTAATTCTTCATCAGGTTGGCCAAATTAATGAGCCATTAATTATTTGGGCGTTTAAATTAAAAGTTCCTAAAGTTAAATTTAAATATTTAACTTAAGTGATTATTACATGCTGAGACTAATGTTTCAAGGTAAAATATTAAAAGTCCCCTTTAAATAGGAGACATAAGGATTTAATGTTATTTTATTATAACATTCTTTTATCCCACATTTGTGGTAAATTGGAAAATGTGTCCAAAAGAATTTATAAAAGAGAGCTTGAAGAGCATTAATGACATCTTGGAAATTGCTTATTCTTGGAATTTGTATTTCTAGATTTAGTTCTGGAAATCCTAGACTTTTGAGGACGAAATCCCTCATTAGTGACATTTCCTTCACGTGCAATACCAGGCCTGGGAAACCTTCAAACAAAATTGTAGAGATTGAATATCATGGCTTTGTATTTATTCTACACGAGGTTGTAGCTTAGCCAAGGGAATTCACAGGGGTTTATTGGCTGATAGAAGTATATTTTGAATTAATGAAAGGGCAGCAATATAACAAATAGTCCCATTATCGCCCAACTGAAGAGAACATGGGTTATTAAGTCTAGTGATTATTTGTATCCAATGTTGAAGATCATTCTACAGGTTGTTCGAACTTGGAATGGGAGTTATTATTTACGCCATTCAACATTGTAACAACCCATATGGAGGAATGCACAAAGGGTCTCTATTGTTGTTGCAACACATAGTGACTAGGACGAATAGTCAGACAAAATCCACACTAAACCTTTAGGCGTATTTGGTGAAGTTGCAAGGAGGTGGGTTTGGAGTGTCGTTGAAGTTTGAGGGTAAGGAGTCGTCTAGCAAGAGAACAACATCAACCAACATTGTGACTAGGACATTAAGTATGTAGTTGGTTCGTGGCCTCTATCCGTAGTGAAAAAAACACTTGCAACTGAAAAGACAACGTTATTCCAGGTTCCAAATTGCCTTTTAAGTGTGGCTTATAGAACATTTAATGGAAACTATGTGATTTAAAGGAAAATTGAGATGAAATCATGTTTGGATTGTAATTTTTGAAGTTTTTAGTAAACTCATTAATAGACCATGTCACTTTGATTAGAAAATTAAATTTGAAGAACTGGTTGTTGTTTAAATATATAAATGCAATGTAATGAATGAATGCTAGCAAGTTGTTAAGACACCAAATGCAACATCAATCAACTAAACCACATATATATTCCAAGAAAGGAAAAAATCAGACCTTTAAATGAAAGTATGCCAACTGTTTGATGAAATACCTACAACAAGGTTGTCAGGGAAAAAATAGCTAATAGGGCAACCTATTACAGTGGTACCAGAGCTAAAAATTCTGCCAATCTATTGGGTAGATTAGGTTTCTTTCTACTATTCATTTGCAGATCAGAATTTCAGTTGGTTATTTTAGCAAATAGGTGGAAGCTTTGTGGGAACAACTGGAATCAATTAAGCAACATTAGAAATTAATGCTTGAAAAATTGGACAAATGGAACAAAGAATAGGAGGCTACCAAAGTTCTTCAAAAGGGGCTTAAGTTTGTAGGTAAAAAAATTCAAACTCTTACCTTGTGCTAAAATGACTCTCCTCAACATTTTGGAGGAAGTTGAAAGTTGTTGAGCTACAAGGTTAGTGAGTCACCTTTACAAACAATGGCTACCATTGGTGCATTCAATGATCAATATAGAAATGATGAGAAATCAAGATGAGGAGATAAGACTGACAGTTGTCACTTGTATAAGTGAAATTATGAGGATTACAACTCCTAAAGTTCCTTATAATGATGTCATATTGATGGAGGTTCTACAACTAATTGTTGAGAGTTTACATGGGTTGCGTGATGTTAGAGCCCCTACATTTGGTAAGAGGGCTAAAATTTTAGAAATTGTGGCAACGACTAGATTATTTGTCCTTACGTTGGATCTCCAATGTGATAAGTTGGTTCTTCAAATGTTTCATTGTTTCATTGCTGAAATTACAAAATGCCATCCAGACAAGGTGAAGACAGATATGTTCGACATCTTGTCCATGATCTTCGATGAAAATGATGATGTTTGTATAAAATTGTGGTCTTATTTATTAGACATTTGGAGATGAGAGCTACATGTTTCAGCTGCTGCCAATGACCTCTCAAGAAGTTTGATTGAGTTGAAGATTGAGAAGTTCAGGGAACAACTGACTTCAAAATAATTGATCATTTGGGGTTTGCAAGTATCCCCTCCTCTTCAAGTGAGAGACAATCCAGATGTTGATGGGAATGTTTCGGCTATGATTGCACCTATTACCTTTCCTAAGGAAAACAATAAGGATAATGATTGGCATAGAGTTAAGGAGGAGTTTATGGAGTTTGAGTCAAACACTACAGGCGAGGGGTTTTCAAAACTCTTCATTGGAGATGTGCAAATTTTCATTGATAAAACAAGGGAAGAGGGAAAATCTTTTGAGGAGGCCACTAATGATCATATTATTGCTCCAGTATAAATACAGGATGAGAGAATGTCATCTATCAATCAATTAGCTAAGTGGGAAGATGAGTCCATGGAGAAAATTGAACCCACTTGTACAAAGACACTTAATCAGGGCACTAACGATATTACTACAAGTGGAGTTAGTGTTGATCTGATTTCAAAGCAAAATGTGTGCATACAGGACTTTGTTTAAGAAGAATTTTAGTTACAACTAGTTGCCTCTTCATGTGAAGTAGAAGTTTTCCATATACCTCATATTTTGCACAGTTTGTGGAATCAGTTGGAGGTGAATGAGGATGGGATTGTGGCAGCCTTATCTCATAATGATGATATGCATAAGTTGGTTGAAAATTACTTTTGGACATTCCATTAGAGAGAAGACAAAAGGGAACTGAAGAAAAATCTTCTATTGATAGCTTGTAGAAGATCAAAGAAGGTATAGGAACAATGAAGACAAATTATTTGCACCTTCTTTCAAACCATGATCACCTTCTCAACCTAGTTGAGATCTATTCATATGCTTTGAGAATAAAGGAGGAAGAAATTGATCATCTCTGTTTACAATTGAGCATGGCCCATTCTTCCTTACACAAAGCAGAGAAAACCATTACTAGTTCATCGATGAACAATGAGCATGATGTAAGAACCTTGGAGATCATACGAATCATTGAGGGAATTGAGGAAATATGTAAGTATGAAATGATATTACAGGACTTCAACACCTTTTTAGATGATTTCACTTTTCAGTTTGGAGAGGAGTATGTTGGCTATAGTATTCCAACACCTTCCTCATGGGTTTCACCTCCTATTTCATTGATTGATGGTTGTCCTATGATGTTGATCCGAATTTTATCAAGTTGCACTTTGGGGTAGCAGCTATGGATACAAATAGGAGAGGGTGGTATTTCCATTTTAGAGTAGAAGATGGGACTATGATGAATTCTTACCTTCCTAGGGTGGTGGAGATACTTGTTTCTCCATTTTGGATTTGGTTTATTGGTTACATAGTGTTGTTCTGATCTATACCAGTAGTTTGATAGGGGTTGTTTTTTTTTTTTAATGGATCTATGATGGACATCATTCATATCTACAAGAGACCACTCTAGGTGGATTGGATTATTAATGATTCAAACATATCGGATTCGGTTACAAGTTCAGGCATCAACAAAGAATTGGGTATGGGATCTCGCATGGGTACTGTTGAGATTATTAGTGGGTAGTTTGGTCAGGAGGAAATGATACCTTCTGATTCTTGCATATTGGACCTTAGTACTATTACAACCACTATTCAAGCGATGGTTGGTACTCATGATGGTAACATTGATGCAATTGGTCTTCCTATGTTGAGTTGTGAGTTGTCTTCTGTTGTTGCCAGCACGGAGTGGAATTCACATGGCCACTCTGATATCCCATTGGTGCAAGCAGGAGTGTTTCACCTCAAGTGCATATAGGGGTGTTCCCATCAATTTACCTTTAGCTTGCATATACAGGATTTGACTATGTCATTGATGGCATGGAAAGCTGAATTGAGTATGGAGCATTTGGGACCACCTTGGCATGACATGTTTCTGATGACAAGTGATGAGACTAAGTTTGGAAAGTCTCTCACTTTGTTTCACCAACTAGTTGCCTATAGAAGAAGATGTTTTAGAATTGGTTTGATTGGACTATAGAGGGTGACAAAGTAGTGCAGCATCAGTGTGATGGATTTACTACTTGTGATAGGAACTCACAGTGTGGTTGCATTTTTGCTACTACCATCTATTTCAAAATTTATTAGGGACCTTAACAACTATTGTAGGTGGATTGGAGGGAAATTTTGACTAGGATTTCGTTTCTTATCAAGTTGATGTTGCAATCTATAGTTTTAGACCTACATACTTACAGTTTTGAGTACTCATGGTCATTTGTGCTAATAGATGTTGGGAATCCTTGGGGCATTGTATAGTTATCTTTCACTTCCATGTGTATGAGTAGAGTGTTTTGTCGGTTTCATAGTATCATGATTGGCAGCGAGTTTGTTGATATGGGCATTCCTGAGTTTTCCTGGTAGGGTATAACTCATGGGAATGATCTTTTCTCCCTTAGGAAATTCAATTATGGTTTTGATGATGTTTCTTCTATGCGGTTTTAGAAGGTGATAGTGCAGTTTGAGTATGATGGTTTACCAATCCTGATCAGCGTGGAACAATATCAACATAGTAATTTTGTTCAGATTTTGATACAAGACCTTGCTAACACTATGGTCAGCAACACAACAGTTGTGAGGAATGTGACAATTTGTGTTGACATTCTAGGTTTCTCTACCACAGTTTCCTAGTTTGATGCTTGGTTTGAGCAATATCCTAGGGAGATGATTTAGCTTATGCAATTCCCGATTACTTCCTTTGGTGGAAGTTTGTGGGACGCCATTGGTATAGGGGATCGATAGAATATAACTGAGAGTAGATGGTGTTATGTACCTATTAGAATGATTTGGGGCCCTAGGATTATACTCAGTTTCAGTGTGATTTGGTCTAGTAATCATAGGGTTACATTGATATTGCTTGAGGACAAGCAATTTCAAAGGGGGCGGACTGTAATGTCCCAATTTTAGGTAGTCATCAGAAGATTGGTTATTAACCTATTTCGCCATGGTCCCAAGGGCTAACCAGGACTTTGCAGGGATCAGTGAAGGATTTGGCCTAGGCGATTTCAGTTTCAAGCCAATTGGAGGTGTTTTGACAGGGTTTCTAGATACTTACTATTTATAGTAAGTCAACTATGGCTTAATGACTGGTAATTTTTGAAGTATTTTTCAATGTCAACATTTTGGTGTATTTAATTCTTCATCAGGTTAGCCAAATTAATGAGCCATTAATTATTTGGGTGTTTAAATTAAAAGTTCCTAAAGTTAAATTTAAATATTTAACTTGAGTGATTATTAAATGTTGAGACTAATGTTTAAAGGGAAAATATTAAAAGTCCCCTTAAAATGGGAGACATTAGGAGTTAATGTTATTGTATTATAACATTCTTTTATCCCACATTTGTGGTGAATTGGAAAACGTGCCCAAAAGAAGTTATAAAAGAGAGTTTGAAGAGTATTAATGACATCTTGGAAATTGTGTATTCTTGGAATTTGTATTTCTAGATTTTGCCCTAGAAATCTTAGGCTTTTGAGGACGAAATCCCTCATTAGTGACATTTCCTACACCTATGCAATACCAGGCCTGGGAAATCTTCAAACAAAATTGAAGAGATTGAATATCATGGCTCTGTATTTATTTTACACAGAGTTGTAGCCCAGCCAAGGGAATTTACAAGGGTTTATTGGTTGATAGGAATGTATTTCAAATTAATGAAAGGGTAGTAATATAACAGATAGTCCCATTATCGCCCAACTAAAGAGAACATAGGTTATTAAGTCTAGTGATTATTTGTATCCAACGCTGAAGATCATTCTACAGGTTACTCAAACTTGGAAGGGGAGTTATTATTTACACCAGTCAACATTGTCATAGCCCATCTGGAGGAATGCACAAAGGGTCTCTATCGTTGCTACATAACGCAGTGATTGGGACGAAAGTCAAATAGAAGCCACACTAAACCTTTAGGCATATTTGGTGAAGTTGCAGGGAGGTGGGTTTGAAGTGTTGTTGGAGTTTGAGGGTAAGGAGTTGTCTTGTAGGAGAATAATGCCAACTAGCATTGTGCTTGGGACGTTAAGTATGTAGTTGGTTCGTGGCCTCTATCCACAGTGAAAAAAGTTCTTGCAGCTAAAAAGACAATGCTATTTCAGGTTCCAAATTGTCTTTGAGTGTGGTTTATAGAATATTTAATGGAAACTATGTGGTTTAAAGGAAAACTGAGATGGAATCATGTTTGGATTGTAATTTCTAAAGTTTTTAGTAAGCTCATTAATAGACCATGTCACTTTGATTAGAAAATTAAATTTGAAGAACTTGTTGTTGTTTAAATATATAAATGCAATGCAATGAATGAATGCTAGCAAGCTGTTAAGACACCAAACATACCAGGAATCAACCAAACCACATATTTATTCCAAGAAAGGAAAAAATCGGACCTTTAATGAAAGTATGCCAACTATTTGATGAAATACCTACAACAAGGTTGTCAAGGAAAAATAGCTAATAGGGCAGCCTATTACAGTTATGACAAATTGGGATAAGTGGTAATTTGCATTGGGAGTGGAAGAAAATAGGCGACACATGGCTATGGAGGTTACATGCACTTTGTGGAGTGGGAATCTCTATTTTAGTGTGGGATTTGGTCTCCCAACTTAGAAATTGAAGTCTTTTTCACATATATACATGTTTTTGGCTTCATTTTGCATCATTCTTGTTACAGATTTTAGCTAAGTTTTTGCTTGTCTCTTAAACAACTAATAAACCAATGGAGAATGAGACTTTTAGATAAAAATTTCATGGTTTCCAAGGTAATATAATAATTGGATTTAGAGGATTACCAAGTGTTGTGAGGTTGGGAGTCAAGGAATACCATTAAATAATCTCATTTTAGAGGTTATCATTGTGTTGAATAGTTGAGGTTTTCTTTAGTTTTGAGTTTGCATGTGTTGCAGAATTTTATGGCATTCTTGAGGTTGTTTTTTTTCTATTATTTCATGTGTTTTCATTATATTTTATCATTAATAAAGTTTTCTTGAAGTTTGGTGAGCTTATCCTAAAGTTTTGTGAGTTTGTAGTACATTTTAGGTTTCATATTTGCTCATTATTTTGGGTTAATTTTTAGCAAAAGTATCATGTTGTTTACATTAGCCTTGAGTTTGTGATTTTTTTACTTTTAAAATGTAATTTATTGTTATTTATCAATTTTATTTCATTTGTGGAGTTTGAAGAAGTTTATAAAACTCAGTTAACAATGTATTTTGGGCCTTAGATTGGCACTTTATTTTAGCTTGTAGATGTACTAGATGCATTATTGTTGCTGCAAAAAAATATTATTGTAAATAAAATATATTTATTTGACATAAATCTAAAATTTTCTTCACATACTAGTTTCGAGAAGATTTGCTAATAATTTTGCAAGTTCAATATTCAAATCTTGAAAGTAGTTTACTCATTTTTAGTTATTTGGCAAAGTGATGTTAAAGGAGTTTTCTAAAGGAACTCCATATTTGATTAAATATTTAACAAAGGATATTAAAGTGGTATCAAAGCCTTGGTTTTACCAGCTTGGGGGTTTATGAAAAAGAAAGAAGATTTTTTTATCTTACAAGGTCTTGAATTGTTTTTTATTACGGTAAAAGAAGGTTTTGAAGGCGCCCCGAAACCCTTTACAAAAGATCCTTAAGAAAAAAGAGCATAAAGAAACCAGAAGGAACATACATCAGAAAAACCAGCATAGCAATTAGCAAAAACCATCAAAAATGCCCCACAATACCATCAACGACCAACCAAAACAGACAAAGCACAGAAAAGGAACTATTTTATGTTTTTCAGGGCATTAGCCAAGTTTCTGCTAATCCCATACAGTTCTTTAATATTATCCCTAATTTTAGGGATTTCCTTAGAAGAGGCCACAACAACTTTCTTCAAGCTCGCCCTAGTTCTCTTTGCCGCTCCACCAGGAGTGCTTTCCACAATCCCAGTCTCGATTGCATCTTCATCAATGTCAAGGTCCACGACCGATTTGGGGGAGCTGGAGCTTTCAAGGACCTTAGAGATTTCCTCTAGGTTCTTAGTGACAACTGTCAAGATATCCGGAATCATTTTCGGAATCATTCCCAACAGGTTTTTCATTGCAACTTTACCTTCCTCCAGATTATCAATCTAAGCTTCCATCTTCTTAGCTTTTTCCTCCATGTCCTGCTTCCATTGCTTCTGGTACCTATCATCTTCCTTCCTTTTCTCTTCCAACTGCTTCCCATTTTTTTCTAGATTCTTTATAAATTCATAAGTCCACCTATCAAAACCCAATCTAGCCTCAGTTAGGTTTTTGAGATTATCCAGAAATAACCCTTCTCCAGCACACTCCTTATCCTTGCTAAGATTATCCTTGACCGTTTCCTGCTCGGGTTCCTTATTCTTCTCCTTCTCAATATCCATTTCTTTTTCCTCATTAACCTTATCATCCTTCATCACCATTGGTTGGCTATTGTCATTGCCTAAGCTAGCACTATGAGTAGGACTATCTTGGTTGGACATGTCCTCATCTTCACCTTCCTCTTCCCCCACATCATCTTCTTTCCAACTTTCCTCACGTCTAGACTCATCTGTTTCCATCTCACTACCATCTTTTCTGGTATCCTCTGAATCATTCTTGTCCTCTTGGATTTTCATCCCAGTACCACTTTTTCTTTTTTTGCTCTGAGTTGACTCTTCCTTGCTGGGTCTGCCTTCCTCCACCTTTCTCTTGCCTTTCCCTCAAGATGCAGACAAACTCTTATTTTCCTGAATAGCAAGGATTTTGCAGTGCTCATATATGAGCAAAATGAGGCCACAATGAAGCAGCGGGTTCGAAGGATTCTTGTTGTGCTTATTAAGAGACCTCGACAGAGACCTGAAGAGGTAGTAGGGAAGGGAAACCATTTTCTCATGCCTGAAATGATTTAACAACACAAAATGGTATGTGTGGGCCCTAGTAAAATGACCCTCCATTGTAATCTATTCCATGATTGCATTCAACGCACAGCCCCAAATTTTCTTAATGTTGGAAGCATCATAATAACCTCTCGTTGCTTTACCAATTCTCGCCCTCTCCTTCTCCTTACGCGGAAAAAGCTTAACTGCGTTATTAGAAACTTTCAAACCTCTAAAAAAATTGAGACCTGAGTGGGGCATACCTATAACAGTCGCTATGATGCCCGCATCCAATTTAAACCTCACACCATGGATTTTAAAAGACTCGTTACTCCAATTTTCAGTAATTTTAGAGATTGCAAGATTAACCCTACCTTTATCATAATCAACCGGCTTCTCCATGAAATTCGTCATGAACCTTTTTTCCAGCTTCGTCCATACCTTTGGCATTTCCTTCCATCTGGAGATATTATCTGGTTCCTCCCTCCTTAGATCCCCTCCCATATTCAAGTTCAAAATACCAACTCTGTTCTTCTGCAATTTCAGAGCTTCCTTCCCGTTGTCTCTCAAAATTTTGAAAATGTTAACCCACAAAGTGTGCGGAGGATTAATATCTTTGATTAGGATTCTGCCACTTTGCCAAGTAATCATAACCTTTCTATAAATGTATAGATTACTCATTACAACTATCATAATTGATTGTGCGGTCCCTCTTTCCCCGTGAATCTATCCTTTCTTAGAAGATCTTTAATATTAAAATTAATATTATCTTCCCCGTGCCAAATGCTTTGAGCTTCGGAATTAACGCCTAGGTTCGCTAGGCCATCTGCAACCAAATTTTTTTGTCTAAAGGCATGTTCAATTACAATAACTTTAAAGCTAGCAATAATTTCTCTATCTTTAAAAATTATGTTTTCTATAGACCATGATGGCTCGGTTTCCCCCTTCAGGCACTTGATAATATTTTGTGAGTCTCCCTCCAGCCATAAGTTGTCATGGTTTAGATTCTTAGCAATAATCAAAGTATTCAAAGCTGCAAATGCTTCTGGATAATGACTAGTTTGACTACCCAGGGGGTTAGCGACTGCCACAAGGCAACTTCCAGCAAAATTCCTGACAATGCCCCCATAACTAGCTTTACCCGGATTCCCCTTCGACGCCCCATCAAAGTTGGCCTTTATCCATCCCTAAGATGGAAAGCACCACACCAGACCATCCCTACCCTTCTCGTTACTTGATTTGGTAATAGAAAGGTTCCATCTATCATTAAAGTCTTCTTTAGCTACTAAACCATGATCAGTTCCATTTAAACATTCAAATATACCTCTATAGATTTTATCCACCACAACTTCAGGGTTAGCAATTTCATATAACATTAGGGAAAGTAAGTTTCCATAGCTCAACATTCTTAGGGTTGGAATTAGGACAGTACCATTGCTGTCAGGACTCCCCCAGAGAGTTCGAGAAAACCCAGCTCAACTTCCACCTACTAAAAATAATTTTCCAAATTTCCTGGCTGAAAGTACACTGGTAGAGAATATGACAAACAAACTCTTCTTCCCTGCAACAAAGAGAACACCTGTTAGGAAAAACAAATCCACTCTTTTGGTGGTTGTCAAGAGTCAGCACCTTATTTTGGATAAAAATCCAAAAAAAGATATTAATTTTAGGAATTAACTTCTTATTCCACACTTTAGCCCAAATAGGAATCTCTTCCAGAACTTTGTTGATCATGGGAGGTTTCTTCAAATCTGTGTTCAAAAGTTGGAACAATGATATTTTAGTGTCCAAAATCTCTCAATGGTTTGATAAATATTTTATTAAACCTAAAATTTATAATAAGGATATTACATTTTTTATTATGTAGAGCAAATAGGGAAAGATTTACCTAAAGGGGCGGTTTTAAGAACTTTTAAGGAGTACCTTTCAAAGGGAATATTTGAAGTATCATTGAAAGATTACTTCATGAGGAGAAGAAAGAAAGGATTTACTATGGAAAAGTATGCAAATATCAAAAATCAAGAAGAACCGATGAAGGTTGAGATTCAAAAAAAATTGAGCCAAACAAGGATGAAGAATAGAAAGATTGCATCTACCAAATGCAAGGTAAAAATCTCTTGGTTGAAGATATCAATTTAAATTCTAAAAATCATTTATCTCAATCTAAATTTTATGAGGATAAAGATGCAAAAAATGGTTTACCATAAAATATGGAACAAGAAGAAGAAAAAAATATCCCCTCCGAATAAGAGCCTAGATGTTAAATAAAACAAGATAACAAGATTGTTTAGGACAGTCCTAAGTTGGAAACCTAGAAATACATAGATAAAAGGATTGTGATTATCTCAACAATTTATCTCGTGGAAAAGAGGAATGAACATATTGAATTTAGCACTAGAGTAGCACAACAAAAGCTTGGTGATTTTCAAGAGTGTGTTTTCTCAATTGGTAGCTCTAGGTATGTTGAAGATTCACAAATTTCAAATTTATTACTTCTCCCTTTTCCTTCGCAAAAAAATTATGATCAATGAGAGCATGCTAAAATGAATGATATAATAAGGGATACAAAACACAAAAGTCGATCCTTGTTTCAAGTTTCAAATATTTCTCATTTATGGTATCCAAGTGTTGTTTTCTAGATCAAGTTAAAAAGAGCTATCACTATTAACAATAAAAAATTTGGAGATAGATAGGAGGTGACCGACTTGAGTTGCTTGGAGAAAATACTTGGTAAGAAAAGTTGGAATCATTTTGATATTCAATATTTTATGATTAATTGTCCTTTGGTGATCTAGATATCAAATTTCCCACAAAATGGAGTTTTCATTCAGAAGGGAATGCTACAAAATATTGGAGATATTATTTATCCTTTTGGAGTGAATAAAATATTTGTAAAGACATATATATCATGGGTTTAGGAGATGAGAAATGCCTTCTATCATCTGTATTCTTGACATACATGGGAATGTAATCCTTGAGACCTTTCATAAAAATGTGGACATAATGAATTCATGTTTTGAGTTTTGTATTTCTAATTTATCATATTCCTTGGTAAAAGAGCATGGTGTTTTAGTGGATGTTAATGGGGAAGCAATTTGTTTGGTTCAAAAAAATATGCTAGCAATGATATTCTTAGGTGAGCCTCAAGTTTTCTTTCCATTACTTTTTGTAATGGTAAAAAATTAGGGTTTCACTCAATGATGAAGTAAAACCCTTTGACTTTTTTCTTAGGTACCACTACATTAAAGAGGGGCGACCCCAACAGATCTAGCCTCAAATCAACAATTATAGGGCTAATAAATTCTATTGGATTCACTAGATTAGGAAATCGATGCCCTCTTTTGAGTTGAATTGTTGAAATGCTAAAATTAGGGTAAATGTCTTGAAATTGAAATAATTTTGCATGAATGGTGAGCTACAGTCATCAGATCAAGCCATGAACCTGTATATGAGCAATATAAGAGTGTTTGGATCTATTCCTTGAAGGAGATCCTGAAATGTCGGGACTAGAATGCCCATTGCTCTAGTCTTCTGTACTTTTCGTTGTCCAAAGGGGAACTTGTTCGTCTCTTTGAATAATGTCAATCCCGAAAATTACAGCTTCACACCTATTTCCTACACATAGAAAGAAGGGGGAAAATTGTTGGAATAGGGGTTTGCCTAAGTCAAACCCCGGTTTAGGAATTAACCTTGAGTGAAATATTGCAAATACTAAAATAAATAATGAAAAGGTATACCTTGGATTTGCAATTGTTGATAATGATGCTTTGCTTCTTGAATGTAATCACAAATGTTGTATGAAATGGCATGAACATGACAAAACCCTAATCACACACACATGCTTGCATATGAATGATGTAATTTTGTTCCATAATGATTGAATGAAAAATATGCATCCTTGAAGATCTCTGAAAATGCTTGATGAACACTTCACAAATGCCTTAGGTCGAATACTTATGATGGCTGGATGTTTAGGATTGAAACAAATTTATTAATATCTTTATATAGGGGTAACTAGGTTAATTACCAATTAGGTCGACCTCTAATGGTCATGTAGAGTCACAAATTTCATTTCCCACTAGAAGGATAGGGCCCATCCCCCACTTCAAAATAGGGTCTAATTAAGGGGGACCACAACATTGTGCACTCTGGTCCTAGGTCCAAGGTGCCAACACCCTGGTCCTCCTTAGTCAAGGACCATGGTTTAGCCTAGGAGAAGGAGAACACTAAAGGAAATAAAATTGCAAGTGTACATGGCACTAGAATTGAAGTTTAAGGCACTGAATGAACTCGGAAAGGAGATGAGAGGGAGATACATTAAAGTAGGGGCATGTAAGGTGTAAATTGGATCGGTGACAATTTACAATGCTACATTTAGCCCCCACTTTAACAAGAGTGTGAGCCTATGCAAATACTCGTGGCAAAGTAGACAAAAGAGATGAAAGACATGGGCAATGAGGAGCATAATCATA
Organism: Cryptomeria japonica; assembly: GCF_030272615.1. Classification (NCBI taxonomy): domain Eukaryota; kingdom Viridiplantae; phylum Streptophyta; class Pinopsida; order Cupressales; family Cupressaceae; genus Cryptomeria; species Cryptomeria japonica. Next base: position 285,659,127 of record NC_081407.1, on the reverse strand, counting down.
AGGAGTATAAGACATTACTAATTTCAAAGAACCAAGCACCCAATATTAAGATCTTAACTCACTCAAATACATTCAAGGGCACACAAAACAAGACAAGAAACAAAAAAGCAAACAAAAGCAAAGACAAAAAAGGCAAAAGACACACACAAAAAGCTAAAACCAAAAACAAGACATCAAGTCAACTAGTCGAAGAGACCTCGATATCAAAATGTCTCAACCACTAATAACATTATTGAAAAATTCCATCTCAAGAACACAAGTGTTCACATAAAAGAGAAAGAGCACAAATCATCCATGAACTACAAATAGAAAAGCTATGAGCTCATGAGAAAGGAAGAAGCATGGATACACATTGTAAATGTGTTTTTCTAGGTGATCCATGAGAAGAATGAGAGAGGACGTGGATACACATTCTAGATGTTCTTTTCTAGGTGATCTATGTTGGGGAGGAGAGTAGGAATAGTCTAGCTATGTTTTGCTAGTTCCACTAATCCTCGTGCATGTGTGTAAGTGATGTCTAGTTTCAAGTGTATAGGATCCCCTATAAGAGTTCTTTTTCTCTAGTTTCGAGCATGCTTCAACCTGTTTAAGACATGTAATGAAAATGCAAATGCCAAGGGGTGAATCTAGTTTCGAGAACATCTCGTATAAAGCATTTGTTTTCTCTAGTTTTGAGAATGTGTAACCTTGTTTGAAAATAAATATATGTCTTGTTTCGAGGACATCTTGTGTAAGATTTTGTGTGCTCTAGTTTCAAGAATGTGTAACCCTGTCCAAGACATATATAAATGTTGTGTCTAGTTTCAGGCATGAAGCATCTTGTGTAAGAGTTTGTTTTCTCTGGTTTCGAGAATGAAGACCCCATTTAAGACATACAAAAATATAATACAATATGGTACAAAGATGGCGATAGGTATGCGCCCCCTTAAGATGTCAACATGGCCCTATGTTGATGTATTAAGAAATCTAGAGACAAGGATACCCACCTTCAACACCAAGGAGATATCCTTTTAGAAAACAATATTCATAAATCCGAGATAAAGAAGGAATACTCTTACAAGAAAGTATAAGATAGTTGAAAAAGAGATATCTTGCAACAATTGTAAAGAGGATCCTTGGAGGAGAAAATAATTTTTCTCAAAAGACATCTACCTCCATGAGGAGTTATTGAACAAACATAACATCTTCTACCAAAATAAGAGGAGGAGGACAAAAATGCATACCTTCCCCCTATTACTAGGTGAAAGGGATTCTTGATGAAGGATGACACACATTTACTCAATGTAAGGGGTAAGTTTATAAGAGATATACATTGCCAAGTGAAAAATAGGTTGTAGCTAAGGACATACACCTTTTTCATAAGAGAATTCTTGGGCAAACAACAACTTCACACAAGGAATGACATAAAATCATAAGCAAACACCACTCAACAAAGGAAAAGTGGGTCCTTAGAGAAGATAAGAGAGAAAGATAATTTCCCCCAAAGTGTAGAGACAATGAGAAGAATTATACAACCTCTAAGGAGAGATTAGACATAAGAAAATGCACAATATACTCACATGAAGGAATATTCAATACAAGAAAAGACATTAATATATGTAAAATGCAACTCTAAAGAAGAGGTAATCTTCAAAGAGAAAGAGATAATTAGATGAGAGATCACATACTCCCCTAAGGAGAGATTAATCATAAGAGACATACCATTCCAAGCAAGAAAGGATATCAGAGCATGAAAAATGCAACCCCTAAAGGAATAGTGAAGCTTAGAGAGAAAATAAATAAGATAGAGGCAAGAATGAAATATGTTGCTGCCCTAAAATGTTTATAATTGAAAATGCATCACCTCTTATGACAAAGAGCCCCCAATTAAGTTAACTACTTGTGTCATAGGGTGAGGAGCAACATGAAGGGTGAATGGAGTGCTAAGGCACTACCTCTTCACCAAGAAAGAGTGCAAGATTGGTTGTAAGAGCTATGCGAGCCCTATCATATTGTTCTTGAACAAATGTTTTAAATGCTTTACACTTTCCAAGGGAATGAGAATAACTACGATGAAAAAAATAATGTTCATCACCTTCCTTATGCTTATAATTGTTATTAAATCTAATGAAAGGAAAGACAACTTTCTTATCATACTTCAATCTCCAAAAGATTCTAGTAGCTAACTTCTCTTGTTCATCAATAGGATTAGATCTTGTCTCTTGAGGTAAAGGACAAAGGTTGTTAGAAGAAGAAGGATTCTCATCTATAATTTTAACAGTTCCTTTATCAATTAACTCTTGTATACTTTTTTGAAAATCCAGACAATCATTAGCATGATGGTCATGGGTTTGATGATATGAACAAAAAGGAGTGTTTGAAGAAGAAGCACCCTTAGATGCACAATAAGTCTTATATATTGCAAGGTAATCCTTAAAGTTTCAAATTCTAAGGAGATCATCCATAGCGGAATCATGATAATGTCCTAGATCTTTGGTACTAGTTTGTGTCTAGGATAATTTATAGGGACTCTAATTCCTTGTTCAAATTTTTCAAGTCCTTGTCCTCTAAAAGCTTTTTTTGAGATTATGTTATAGCCACTCCTATAAGGATTTCTTAATTGAGAAGGAGGAGGAACATTATAATGAATCTCTTTAAAATTTGTAGTATATGTGCATCTAGAACGAGCAAAGGGAAAATTAGATGAAGAAGGAATATTCTGTGTAGGAAGATTCTCCTTTCTATCATCATGCATATCCTCTTTGATAGGTTGGGAAGGAAGATCCTTATAATCTAAGGCCTTATCTTTATGTAATGTTATGCTGGGAGATAGATCATGAATGAAATGCATAACATCATCCTCTCAACAAATATTTTGATGACTAAGATAGGCTTAGGAGAATAAGGAGGATCTAGAGAGATTGAAGCACCAATATTTTCTTCTTGACCCCCTTGTGATAGGGTATGTGTATGAGAAGAAGATAGTGTCATTTTTCTCTTAAATGCTTGCTCTCCATTAGAGAGATCATTGATAGGAGTATTAGTTTTTCCTTCATTCATATTAGATACCCTAGGAGGTAAAAGTATTAGGTTTTCCATTAAAACATCTCTAGGATTAGGATCTACAAAAGATTTGATGTGATCTACATATGTAATGCATTTTCTTAAAAATATCACCATAAAACAACATGCACTATGGATAAAAGATTATAGATTTAATTGATTGAAATGAAACAATTTAGAAATACTAAAAATGCAATACGCCAAAGTGCTATGAATGAAAAGAAGCAATGTGATGTGAAATAAACCATTATCCCACACATGATTATGATAAATATAATTGAAAATCAATGTAATTGATGCTCTACAAAAAGGATTAGAAAATCTGTTTGATGGCAACACACACAAGAGCACAAGAAACAAACGTTAGTGTTAGCAACAAAAGATTATCCTAAACAGGCATATCAAGAGAGATATTAAGCATGAAATATAAGCATATAAACATAAAATAAAATAGCTAATCAAGATGCTCATAGTTGCTCCTCCCTTGTTCCTCTCCTCTCCAAGTCCCAAATGAGTGTATCTCTCAGCTTTTAGCACTAGCCATGGATGCCATATGGAGATTCAAGATGGTTGAATATGATAAGCAAATGCTATGCAAGTGTAGATAGTGATGCTATGAGAAAACTCTATGCTAATGCCAGTATAACAACAATACTCTAAAATGCTTCCTTCTTTGCTTGAGGAGAAGGGTTCTATTTATAGAAGAAATGGGGAAATGAAGGGTTAAGATTGAGCAATCTTAACAAGGGTTAGGATTGAAAGATATTCAATCCATGTGAGACTTTCAACCCAATCCCATGTTGACAAGTGTCACCATGAGGAGGCTTGAGAGGAGAGATAAGGAGCATTAAATGCTTGAGGGGACATGATGGTTACCCTAGTCAAATGAATAAATGCTTTGAAGAGGCGCATGGGTTACATGAGGGTTAAGTTAGGGGTCAAAGTCCTTAACCATGGGTGCAAGTGGAATTAATCATTAATGGTCATGTAAGAGCCATAAGTGGTTTGGAAGACTTTAGAGGTTAATTTGTTGAACACACAAAGCATTAATTGCTTTTCAAAGACTTTGGAGTCTTTGAGAAGTGACTCCAATTTGCTTAGGAATGTGACAATATTTAGGGGATGGATTAGGTTAATTAGGAAAGGTTTAGAAGAATCTAGAAGGGGTTTAGGCATGCAAGTGGATTTTGTAGGAAAATGCAAGTGGGAGGAATTTTGGTATTTTCAATTAAAATAAAATCATTTATTTCAATTAAATGGTGTAATTTGCATTTGGATAAATATTCAAATAAATATTAATTTATTTAAATGAGAAAAAGGAAGATAAAGCATTAAAATGCTTGAAGACTTTAAGGAAAACCATTAAAGTCTTAAGAAGACTTTAAGGGAAGTCATTAAGTTTGAAGACTTTAAAGCCATCAAGTTTGAAGATGTAAAGTTATTTCAATTTCAATTAAAGAACAAGTTATGAACTATGTATGCTATAAATGGATATGAGGAATTATGTCAATGTCTGATAATTCTGATTTTATCTGCAGGTCTGAAGGAGAGAGATCATTTAATATTTTCTATGTCTACTCCAAATGAATTCAATTGGCATATATATCATTTAGGCAACCGGTCAATTGGTGTATTGACCAGTCATGCCTTTTAGGCATGACCGATCAATGCACCCATTGATCGGTGCCTTTGTAATTATACCATTAACACAATGCTGATTATCGGTTCAAAACACCCGATAGCATATTGTAATATCATAATATAATGATTGATCAATGTAATGAATTGGTTCATATAAACACCGATGATTCAAAGTGCACGATGTATGTAATCCAACCGGTGCAGTTGTTAACTAATGTTAATTCCAAATGAAGCGGTGTATTCATTAAACCCGATAACAAATATGCCTGATATAATTACGCCTGATAACAGATGTGAACCGGTGCCAATGGTTATGCACCCGATAGCAAGTATGTATCGGCTAATAACCCGATGACTTATAGCATTTAATATGCTATCGGGTTAATACCCCAATAGCATATTAATGCCAATTAATAATTGGCATTAATATGCTATCGGGTTGTTAGCCCGATAGCACAATGATAAGTGATGTTGTACAATCCGATAATCATATGCAATATAAATCTGACATGAAGCATGTAAATAACAGAACAAGGAAGGTTAGGAAGATCTTATCTTGCATAAGCTACCATGCATTAACACTCCCTCTTAGCTTTGGAAGATAGATAAGGCAACCTGCATCACATTTCCTTTTCATAACTAAGATAATGTCAGTCAGCAAAAAATCATTTATACATGAGAAGTACCATCAAGACATATGATACAAAATAGAAGAACATCACCTGAGCATGTGACATAAAGTATTATTTTAACATGTGATAAAAGTAAGAGAATCATCACCTGATCATGTGAGAAATCATCAAAACATGTGATCTGTAAGATTCATCAAGATATCACCTAACACGTGACATTAGTATTGCCTAACACGCAATACTTAAGGATAAGTCTATGAGAAAGGTTAGTTTCTCATCATATCCAAGTTGTGATAAGTGCAATAACATTTATAACTGTTTATCACAATATGGTCATGGCAAATCCATGACTTACCAGAGATCCAATCATGATCAATGGTTGAGATATCACCTACATGTGATATCAGTATTGCCTAACACGCAATACAAGGATAACCATATGAGAAGTGTTTAAGTTCTCATTATATCCAAATTGTGATAATGCAATAACATTTGTACAAATGTTGTATCACAACATAGTCATGACACATCCATGACTTACCAGTGATCCAACATGATTACTGGTTTGACTATCATAAGATCGTCACCTTATGATGTCTATATACAAGTGTTCAGTGTCTCAGAGATCATCACCTCTTAGATATGAACACAGGTGGCAAGAAGCCAAGAGATAGTCCAGACATGACAAAGAAGTTTACACATTAAACATCTTAAATATATGTAAGTATAGATTACAAAGCAGATTACCTTTCTATCATACCTAAACCCTTTCTGAAGTGATCAACCTTCACTCTGGAAAGTGGTTTGGTTAGAATATCTGCAGTCTGATCTCCTGTACACACATATTCTAACTTTATCACATTCCTGTCAACCATATCTCGTACATAGTGATATGGGATCTCAATATGTTTGGACCTGTCATGAAATACTGGATTTATAGAAAGTTTTATACAACTTTGATTATCACACTGAATGACTGTAGGTTTCATAGGTTCTCCAAATAATCCCACGAGCAATTTCCTTAGCCATACTGCTTCTCGGGCAGCCATTGAAGCTGCAATATATTCAGCCTCTGTGGAACTCTAAGCTACTGAAGATTGTTTTCTGCTGATCCAGGATATCATGGCTGACCCTAAACTGAAGCAGCACCCCGAAGTGCTCTTTCTGTCAGTCACACTGCCAGCCCAATCTGAATCTGTAAATCCATGTAGATCTATGTCAACCTTTTCATATTTAAGACCAAGCTTTAGGGTACCTTGTAGATATCTCATTATATGCTTTACTGCAACCAGGTGTATCTCCTTAGGTTCACACATGAACTAACTTAAGGCATTAATAGCATAGTAGATATCTAGCCTTGTATTTACTAGATACATCAGGGACCCAATCATCTGCCTGTATTGAGTGGGGTCAGTAGGTCTTGATTCTGCTGCTGCTTCTTTAAGTTTATGGAAGTTGGTTTCCATAGGAGAGGTCATGGGTCTGCAGTTTAGCATTCTAAATCTTGTCAATATGTCCAAGGTGTACTTCCCTTGGTTCAGTACAATATTATCAGAATTCTGTCATACTTCCAATCCTAGGAAGTAATGAAGAAGCCCCAAGTCTTTCATATCAAATTCTGTGGATAGATCTTTCTTGCATTGATCTATTAGGTGATTATCTCCTGTAATTAATAAGTCATCAACATATAAAATTAATATTAACATATCACCTTTATTTCTTTTGAGATAGAGATTAGGATCTGCATCATTCTTAGAGAAACCCAACTTTGAGAGATAGGTGTCAATTCTTTCATACCAAACTCTGGGAGCCTGTTTGAGCCCATAAAGAGCTTTCTTGAGTCTACACACATGAGACTTTGCATCATGAATTTCAAACCCTTCAGGTTGCTCTAAGTAGACTTCTTCCACGATCTCGCCATTTAGGAATGTTGTCTTAACATCCATCTGATGTACCTTCCACCCCTTTGCTGCTGCAATGGCTAGGACAGCTCTTACTGATGTGTACCTGGCAACAGGTGCAAATGTTTCTTCGTAATCTATTCCTTCCTTCTGTGAGAACCCTCTAGCTACAAATCTGGCCTTGTGTTTTTCAATACTGCCATCTACAGCATGCTTGATTTTAAACAACCATTTAGAAGACACGACAGACTTCTTGGTTGGCCTAGGAACAATCTCCCAAACATCATTCTTCATAATGGATTGATATTCTTCAGTCATGGCATCTATCCATACTTGATGTTTGAGTGCATCTGAAACATTGTTAGGTTCAGCTTTAGATAGATCATTCGTAAGTGCAACATAGTTGATGAATTTATTAGGCCTCTTGCTTTCCCTGAAGGTTCCTGAAGGAGCAACGAACTTCTGAGCTTCTACTATAGTTTTGGTGGCCCATAGTGGTCTTTTCTTGCGATTATCTATAGATGGGTCTTGTGTTTCACTTATAGTTTCCTCAAGATACTCCCTCTGAAGCTCAGGAGTAGGTTCTTCTTCTAGGTTAGGAGTAGGATTATGAATTTCAGGTTATATTGTATTTTGGGCCCTTTTGAAGGCTAAATCTTCTTCGAAGATTACATCCCTACCGAGTTCAATATTTCTCTGCCCTTGTACATAGATTTTGTAGGCTTTAGAAGTTTCACTGTATCCTACAAGTATTCCCCTTTTTCCAGAGGGTTCTAGTTTTAGTCTTTTCTCTTTAGGTACATGAATATAGACTGGACACCCAAATATCCTAAGATGGCTGATATCTGGTTTTGTCTTGGTAAAGACTTCCTCAGGAGTTTTATCTTCAAGGTGTGAATGAGGACATCTATTTTGCATGTACACAGCAGTGTTAGTTGCTTTTGCCCAAAGGTTCAAGTTTAGATTTTGATCTAGTATCATGGCTTTGGCAGCTTCTACTATGGTCCTATTTTTCCTTTCAACTACTCCATTTTGTTGTGGATTATAAGGTATTGTCAACTCCCTCTTAATCCCAGAATTTTTACAAAAGTCTTTAAATAGTTCTGATGTGTATTCCCCCCCATTGTCAGTTCTTAAGGTTTTAATTTAGTTTTCAGAGAGATTTTCTGTTAATGTTTTAAACTCTTTGAACCTACTTAGGATCTCTTCTGATTCTTTATATTTCAGAAAGTAGATCCATGTCTTCCTAGAGTAGTCATCAACAAAAATTACATAGTACAAAAATCCCCCTAGCGAGGGTACGGACATAGGTCCACATACATCAGAATGAATTAACTCCAAAACTTTGCTAGTTTTCCTAGTACTATTCTGAAATGCATTTTTGGTATTTTTACCTAAGGCACACCCTTTGCATGCCTCTGAATGATATTGCTTCAACTTAGGTAGACCTGTGACAAGGTTTCCCATGGTTGACAAAGCTCTATAATTCAGATGACCTAATCTCCTGTGCCATACTTCATTTGCATTAGTTGCTTCATGGATCAATGCTAGATTGGGCTCTATACATAGCTCATACAAATAACCTTGTCTTCGACCAATGACCTTAGCATCTTTGATGGAGGATCTCTTTGGCCAAGCCAACACCTTGTTTTCCATGAAGGTCACTCTGTATCCTTGATCTTCTAGTGCTGATATGGAGATTAGATTTCTTTTGATGCCTGGAACATATAGTACTTCTTCAAGTTGTAGTGACATGCCTAACTTTAGTTTGATGGTGCAGGTTCCAATTCCTCTGACTGGATGTGAAGAATCGTCTCCGATGGTTACTTCCTCATCATCTTTCTCTATCATGGAGTCTAGTATTTCTCTAAAGCCGGTGATGTGTCTGGATGAACCACTGTCGATCACCCATGAGTTAGATTTGTTTGAAGTATGGCTTGTAAGTGCTGAGTAGAGGACATAGTTCTCGGAGTCATTTTCTTTTCTAGATTTCTTCACTTTTGCAAATGTGGCTTGCTTCCCTTTCTCCGGACAGTTTGCAACACAGTGTCCGAATTTGTCACACCTATAACATTGAACATGTGATAGGTCTTTCTTAGAAGTGTTCTTGCCTTGTTTAGCTTTTCTTTTCCTGAATTGCTTCTTTTTGTATTTTTTATTGATGTTTGTATTTAGGACTTGCAAGTCTTCATCTATATTCTTCTGTTTTATTCCTACCTTGTTCAATCGAGATTCTTCTTGTAGACAGTCATCTCTTAGTCTCTCAAACTTAGGATATTTAGACCTAGCACTAATGCCTTGGACGAATGTGCTCCATCCACTAGGCAACCCATCTAAAGCAATGAGTGTTAGTTCTTTGCCTCGGATCTCGTAGTCTAGAGTTGCAAGTTCATCTTTTAGAACCGATATCCGCATGAAGTAGGCGTTGATTGTCTCCCCTTTGTTCATGGTGATATGATTTATTTCTCGTTTTAGTGCTAGTGTACGACTTGCATTTGATATCTCAAATGTCTTTTCAAGTGCCTTGAACATTTTATAAGCCGTCTCCTGCTTTCTAATGATGGGCATTATATTATTTCTTACCCCATCCACTATTATTTTAATGGCCTTATCATTTCCCTTGATCCATGTGGATTTCTCGGTTTCATCTTCTGGTTGTGCACTTTCAGTTTGGACATATGAATCAACTTTGTTTTCTCTTAAAATCATTTTGATTCTAAACTTCCAAGCTGAAAAATCTTCGCTACCTCCAAGTCTATCTTCGAATCTGATAGCGTTGGCCATTATGGAAATGTGATGTAGTTTGTAACTTAGTCCTTGAATTTTATCAAAATTGAATAGCCTTAGGTTTGATTACCTTGGCTCTGATACCATGTAAAGTTATTTCAATTTCAATTAAAGAACAAGTTATGAACTATGTATGCTATAAATGGATATGAGGAATTATGTCAATGTCTGATAATTCTGATTTTATCTGCAGGTCTGAAGGAGAGAGATCATTTAATATTTTCTATGTCTACTCCAAATGAATTCAATTGGCATATATATCATTTAGGCAACCGGTCAATTGGTGTATTGACCGGTCATGCCTTTTAGGCATGACCGATCAATGCACCCATTGATCGGTGCCTTTGTAATTATACCATTAACACAATGCTGATTATCGGTTCAAAACACCCGATAGCAAATTGGAATATCATAATATAATGACTAATCAATGTAATGAATCGGTTCATATAAACACCGATGATTCAAAGTGCACGATGTATGTAATCCAACCGGTGCAGTTGTTAACTAATGTTAATTCCAAATGAAGCGGTGTATTCATTAAACCCGATAACAAATATGCCTGATATAATTACGCCTGATAACAGATGTGAACTGGTGCCAATGGTTATGCACCCGATAGCAAGTATGTATTGGCTAATAACCCGATGACTTATAGCATTTAATATGCTATCGGGTTGTTAGCCCGATAGCATAATGATAAGTGATGTTGTACAATCCGATAATCATATGCAATATAAATCTGACATGAAGCATGTAAATAACAGAACAAGGAAGGTTAGGAAGATCTTATCTTGCATAAGCTACCATGCATTAATAGAAGACTTTAAGGGAAACCATTAAAGGCTTAAGAAGACTATAGAAGGAAGCCATCAAGTTTGAAGACTTTAAGGGAAACCATTAAAGGTTTCAAGTGGGTGAGGATAAATAGGATTTTAAATAAATAATTTATTTAAAATAGTTGTGCAACTTGCTTTTGTAGGAAAATACAAGTGGCTGGAGGATAAAGGTGATTTAAATAAATTATTTATTTAAAATAATTGTGCAACTTGCATTTGTAGGAAAATGCAAGTGGGTAGAGGATAAAGGTGATTTAAATAAATGTTAATTTATTTAAATGTAAGAGGTGGGATTTTGGGGGATTTAAATAAATATTAATTTATTTAAATGTGAGAGAATATTTAATTAAATAAATATGATTTATTTATTTAATTAAAGGTCTGAATTTGGTTAAGTGAATTAAATCAAATAAATTGAATAATTTATTTAATTAATAGGAGAAGATGGTTAAGATGAATTAATTAAATATTAATTTAATTAATTATTGATTGATGGTTAAATAATCAAATAAATACTAAATATTCATTTAATTAAGCGGACAGATTTATGTGACTACAGTAATCATATGTGAAATAGAAAATAGATCAGATCTATTAAGGATCATTACGAATGTAAAATCAGATTTAAAAACAAATTTAAAAATTATGCAATCCACAAATCAAATTAACCAAAATAAATTAGGGTTTTTATGAATTAAACCTTTAAATTCATGTAACTTGATATAAATAAGATTTAAAGATGCAAAATTGAAAATTAAAATATTCACAAATCATATCCAAAATAATTAATCCAAATTAAACAACCCACAAGTTCAATTTTAGAATTAAAAATTAGGGTTTTTGTGAATTTAACCTCTAAATTGATGAAATTCAATTGAAAATTAAACTTGTGAATATAAATTTGAATTTTAAATTGCATAAACGCTCAGATCTAAGAGCATAAATCAGAAATAAGGGTGTAAGGAGTGGGGTTCACCACAATGTAATGGTGGAAAATTAGGGTTTCACCACATGAAGAAGTAAAACCCCTAAATTTTTGCTTAGGTACCACTACATTAAAGAGGGGTGAATCCAATAGATCTAGCTTCAAATCAGCAAGGATAGGGCCGAAAAATTTATTGGATTCACTAGATTAGGAAATTGATACCCTCTTTTGAGTTGAATTGTTGAAATGTTGAAATTAGGGTAAATGTGTTGGAATTGAAGTAATTTTGCATGAACAGTGAGCTACAATCGTGAGATCAAGTTGTTGGTGATTTTTCCTGCTACCCCCATTCCTAAGAAAAATTACAAAACCCTAGGCTATTGGATTGAACACCTAGGTCATACATTTAACCCCATCAACAGATTGAGGACAAGAAAACACAACATAACAAGGCTTGCATGTAGCCTTCTTCACTTCGAGCTCCATCATACTCGAGAGGGTATTCCTAGTTTTGGGCCTGCATTGATAATAACTTCATAACAACAACAACCTATGGGCCTATGGAAGATGGATTGTTCTCAGATTCATAAGAGCACTTTATGCATTACTTTAAATTCGAGCCTAATCCCACTTGCTATGTCTTTGAAAATATCTGAGAACAAATAACTTATGTGCCTCTTATCATATACATAAGGGATAACATATTAAACAAATTCCTTCCAGCTCAACCTTTATAACACTGAAAACCCAAAGAGACACAACTGAAATGACTTATACAGAAGAAAGAAAGAGTGGGGAAATGAAAGATTATTATAATTATGAGTGGTATCTGATATTACATTTAGCTCCTAAATAGTCCAGTGCTTATCCAAGGGTCATGAAACTAGACATACAACTACAATAGACATCTTATTAGCAAAATGTTTCAAACCAGTAGATTCAATGCATGTTAATGACTGACATTAACGAATATGCTCTTGTTGCCTTGAAATTCTACTCATAGATCCTTATTATATTATTCAGTTCATAGTAGTATGCATACAAAATTTAGTTGTTTCCTTGAAAGAAACCCATACACATTCTACACAATCGTGGGAAGTCTCTAATGACAAATCTGCATATCCTTGATATTAAGATTCATATGAAATCTGAAAGTACAATATGAAGACAACTTCATGACAATATCTCTTGACTACACAAACTAATTGACATTTGCTAAAAATAAAAAAATTACAGCCAGCAACCTAATCCACGACTCAGAACGAACATTCCCTATTTACATGGCTGAAACAATACAAAATTTAGATTTTGTACCTTTAAAAAAAAAAAAAAAAAAGGAGGAGGAATGAGAATAAATAGAAGAAGAAAGAGCTCCAGATTCAACCGATCTCTGCCACGTCTTCTTCTAGATCTGATTTGAACATTCTTCCTTTTCAACACTTTGATCTTGAAAATGATCTTCACCTAGATGATCACGAAGCACTTGTGATTGTATTTTGTCATTTAGCCTCAATTTGTCTTCATCTTTGAATACAACTTTACCTATTTTTTGCATTCTGGTAAATGCATATGCGTTCACCTGATAACAAATTACTTATTTGCACTTCTCTGGTGATTAAATATTTCACCCTTTTTATTGGACTGCAACATTGCACTGTTTTATAATTTCATTTCCTTCTCTTGGAGATCTTTCTTAGAATTACCCTGTTTACCATGATTGGCCTGTGATGGTTCTGAGATTTTCTGAGGCCATTTTCTATTGCTAGTAAGTACCAATAGAGCTTCAATAATATTACTTCTAGACAACTCATACATTGCAATGTTAAGAGACATTGAGGATTTTTCTTTACCCCTACCCTTAACATTGTGCTCGAAAGCTTCAAAGCGTTTTCAACAAAATCAATTTATACATATTCTGCAATTACGGCTTTCCATGAGACCATTTTTCTTTGAGGTAACCAAACAATTCACACACCATGTTTGTAAGTCCACAGTGTGCATTTTCAGCCGTAAATCCTCCATCCTCTATGCTTTGATGGTTGTTGATGTATTGTTCAAGAACTTCTGTATTGGCATGGACAAGAAATATGTTGGGAAGAAGGCGTGGAATTCGGGTTTGCACTTGCCATATGCATTTTGTATGAAATGTTACTAAAGCCCTCTCAATTCTCCATCCGATGCATATGCTGGAATCGTGGTGTCCATGATACCACATTTTGCTTGCATATCTCTAGGCATTTGCGACTACAACATCCGATAAAACTCTTCAACACTTTATGCCTTGATGGATGTCCAAACTCGATTCCAGCACTCACATAATGGCGTAGGCATGAAAGATGCTCGGAAAGGATGTGGAAATTGTTTTTACATCTGCACCCCACGTGAGAGTTTCTAAAACCCTTCAACAAATTCATTTTGTGCTTAACCCGCAATCATTGCATATTATGAAACAACATTCCTTGAGGCATCAAACAATGCATATGCCATCTGTTGTGCTTCCACATCTCGCATTCATGTCTACGCATTAGTAGTGACAGGGAGGAATGTTGGGCACGAGTGCGAAATTCAGCAATGCAACTGCCCATTGCACTTGCTCAACAACTTCTAAAACCTGTGCTAACAAATGTATTCTCTGCGCATTATGTAATCTGGGCATCCTTTGAAACTTCCATCTCTACAAATATCACAGTCACAAAACCATATAGTTCGCTGCTGAGAGGGGTCGTGGTATTTGGAAATATACCTGCGACTGCATTTAGTTTGAAACTTATAAAATCTCTCAGCAACACATCAATTCGATACAAATCCTCTGTGTTTGATGTTCTCCAGCAAACCCTAACCCTCTTTGTGCACAAACCATTTTAGGGCATAACCACTATGTACTCGGAGCTCGCTGAAGTATACTTACCCAATTCACCGAGTCCCGAGAACAATCTCCTTCATTAATAGAACTTGCATTTCTCCTTATTGACGTGGCTTTCTACGCAGGGCTCATTGAGGTTTAAAACCTTATTTGACCGAGTTTCGAGGAAAATCCCTATTGGCCATGCTCTATGGTTCATGGGCCCCACATGTTTGAAGTGTAATTTCACAACTCAATTGAAAGTATCATTTAATTCTGATCCCCCCCAGTATAATATAGAGGGGGTCCCCTATATATCTATATGGCGATGGTGCTCCTCCCCTCGATTGATGCTTAGCCCACACACTTCAGACCTTACAATTCCTACCCAATGAGAGTCCAAATGTTGAAGATGAAGTCTAACCTAAATTGGACTTCATGGTTAAGGGCTATCGGAACAACTCTAGTTTCCCACCCACTCCCCATTCTAGTTGTTGTTCAGTGGGCCCCTCTTCTGAATTCTTGTTACGTGTTATGTCTATAATCTCGAGTTCAAAACGGTTATAAAGAATAGTTCCCTCAATGATCTATCAGTTTGTCTAATTTATAAACCGAGAACCATTATCTATCAATTTGAAACAACAAGATTAGTTTGATTGGCCTATAATTCCTTCCCCCTTAGAACCCTACAATAATCTACCTTTCTCTAGTGCGTTCCCCGTGTGTGGCTAGGCATATGGCATGGAAAAATAGGTTCCACATTACTTAAAACCATGCCTTCATTTCTCATATATGTGGTTTTATTTAAATCATTTTCATGATTTAAATAAAAGATTACTATCAATTTTGAAAATATTACGACAACTTTAATGAGTCAAGTCGGGTCCCTTGTGGGCCTGGCTTAAAAAATTTTGATTTGCAAACCATTGGACCCTGGAACTGATCTAAAACTACTTCAACATTCATCTAGACCAAAAATATTTATGATTTAATCACTGAAATTTGTTTTTTAACCAATTTTCAAAATGCCCGAAGCAAGCTTGGAACCTCTGGAAACCAACTTCAAAAACTCATCAAATGGCCACATGAGACCATAGCAACTGACAAGAATGTAGTCTGATATATTGTGAACCATGGTACAAAGTGGATTCATTTGACAATGCCTGGGATGTGAGATATTAAACCTCAAAGTTGACTACTCAGCTGTTTCTGCATTGGAGCCTGTCAGAACCTTCTTCAAACCCTGTTTCAAATACATTTTGAAAAAATAGCCAATGACAACATGAGGACCTGGAACCTTGCACAATGGACCATTGAACTACAAAGATTTCAATAAACAAATTAGTTTGATGTGCAGGTCATTGGGCTGAAAGATAAAAATTAGAATACAGGGCAACTTTAATTAGTTTAATAGTAATTTTGCCAGTAAAATTGAACAATCTACCTTTCATTTTGACTTCGTAAAGGCATCAAATGGAATCTGGAGGTCCTACTAACTTGCACATAATCTCATCTAAATACAAGGAATCATAGAAAAATATGGGCTTGATGAAACAATCATCAGGATGCAAGATATGAATGCTTAAAGTGAGCTCTCTTGAAAAAAATTTACTGTGCAATTTGCAAAATAAGACAAATTGCAAATGGTTTGGGCTTAGAAAATATGCCAAATGAGGTCATGGTAATCTAATAATGGACTTAGGGGTATAAAAAAAATGCAGAGAACATAGGGGAACAAGAATTTTGTCAAGAAAAATAACTAGGTGCAAAATGCAAGTCTCTAAATTAGGCTACTCAAGCTTTTCTGAAAGTGTGCACATAATGAACCTTTGTTGACCCCTTAAATCGAGTGCTTAAAAAATGCATCCAATCTGATTATGGGATGCTATTACTTAATCAATATGCTTACTGATAACTGCTAAACACATTCTTAGAGCCATTTCCCATAATATTCATCGGCCTTCAAAATGGAGCTCTCCAAAATGAGCTACTTGGGAAAGCTTTTTAGGGGTACCTTTCAGTGTTGTAACTGATTTCCATTATAGGCACTTCAAATTTCTCTCAAATCTGAAGGTGCCAACATGAGCCATGAACCTAGATTTGATCAATATAAGAGTTTTTGGATCTGTTTCTAAAAGGAGCTCCTAAAATGTTGGGACCAGAATGCTTGTCGCTTTGGTCCTCCACACTTTTTGCCATCCAAAAGGAAACATGTTTTTCTGTGAATAATGTCTATCCTAAAAATCGCAGCTTCACACCTATTTCCTATACACAGAAAGAAGGGGGGAAAATGTTGGGAATAGGGGTTTGCCTAAGTCAAACCTTAGTTTAGGAATTGACCTTGAATGAAATATTGCAAATACTAAAATAAATAATGAAAAGGTATACCTCAGATTTGTAATTGTTGATAATGATGCTTTTCTTATTGAATGTAATCACATATGTTGTATGAAATGGCATGAACATGACAAAACTCTAATCACACACACATGCTTGCTTATGAATAATGTAATTTTGTTCCACAATGATTGAATGAAGAATATGTAGACTTGAAGATATCTAAAAATGCTTGATGAACACTTCATGGATGCCTTATTTTGAATACTTATGATGGATGGATACTTAGGATTGAAATGAATTGGTTAATATCTTTATATAAGGGTGTCTATGTGAATTACCAATTAGGCCAACCTCCAGCGGTCATGTAGAGCCACAAATTTCATTTCCCATCAGAGAGATTCCCCCACTTCAAAATAGGGTCTAGAACTAAGGGGGACCAAGGCTCTAGGCGCTCTGGTCCTAGGACTAGGGTGCTAGTGCCCTGGTCTTCCTCAGTCATGGACCATGGTTTAGCCCCAGGAGAAGGACAACACTCGAGGAAATAAAATGGCAAGTGTACACGGCACTAGAATTGAAGTTTAAGGCACTGAACGAACCTAGATAGAAGATGAGAGAGAGATGCATTAAAGTAGGGATACAAACATAAGGTGTAAATTGGCTTGATGATAATTTACGACGATACACTTTCAAATCAACAAAGTAGAGTTTGAATTTGTGAGCTCCTAGTATCTTATATGTAGAGGAGATTTAAACAGACCATTTATATTGCTTCATATGTTGTGTGGGCATCTAGCTACCTATTTATATTAATTTGCAAGAAGCACACAAAATTCATTTTCTTACCTCATATCTTGACTTACCAATTGAATGAGAATCGGGTATTTAATTTTGAAGTAATTTATGCTATTAAAGGAATTTAATATTTAGAGACTTGAATAGATATTATGGAGCATTTAGAAATAGTTACAAGTGGATATCAGCTTCATGAACTACAAAGCATAGAGTTTGCCTCCTTTGGTCTAGATATAAGCATCCAAGGCATTCAAGAGATGGCAACACAAGAAGCATGGAAGGGTATTGCTAAGGTAAACATTTCTTGTCACGTGTTAAACTTCTATATTTTTCATGTGCTTTATCTATAGAGTGTGGAGTCTTAGAAAAAGTTATATTTCAATGCAAATATGGGAACCCAAGAAATTTGAGTTAATTAACTTCAAAATTTCAAAATATGTATTCACAAGGTATGTTGAGAACTTAAATATCGATTATGTTTCGGAAGAATTCACATTTCCTATAGTTCATGTTAGATATGTTTGGGAGCTTGATTTCATTAAATGGAGAATCTTTTGGGTTTGGTGTGTGTGGATTAATAAGCTACAAAGATGGGCACTACAAGAGAAGGTAGTAGATGACTTTTTCATAATGTTTTCTTCTTGGTATCTCCTTACCATCCATATAGGACAATGTTTTATCCTCATGTTAGACTTTGTTGATGATGCATTTGTCTCTAACATTTGAAATGGATTTGTGAAGAAAGCAAGTATATGCCAATTAAGGATTCTAGGGAGTACAATTTTTTGTGTAAGGTAAGTAAATAACTGCTTATGGGGCAGCACCTTGTATATTATATCAAAAAAAATTATATTGCAAGAAATGGCAGTAAATGCCCTGTCGATCCGATGTAGTAAAACCAGACAAAGACAAAACCCTAACACCCATGTGTCATTAAATACAAAATGTGGCACACCCATCATCAAAATGTTGTCCATAGGAAACCATAACAAATTATATACCCCATTAGAGATGAATACTTGTATATGAACTACACCTACCTATATTATGATAGTGATACATACAACATTGTGCCACTAGCTTTAAGCAATACATATCTTTTTATTGGCCTCTTTCATGGCTCGAACTAGACACTCAGCTCCATAGTGCTCATGACCTGCAACATTGTCCTTAGGACCTATTCTCCCATCCACTTCCCCTTCAAGAAACACCTCCTTGATGACCACACCACCACCATCCTCCTCATCCTCATTGTTCAAACCTTCAGCCCTAACAAAGTCCTTAATCCAGTCCCCTCGTTCATTCATGTAGTGATTCCCAACATTTTTTTTAGAAAGACCATGTTTCTCGAATCAATTAGCTTTCGATTTTCAAAGGCCTCTGATACCAAATGGAAGGAAAGGAAACTTGCAGCCATATATTATAATTTCCACATAACCCAAAAGAGAAATCTATTCAAACAAATACTCAAAATCCACATGCAAGAGAATATAAAACATAACTTCAAAAGATGACACAAGATATATCCTAGGAAAACACTCTAGAGTGAAAAACCTAGCCTCCAAAAGCATCCATGCTCAATGTATTTTTTAGAAATAAACATTACAATACATCTTCAAATCCTTCATGAATACCTCTGAGACATCAAGCATCTCCAATACATCCTAAATGTATCCAAGCATGAATCCATACATCTTATACCATGTTTCACATAAGTACTTTTCAAAAGAATACTCAAAATTCCAACTTTCCAACCTTAGACAACTACACTTGTATTTTATTATATAGAAACAAGCTCACATAGAACCATCAAGTGTTATTACATAAAACTATGTGACTAAAACCATGAGCATACAAAACCATTGACCCCACATTATATATTGGGTAGTAAGTTTTTACTTTATAAATATTTCTCCAATATTAAATTAAATACAGTTTCCCAATGTGAGACCTTACATTAAATATATTTTCCAATGTTACATACTGTAGACACCCAAAATTGCCATGTCTAATTAAATAAATATTTTATTTATTTAATTACCTAAGCTTAATTCTTCTATTAATTAAATAAATCTTTATTTATTTAATTAATTCATTTATCCTCTTCTAGCCTTATTTCTCATTTAAATAAATACATTTATTTATTTAAATTATCCTTTTCCTAAATTAAATAAATATTTTTATTTATTTAATTTATCCCACTCCTTCTATTAATTAAATAAATCTTTATTTATTTAATTAATTCATTAACCTTTTCTACCCATGACACATGTCATTCATCTCTTAATTCATACACTACCTACCCCTTTCATTATTTTATTATTTCTTTTACCTACCCTCTAATCATAGCCGACCTCCTTTTACACCTCTCAATCTTATCCCTCCATTTCTTATAGTGTCTTCTATATAAGGAGATGCTTTCTTCATTATCAAACCCTAATGACTGAGCCTAAGGAATCAATTTATGCAATTGACTACACTACGATCCTACTTGCAACCACATTCCGTTCTTTGTTGAGCTCTTGTGCATATAAAATTTGAGAGCAAATATATCAAGCAAGATCAATGGAGATAGGAAGAATGGAGATCAAAACCCTATTGGACATGTGATGGTATAATCTTTGTGATTTCATTTGATTTGCATTGTCTTAGGTAATCTTCATATGTTATGGTGGATCTTTGTTGTTGTTAGGCTAGGGTTTTTTGTGGTTGAATTCATTTAGCCTTTCAATATTGTTATTATTGTTATCCATTTTCACCATATACATTTTGGCACGCCCGGTGGGACTCTTGTCCCTTTTTGCATTTAACATCTTGTTGCAGATTTTGTATTTTGAAGTTGCAAATCTGACGTTTTCGGCAACATTTTGATATTTTCGCGTCTGCGCACTTTCAGATCGCGTTTTTTATTTTCTGGCGCGTCTGGGACCTCTGGAATCGCGTCTGTGTTATTGGCAATATTTTATTTTGCAGGTTCCAGGAAAGCGCGTCTGTGTTATAAAGTCGCGTCTGCGATGTTTTTATCTGCGTCTGTGTCCAGAAGACGCGTCTGAGTTCTGTAGTCGCGTCTATGTCTCACAGAACCGCATCTGTGTCACGAAGTCGCGTCTGTGTTCACTAGTTTCAAATATTGGATTTTTATTGATTTAGTTTTCGGATTTTGCATTTAGGGTTTCAGATCTGGTTTATTTTGAGCTAACATTTTCAGATCTAGCTAACAAAATTGGTGCAGCTTGTCTTGGAAGCTAAATCGTTTGGTTGAAGGCCCCTATTTTCACAAAGTCTTTTGGGTTTAAAATTTACCTAACTTGTGTGCTTGCAGGAAGGGGTGATCATTTGAAACAATCCAAACTACTAACAACTTTTTGTTGCAGATCCTTGGCAAGGGTTTTTGGAATTTTTATTGTGTGCCTTGTTTTCATAGACTAGCAAACACTTCAATTGGTGCACTAAAATTGAATCATTGTCTTTTGTGTCTTGAGCAATAGGCTCTTTTTGTTTAATCTTTAGAGGGCCTGTCTTCCTGTGTGGTCATTAGGACTACTAGTGAGAAGAGAATGACCCAAGTGGTAGCGAGGAAAACCCACCTCTTCCGAACCACTATAAACAAATGTATTCATGGTGAAAACTATGAATAACGTGTGCTGATTAGTTCATACCGACACTATGTCTCCCCATAAACCCGTTTGATCAAATTTATTTGATCAGTTGTAGGGCGTAACCCCTACCAGCTGGGAGCCTTATGTATTTACAGAGCTGAAAGTGCCGCATGTATGGCCACACGAGCGGATGCCCTTACTAGCACCTTTTTGTTTTAGAAGCCCAAATCCTTCTAGTTGTTGGGGTAGGAGGTCGGACCTCTGGTAGCGGCCCACACACATACGGTTCTTAGTAGAGATACAAAGTTCACCACGGGGAGTTTTCGTAGGGACTGATGCTTGGCTGACCCGAGAAGTGAGTGCCGAGGGTGGAGCCAGCGAAGTCAAGCATCTAAGTATCCGCTCTGAATAGCGTAGCCTCGGGGGTAAAACCCCATGTGGGATCAACAACTATTGTCTTGGCCAGCCATAAGAATAGTGCTTGACTTATGTTAAACATTCAAAACATTCAAGATCAAACAGCAAAACATTGTGTCTTTTGTGTCTTCAAGTGTATCCAAAATATTTTTACATCAAACAACACACTTTTATTGGAGTCATTTTTGAGTCTAGACACTTGCAAACATTGAGTCCTCATCAACACTGTGTCCTCTTGTCACGAAAAAAACAGTCAAACAGTCAGATTTGGTCACAACAAAATGACTTCACAGATTGGAAAAAATTGCACAAACGCGTCTATGTCGGACATAATAGTGTCTGTGTTGTATAACCGCGTCTGTGAAGGACAGAATCGCGTCTGTGTTCCAACAGTCAACATTACACTTGGCAAAAAAATCTCAGAAACGTGTCTATGTTAAACAGAGCCGCGTCTGTGTCGGGAAACCGCGTCTGTGTCGGGAAACCGCGTCTGTGTTCAGAATTGAAAAACTGTTACAGTCCAGCAAACAAACATAGTCAGTTTCAGAATTCTTGAGCTTCCTAGGTCATTTCTCCAGGGTTTCATTTAGCATTCAACCTATCTTTGGGTCTCACAAAATCCATCATTGCTTCACATCTCACTTTACATTCACACTTGTCTAAACTTGAGTCAAAAGGTCACTTGCTTGTCCTCACTATACTTTGTCAACACACTACATACAACAACACTTTGCTAAGTGGTCCCTCATCAAGGTTTCTTACCTTTGGGTCTCATTTGGTCTTACTTAGAGTCAAGGTCAACTTACCTCATCAAGAGAAACTATCCTCTCTTTGGAAGTCACACCTACTCTACTATATACATACTTGGTCTTACATTTTGGACATTGCAAGTAAACCTCAGATTCATTTACATTCCATCCAACTCTTGGTCTTCCATACTTTTTCCATTTTCATCTAGTCTCACACATCTTGGTCAATACCTAGTTCATAGTTGAAACCCGCCTTCAAAAATCTAGGAGAGAAACTAAAGAGGCTCAAGAGTCCACAAACATGAGTTCTTATGAGTATGACAATGATATCTTTTTCAATTCTGATCATACTACATTACCTGACATGGATGCCTATAGAAACATTCCAAATGTTGAGAACATGGACACTACAAACAACAATGATACACACAATGATGATATGGACAACTTTTCAGTACATTCAGCAGATGTGGAAGAATCCATTATGAATCCCCATTTCAATCGATTGGTTGAGGAAATAATGAGGAGGGATAGACAATACTTCTTACAAATGATGGCACAAAGTGGAGCCAAGATACCTCATGATTTTGACATGTCTCAAATAATCGAAAATCGACCTTTGCAACAACTTCACTCCAACATGGATCGAAGGAGACCTAATAGTGGAGGAAATAAAGGACCACACATGGTACCTGAATCACCATCAGTTTTGCTTCAAAAACCAGAGGTCCCACATACACATGGTCAAACATATGATACTCACCTTCGTAGACCATTATGGAAGTCTTATGGAGAAAAATATGCTCAATCACATTTCAATGCTAAGGATCAACCACCAAAGCAATTGGATATTCAAAGGCATGCTCAAAATTTGGACACAAGGAAACCCCGTGTCAAATTTGGGGGCAATACAATAGAACATGACATGCCTGTAGAGTATGGTATACATGCACAAAATAGATATGGTATTCCTCAATATGAATCTATACCAAGTGGTCCACCTATGCAGCATAATTACAGACCTCCTCCATATGAACATGTGTATGATCAATATCATCCATATATGCAACATGCTCCCCCTCCAATGGGTACCTCAAACATAGGATATGGTCCAAGAAGTCGATCTCCACCTAAGAGCAGTTTGGAACAACAAATCAGGGACTTACAAAAGAAAATGGAGGACATAAATACACCAAAGCCAACATACACAATGAGAGACATATGTCCTTATCCATTTGACAAGAGCATTCCAATGCCTCCTTTTCCTACACACTTTGCGACGCCTAAATTTGATAAGTATAGAGGAAAAGGGGATCCTAAGGCACACATAAGACAGTTTTTATTCAACATTTCTCCTACAACATAGAGACAGACATATCAGTCACTACTTTGTGCAACACCAAGCAAAAAGAAGGAGAGTCTTTTGCATCATTTTTACAAAGATGGAGGAATCTAGCCAGTAGATGCTCTTGTGAAATTCCACAAAAACAAATGGTAGAAATGTTCACCCAAAATGTTAACAAAGACATTGGCTATGATCTAAGGAAAGCTTGTTTGTCCACCTTCAAGGACGTTATTGAAAAAGGCTTAGCGACAGAAAAGGTCCTAATTGAACAAGGAGTCATTAAGATATTCAAGGAAAACAAAGATGACTTTAAAGGAAAAGACAAGCCAAGATTTTGGAATAAAAACAAGAACACAGTCAATGATGGTGTTGTTGATGCCAACACAGTGTGACCCAAAGTCATCTTTTCTGGATCAAGTTCTACAAATAATCAGGTGAATACTCAAACAACTTCTAGATCACGAAGGAAGTATACCCCATTGGGAGAACCACTTGAGTCAGTTTTCAAGAAGCTTGTGGCAAACAAGGTAATCATAGTTCCAGATTTTCCTCCATATGAACCAAAGGTTAAACCAAATTGGTGGAATGATGATGAGTATTGTGAATTTCATAAGAGCAAGGGTCATAAGACAGGAAATTGTCATCGACTGAAGAACATCATGTAAGATCTCATTGATAGAGGTGACATTGAGATTGAGGGATACTCATCTAATCAAGAACATGAGATGTTTAAGGAACCATTCCCAAAACATGACAAGGGAAAAGCTAAAGCCACAGAGGATCAAACCAATTATACCAGAGCATCTTACAACTATGATTCAACCATCAATCACATCTCGATGGACAATTAAGTCTCTACCATTATCATCAAGGACAAAGCGTCTGAGAATTCTACTCGGAGACCCAGGATTGTCTTAAAAGGTGTTGGATCTTCTTCTGAACCTACCTCTGAATGTCATGTTACAACCCGCCGAGGTAAAATCACTTTGCAAGGTGCTCCAACTAAAAACACCACTTCTTCATCAACCAAACCTGAGTATGACCTTGTAGAATAGTTAGGGAAGACACCCGCGCTCATTTCAATCCTTGAGCTATTACGCATATCTCCCGCACATAAAGCCATTCTTGACAAAATCTTGAGAGACATTGCTGTTCCTACTGATCTGAACGTGGACCAGTTTCAAGCCATGGTGGGATACCTTTCCATTCCACACTCCCTTACATTCACAGAAGTCGACGACGCCTCCGTAAGTCAGCCACATAATGCACCATTACACATTGAAGCCTTCATACACAAACATAGAATCAAACGAGTCCTGATAGATGGAGGAGCAGGTCTAAACATTTGTACATTGAACACTATTAAACAATTGGGATATTCTGACAAAGCTGTGAATTCTACAAACAAAATTACTATCAAAGCATATGATGATGAAGAGCGTTCATCCAAGGGTACAGTCACCTTACCTCTCAAAGTTGGGCCAGTTACAAAGGATGTGGTTTGTCAAATCCTTGATCTAGATCTCACATACAACATACTCCTGGGACGTCCATGGATTCATGAGATGAGCGTAGTCCCATTTACATATCATCGATGTATCAAGTTTCCACACAATGGAGTTGAAGTGACCGTTAAAGCGGATCCAAATCCATTCATATATTGCAACAATCTGCAACCTCGATCAGAAATAACAATCCCAGTCAATCGAGAAGCTATTCCTTCATCAACATATGTGGATCTAGAATCCTTGAAGCCTTCTACATCAAAGCAAGCAGAGCTCAAAGAAAAATTCAGGGTTAAAGACCTGGGATGTGGTGAGTATATCTTTCATGTTGATCAACTCCCACTATCTCCTAAGACATTCAGTCGACAGGAACAATCTACAAACAATTTACAAGGAATTGGGTGTGAACCACCTAGTGTTGTGGCTACTAAGTCTGAATGCAAATCTCCTCCAGTGGTGCAAGCAACTCTTGATATCAATAGTCCTAAGAGTGGTTCCAGCGAAGAATCTATTGAGTATATCGCTAGCCCTCTTGATAACTCACATAGCCTTACCATATCATCCACTCATTCCATTTCCACTCCACTTCCAGACTTGGATCAACAAGAATCACAAAAGCCCTCACTCATTGGGGATCAAAAATCAAGCTTTGAAAAGAAAAATCTAAAAGTAAAAAATAGAGAGAAGTCCTTTAGTTCAAATCAAAATCAAAAGCTATTGGACTCTGCAAAAAACAAAGTCAAGGATAAAAATCCTATGAAGCAAAAAGAGCAAGAGTTGATCTCCCCTAATATCAAAATAACTGGGGGCAAAAGTTCTAAAATTTCAAGTCAAAAAGCATACTTGTTGATCCTAAGTCTCCATCATGCTATCCTACTTTCACTTCTTTTCGCAATCATAAGCCTTCATCACTCATCCACTTGTTTCACACATCCTTTCCCTTTTGGCGATACATCAGGGACCTTTAATGGAGCTTCCTCGAAGGACTTTGTTATCAGGGATGCCCAAACTTCTTTAGGTGACACACATATGGGCCTACGTAGTCCACACACTAGTAATTCTATCTCAGTTCCTTTATCAAGGAAGACAGTCACTCAAGCTACACATCATTCAGTTAAGGAACAATGCAACTACAATCACAAGGTAAAGCCTCACACATTTGAGGTAGGTGACTTGGTTCTCAGAGAAAATCCCAAAAATCAGCAAGACAGAGAGAAGAAGGGCAAGTTTGAACCAAATTGGCTTGGTCCTTACGTCATTACAACAACATATGGATCTGGTGCATATCAGCTCTCAACTACAAAAGGTGAACCTTTGGAGGATCCTATCAACAGCATGCACCTTTGCAGGTTCTACACGTAGCTCTTCGGAATATCCCTATTCAAAAATACAAAAAAATCAAAAAATTCAAAAATACAAAAAAAATTATAAAACAAAAAAAAATCGTTACTTGGTGAAAACCTGGCAAACAGGCGCCTTGTGACACAAAAAACATTGAAAAATCGAAAAAAGTAAAGAGAAATAATTTCGTCCGACGGTGAAAACCACTTCGGTGGCGCCTTGGGCAAGTACCATGGTGAAAACTGGGTCACCAGCACCATGCGTAGAGACATTGCTCCTCCCTCCTTCAGGATTCACTTTCATCCTTTCACTTTGCACACACTCACAACCTATTCGTTCATAATAAACTTACCCATTCCCATCATGACTTGTTATTGATCTACCCAAGATTGGTTAGCCATTCATAATAAACCTCTCTTTTCACCCCTTTCCATTCATAATAAATTAGATCATATCTGTGGCTAAGGCAAATCTTACGTCTAGTGATGGGTGTGGAACTGAGAACATCACACGTTTTGAGGAGTACAGTTTCTTCCAGCTTCCTTCAGTCTATCCGCGCACAATCTGCAATAAAGCAACATTTGCATCACAGATCCGCAATAAATTTTCATCTTCTCCGCAATAAAGTATCAGTTTCATGGATTCAGTCAGTTTCAGATGAGACACAACAGCAACAATGGGCTTCAACAAATCAAATCTGTCAACAGACTCAGACAACATTATGATTCAGTGCTATCTATCCTTTCTGTGAAAGTAAACATTGTGACCATAATCAAATAAGACTTATACAAGTGACAAGAGACACTAAACTTGAGGACTATAGTGGATGTTGGTGTCGAGTCTTGGTTTTCTTTTGATTTCATCTTTTTTGGTGACATGTCTTTTAGCTTTTTCGAGATGTCTCTGACTAGAGATTCTATCTCCAGGATGTCTTTGACTAGAAAGGCGAGGATGGGGTATCGTCACCCACTTGTATTTGTTGTCTGCTGTCTCTTAGTAATGCTATGACTTGTCCAAGGATATGAGGACACTGTGAGTCTAGTATGAACTGGGACATTCCTTGTTTGCAACTGTCTTATCTCCATGCAAATAGGTACAATGACTTTCTGGGTCGAACATATGCCTCGATTGTCATAGCCTACTTGCCATAATAAAGCTCAATGATGATAACGCACAAGAAGCTCTTTCACTTTCATATCTTCTATCTTTCATCGCCCTTTCTTGATTGAATTCCATCGTCTTTCTTGAGTCCGCGTAGCCTGCTATCACATGACTGAGTATAATGACACACCAAAAACATTTGCATTTCATGTAGTTGCACCTGCATTACCACATATAAGCATTTCATACATACATATAGATATCACAACTGCATCACATCCTGCACACAACACCTATTAGCACAATTTACATTTGCATTATCATATTCATTTGCATTACATACATTCACATTTGCATTGGCATAACATTTTAAAACATTAAAGAACAAAAATATTGCATTTTCTCATATACATATTTGCATCCATATCATAAGCATCACATAAGAACATCTCATCACATAGGTACACATGCATATAGCTGCCCCAAAAATGAATCATCTCATATATATAATCATAAAGTATCATGATACAATGATGTCAAAATCATATGGCTACAAAAAGCACCCGCAGGTGTCTACAATACAAAAATGGTACAATACTGATACAAAGGGAGCCCTCTATGGCTATGATGAACTCCCTCCCTCAGAGCCGCCTGGCCTCGACGGAATCTGAGCCCCTCAAGGACCCGCCCCAGGATCATCCTGCCTGTCCCCTCTATCTGGTGGTGGTGGAGGACCCATAACCCCACCACTCGATGCCTGTCTCCTCCGGCTCCCTCCCGTAGCTGTCGCTGTACGCGACGGTCTATGGAAGCTCCTCGCCCACTGATCTGCTGGCACTGCACCATAGTAGAGGTCTCGCTAGTAGGCAATCTCCTTCCCTGCCCGTAGGACATAAGCATATCCTGCCCTTGTATCCTCCGCTGCCTGTCTCCCGGCCCTCAATGCTGTCTCAGCCTCTGTATAGCGCTGGATAGCCTGATCTCGCTCCCGCTCAGTATCTCTGAGCCTCCCCCTGAGCCGATCCATCTCCCTCTCCAGCTCCTAGATCTCATCTGCCTGGCCC
This sequence comes from Cryptomeria japonica, assembly GCF_030272615.1. Lineage (NCBI taxonomy): Eukaryota > Viridiplantae > Streptophyta > Pinopsida > Cupressales > Cupressaceae > Cryptomeria > Cryptomeria japonica. The sequence goes on along the minus strand of NC_081407.1, from coordinate 285,630,265 downwards.
TGGCAGATCTCCCTCAGCTCTAGCAGCTCATCCTCCACTGGGTCAGCCCCCTCGGCCTCTACCTGTGGCTCCCCCTGTACGGGTGCCTGCCCCTGTGCCTATACCTGTACCTTTACTGGTGCCTGTACTGGTACCTGTCCCTGTCCCTGTCCCTGTACCTGTCTGGGACCCTGTGCTGCTGGCACCTGTAGTGGCAATCCACCGCGACCCCTCACCACCCGAGCCTGCCTCTCCTCACCACCCTCCCTCCGAGGTGCAACCCTCCTCTCTCCAACTGCTCCCCTCCTCCTCCATCGGCCTCTGCCCCCATCACCTCCACCGTCATCATCATCTCCACCCCCATCTCCCTCCAATGGCTCTCCCGGATCCGTCAACCGTGGGAATGGATGCTCTGCCCAGTATGCTGTGTACTCAGCATCCATCCCAACGTCCTCAATCTCCGGCCACATGTCCCAGGGTACTGGCATCATCTCTACAAGCTGTGTCACTACCTGATCATATGACAGCAAAGGCCCAAACTGTGCCTGATCCTTGACTGTCCACGCATACATACCTGAGCCCCGTGACATCCTTTGGATCCGGCCAAACTGCCTGCAAACCCTGTCCACAAGCTATCTCTCTAGCACATAGGGCATCTGCCCAATCAGGTACCTGCTCCGGAAGGTGTAGGGAAGCTCAACTACGTCATCCTCCCACTGCTCGTAGCCCAGGTATGGTCTCCATATGACCACATCAATATCTTCTATCACCCGTCGCCAGTGCTCTAACCTGCCAATCCGTGGCTGCGACGTGATCATATCATATAGATGAAGAAAACTGCATCCATGACCCCTGCCCCTGAAGTGTATCGGTCGGGTAATCGACAGATGCTCATAGGCCCATACCTGTAGCAATGTCACTCCGCAGCCCAATCCTATGGATCCATGATAAACAAACTGATGTAGCTCATAATACAAGTGTGCCAGCACACACGGTCCCCAGACATATCTAGTGTGCTGTGTCACCAATGTCTCCAGTGCTCCTCCCCAGCCCACAGCCAACCCCCGTGTCGCCCTATCTGGACACAGGAACCCATTGATCGCTCCTCCTATCACTGCCGATAATGCTAATCCTGTGGCTGTCATGGTGTCCCATGCCACATGTCCTGCCCTCATCTCCAGTCCTGGGTCCTGGAACACTCGTCTCAGGGCCTCTCTGTCTCCATCTCGATCGTATGGGATCAGCTCCTCATCGATCGGTATCCTCAAAATCCTGTATACATCCTCCAGGGTGACTGTCATCTCACCCATCGGCAAATGGAACGTGCATGTCTTAGAATGCCATCTCTCAGCTAATGCAGTCAACAAACCCATGTTCGCCCGAAACTCGGGCACATATAGCACATGTCTCAATCCCATCTCCTCGATGGCAGCTCTGTCCTCGAAGGACAACCCAGGTCGCAACCTCTGAGTCGACGGGAATCTCTCCTGTGACTCCAGCATCGGCAAATACTCCTGCAGTCAAGCAAATCACTCATGTCAGTCATAGTGGCATTCACTGTTTATCACAAAATGCTACTTTTTATCTAAATGCATATGGCATTCTATCCTAGTGACACTCACTGTTCATCACAAAGTGTTGCTATTTATCCTAGTGGTACTCCTTGTTCATCACAAAGTACTACATGTGTGACACTCACTGTTCATCACAAAGTGTTACTCACATTTGCACTCCCTGTTCATCACAAAGTGCTGCTCATACTTTAGTACTCCCTGTTTATCACAAAGTACTCTATCTCGGTACTCACTGTTCATCACAAAGTGCCTTGATCTATCCTAGTCTTCCCTAGAGGACCTGCTTGAGTGTATCCTCTCAGCAGCTTATCCAATCGACAGCGTATGTTCATCACAGAACTGCCGATTTGACCTAGAAGACCAAAATTAAACACAAACACGCTTACCTGACATAAACACGCTTGAAGACTGCACAGACGCGCCTGAAAAACACAGACGCACCTGATTAACACAGACGTGCCTATGCTCTGCACAGACGCGCCTGGGCGACACAGACGTGCCTTCTTGGCACAAACACGCCTGCACATCACAAACGTGGCCGCAATTGACACAGACGCGGGTTCAAACGCAGACGCGCCTGACACAACCACAGACGCGCCTCGCGAGCACAGACGCGCCTGGCACCAACGCAGACACGCCTGGACATTTTTTGACACTTTTTGGACCCTACTCTAAGCGCATTTATTACCCTATCTAGCGAGCATTTATGACAAAATTGAATGCGTCAAAGTACAAGGAGGTTTGGTGGTACTTACCGGCTCTCCTGCCTCTGCTGGCCTCTGAAATCAGCGAACGCGGTCAAATCTATGAATGAAGGCCATCGCTGCTGACTGCTGCTGCTCTATTTTCGCTCTGCAATCTGCTCTCGTGGATGTGTAGATGACAATGAGGATGTATTTTCCCTCGTGGTCTATCTTATAGACTACCCTAGCCCTTGCCTTCGTTTCCCAAGTCAGTCTTCTTTATCCCGTGACTCTGTCACTTTATCCGGTTAGCCCATTCTATCCCGTCTTTCTTATCAAGAGTTTGTCTGCAATATTTTCAGACACATTTTCATCCAATCTCTCGAGGGGGCATATCACTCCCATCTTGGGGCAACTCTGTATCAGTTCATCTTATCTTCTTTGAAACAACGCGACAAGCCGCATTGTCTCAAAGAGGGGCAAAATGTAGACACATAAGCTTAATTCTTCTATTAATTAAATAAATCTTTATTTATTTAATTAATTCATTTATCCTCTTCTAGCCTTATTTCTCATTTAAATAAATACATTTATTTATTTAAATTATCCTTTTCCTAAATTAAATAAATATTTTTATTTATTTAATTTATCCCACTCCTTCTATTAATTAAATAAATCTTTATTTATTTAATTAATTCATTAACCTTTTCTACCCATGACACATGTCATTCATCTCTTAATTTATACACTACCTACCCTTTTCATTATTTTATTATTTCTTTTACCTACCCTCTAATCATAGCCGACCTCCTTTTACACCTCTCAATCTTATCCCTCCATTTCTTATAGTGTCTTCTATATAAGGAGATGCTTTATTCATTATCAAGCCCTAATGACTGAGCCTAAGGAATCAATTTATGCAATTGACTACACCACGATCCTACTTGCAACCACATTCCGTTATTTGTTGAGCTCTTGTGCATATAAAATCTGAGAGCAAATATATCAAGCAAGATCAATGGAGATAGGAAGAATGGAGATCAAAACCCTATTGGACATGTGATGGTATAATCTTTGTGATTTCATTTGATTTGCATTTTCTTAGGTAATCTTCATATGTTATGGTGGATCTTTGTTGTTGTTAGGCTAGGGTTTTTTGTGGTTGAATTCATTTAGCCTTTCAATATTGTTATTATTGTTATCCATTTTCACCATATACACATACAACACATAAAGTGGCCCCAAGAATGTTAACTCCAGTGATGCACACACTTCTATGTACCCCTAGGTGCACCATACACAATAATAAATTAAACATTATGAAAGGTGTACAATACCTATCTCATAAGATTTGTAGCCAAACTTGCTTTATACTTCTCAATGCCTCTATATGAACCAATCTTTTTTCTTGAACACCCATCTGTAACCAACATTTTTTTCCCTTTAGGTAATGATACAAGATCCCATGTATCATTCTTGTTCAAAGATTTCATTTATTCATCCATTGTCATTCTTTAAGATTTTACATCATTCATACCTAATACTTCTTCCACAAATTTGGGCTCATCCATGTTAGCATTCAAGTGGTTTTCTATGCCTTGTAGAACTTCAAAGAAGATGAGTTGGAGGTTCTTCCTCCTCTTATGAAAATTCAAAGCTACATGAGCTCTTCTCAACTTCTTGTCTATCTAGGGGTCTTGATTCAACTTTATGAGCATAGAAGGAAATTTTATCTTATCTTTTTATTTTGTTTGTTCTAGCTACAATTTAATAGGAGGCTTTGTTTCTTTAAAAATAACACTTATACTGTGTATTACATTCTATGCAACTGGATCCTAAAGCTTGTATCCTTTCACACCATAACTATACCTAATGAATATAATTTTTATAACCTTGTTCTCAAACTTTGTTTACTTCTCCTTTAACACATGTGCATGTGCCTTAAAAAAAAATAATCTAAGATGTATTAGTGAAGGCTTATGACCTGACCATGTTGCCATCTAAATTTTATCAACAAGAGTCGACGTAGAATGCTTGTTAATCTAGTAGAAAGCAATGTCAATAACTTAAATCCAAATACGTTATTGTAGACTAGCACAATTCAACATACTCCTAGCCTTCTCCATCATTGTGTTATCTTTTCATTCTGCATACCCATTCTATTATTGAGAATACAAAGTTATATTTTATTTATGAATGCCACAATTTTTACATAATCTATCAAAAATATTAGAAAAAAATTCACTACGACTCTCAATCCTCAAACATTTTATTTTCTTTACAATCTGCAACTCAACCATTGTTTTAAATTCTTTAAATTGATTGAAAACTTCATATTTTCTCTTTAGAAAATATGCTCATGCCCTTCTTCTATAATCATCAATTTAAATGAAACTAAATGTGGTTTTTCCAATGGAAGGAACATCTACAAGACCAAATGCATTAGAATGAATAATATCCAACACACCAAAAGATTTATGAGAACTTAAGTAATATTGAGTGTGGTTTTATTTTTCATAATGCAATGCTCACAAAAATCAAAATTGGGATTACAATCCATCAAACCTTCAACAAGGTTTTTATTTTTCAATATCCTTAGATCCTTTTTCTCTAATGTGGCCAAGTCTCTAGTGCCATAACAGTCTTCTCTTTAGGTAAGTTTGATTTAGAAGAATGAGCACCCTTGGGTAGCCAAAATATATGACCATCTATTGATGGTGAAACTCTCACCTCTTCCATTGAAGTAGCCGCAAATTTATTTTTCATAGAAGTAATATTAGACTCAATAGTTTATGCATCTAGCTTATACAATGTGCCAAATCTAAACCTCTAAAAATCACCATAGCACCTCTAACAATTTTGTGTCTTGCATAAAAAAAAGACTATCTGCACACCTACATCTATTAGTTTGTTCATCCACATATATCAACACATTATTAATCCTTTTAATTCTACCATCAAGAAACATGATTCTAACTTTGCCATGACCAACAATATCTAAATGAGAATCATCACCCAAATACATCTTACCTCCATCAAATTATTCATACTTATATTCATAAAACCAATCTCTATTAAAGGTTATATGAAAAGATACACTTGAGTTAATTAACCACGCATCATTACCTACACATGTGGTCGAAGCTACAATTATTGTCATCTTCCTTCTTGAAATCAAATTTAGAATCAAATTTCTTCTTTTTATTTTTATGCCTTCTTTACACTCTTTACAGGAGTATCTAGACTTACCACAATTCCAACAAATAGTTTTTGGACTTTCCATGAGATTTCAATCTCTCATTGGACTTGGATTTATCATTCTTCTTGCCTTTTTCCTTAGGTATTCCATGAACATTTAGGGCCTCCTTGACACTAATGGATACATTCCTCCTCATCTCTTCAAAAATCAAAGAAAACAACATATCTTTAACCTTAATGATAAAAAGGTACTAATGATAGCCATAACAAGAGAATCTCATAAATCATGCAAAGAACAAAGCAAGATCTAGCATTTCTCCTCCTCATCCATCATGACACTAACAAATACCAATTGAGCCACCAACATACTGAATGCTTCTAGGTGGTCTATAATTTGTCTACCCTCTTCCATTATTAAATAATATAATTTCTTCCTCAAGAAAATATTGTTCACTAAAGATTTGGCTTAAAACATCTCACCAAGTTTTTTCCATAACTGTTTTGAAACATAATCTTCATGAACATTGATCAAAATAAAGTTTGTCAAGCACAATATAAAAGACCCTTGGCTTTATAGTCCATAGCATCATATTGAGTATTCAAATTAGGATTCGTATGTATGAATACTTTCTCATCAATAGCATCTCACAAATATCAAACTATTAACAAATCTTCCATCTTCAACTTCCACATATCAACATTATTTCTAGAAAATTTATCCACCTTTATTCTCCCTAATGAACCTTCCATCTAAAAATTCTTGCAAAAAGATAACAAAGTATCTTCTACACAAGCTCTCACTCAAATTTAGATTAGTTTACAAAAATCCAACGACCCACAAGTGATCAGGCTCTGATACCACTTGAAAGGAGGTTAAGGTAGAAAAATAACTTACTATACCAATCTTAAGAGGAGGGTAATACAAATTTTTTTTTAGATCTTTAAATCAATTGCAAAAAGTTGATAGAAATCAATATAAGTAGCATGCATACCACAACATAGTCATTTACGTGAGGTAAACCCTTTCGAGAGAGAAAATCCACACTCTAAAAGTTGTCAAATATATTATTTAAAAATCAATACCAGATTACAATAAACTTGCAAATCAAGCGTCTCATAGTAACATCACAAGCCAGAGATCCAAAGACAACTCAACAACTATCAAACTCCCATAATAAACCACCATACTCAGTTGTAATATAATGCCCTCATGAAATAGGGTTGCCTTCTAGGGAAAGCAAAGTGCACCTAATATCCACAATTAGATCTATAACCTAATGATATATGGTCAATATTTACAATGATAAATTATACATAAAATGTGGCTTTCAAGAGTGTTGCCCCTGAATCCTTGCTGAGGCGTGCGGCCCCAAACCCCTCATTGGTAGGGCCATCCCTCTAAACCCCACAAGAGGGGTAATCCCCACATGAAACCCTTTTGCTTATTTACCTATAGTAACATTTTATAATTGTAAGGTTGAGACACCATTTTCCTAACATTTTCAATAAATTATCAAAAAAATTCGCAAGGAGAAAGGGTAGAGAAGTAAAGAAAATACAAAAAGTGAACTATTATAAGAAAATAGTTAAGAACTATATACTAGATGGAATGGTTACTCTCTAATCACATTATTGCACATCAATAATAAAAGAATTTGAGATCATGAATCCATAAAATTGATAAAAGGATTTCAAAATGATTAATAATTAATATTCATTATTAATTATTAATTGCTTTTAGGGTTTATGTTTTTAGGTTTGATCTCATTTTATAAGGATTTATCCCTTTGTAATCCTTAACCAATCTGATTATTATAATTGCTTTTTGCATCCATTCTTCTCTTGTGACGTGTATTTTGCTTGCAAGTGTTCTTGGGATCTCTGAAGTTGTATTTTTCAACTTCTTCAGTATTTGTAATATTGCAGTGCTAATAATACATGGATGATAGATGCTTTTGAAACCTCATGAGGGTTTTCCTAGGCTATATCTTATGTTATCTTTGACGGGTATGTTGCTTATTCATTGCATATGGATTTTATGTGTTTATTTGATCGATATCTCAATTAGTTATAAGAAAATTGTCATATGTATGGTTGTAAGTTTCATTTCAAGTGGTGTTGAAGCTATGGTTTTAGTTATATAACCCTAGGAGTTGAATCCATGGAATGCATGAAAGAATGAAAGACATGGCAAGGTATAGGGGTTTTGTGTAGGTTGTGGGGTTGCTATTTTTTGGACATTATTGCAATTCTAATTTTATTAAAAAAAAATAGTTCAAAGTGGGTTTCCATGGATGTTCATTTTGGGGGTATGTATATATATATATATATATATATATATATATATATATATATATATATATATATATATATATATATATATATATATATATATATATTAAGTTGGTCGGGGTCTGCAGACCCCCGTACCCACTGGCGTCGGCATGGCAGGAGAGTACCCCGCGTTGAACCCAAGCTAGGATTGAGAGGGGGGCTAAATCAGTCTTAAACAAAAATTAATGCAACACATAAAAAATTAACCAACACATATCCAACACATGAACACCAATATTTTCTACGTGGAAAACCCAAATATGGAAAAACCATGGTGAACACTTGCCCATTAAATATATCCACTATGCATATCAGATTACAATGAATGAGCTCACTGCTATGGAATTGCAAACCAAGGCTAGTTGCTCTTGGGGCAAGATACAAAAAGAGGACTTGCAAACTTGAAGCTAACTACAGCAGGGTAAGTGTAGTGTCATAAATTGCACACCCTTAATTGGGTGGTACAATTTCACGCTTAGGTTAGCGCCCACCTTAGTGTGTTGTATTTTGCATTTAAAATCCCCTTTAAGCAATTAATTAATTAATTAAATTAAATTTGAAGTCCTCTTTCGTCCCTCTACAGATCATAAAATTGGGCCCTGAATCCTAAGTGTGCCCTTTTTTATTTTATTCTTTCAATTAATTAATTCATCAAAATCCCCAATTATGTCCTATTTTGACTTTCAAGGCTCGATTCCACATATTTAAACACCTTGAATTGTCGCATCCATCTAGGGATGACTTTATAATCACAATAGCTCGCATCCCTAAAAATTTGGGAAAAAGTTGATCGAACCATGGTGATTCACCATGGTCCCAAATTTTTCTCCCTAGATCCGGGATCATGTTTTGGCAGTATTATAATGTTTAAATCCAGCTTTGTGCAAAACTAAATTGATTCTAGGTCAGCCTACGATCAAAAACAAAGTTAGGGTTTCATACATATAGCCTTTCCTTTCCTCATTTGAAGGATCCCATCTACAAGCAATTGAAGGAGCCTCTTATGAAGTGAAAGTACAGGTTATGTGGAGTCTTCAACCAGCAAATCAAGCATGTATCAAGTCTTCATCAACCATTTTTATCATCAATTGAAGCTTTGGAGATATTCAAGAATAATAGATCACTGACTGTTAATTGGCTTGTACCTCTCCCTTTGGCTTTGGTACGGTTTCATGTTATTTTCATGTCTCTATGTGAGTTTCACAACACTTGTTTTCAAATTTATATTCATGTTTTAGATCCAATATTGCATTTGTGATTTGAAGCATTTACATTCACTCAGGGTTTTATGCTCATAACGTAGGATATGACTCTAATTCTTGTATCTAGGTCATTTAGGATCTTGCACACACACAAGATTATAACACACACACATTTCAACTTTACACTGGCTATTTGTGGAGGCAAAAATCGCCAAAACAAGGGGTTTGACTAAGGCAAAACCCTATATATCCACTCAAACACCATTTTCTAGCTTGCAAGTACATTTGCAGGATTTTGACGGAGCTACGGACTTTTGGAAAGCCACAACTCATAGGAAAAAGTTAAGATCCATAAGAAAACCCCAGAACACTGGGACTAAGGCCCCCAATGCCCTAGTCCTCTACATTTCTGAGTAGCTTTTTGCAGTTTGACAGATCAGGAACTCAATTTGCAGATTCCAGAAGTATAGTTTAGCTCGACAATAGGGACCAAGGTGTCCAGCACCCTGGTCCGACTCATCCCAGCTCAAATTTATGTGATAGTTGCATATTAGAGTTCTCTTTCTAGCTCTATACTCTATATCTCAGTTTCAATGCAATATCTTTATGTTATTTTAGTTTACATAGTTCCTTCATCTTTCTAGCTTAGTTTGTCATTGTTGCACATTTAGATCAGTTCCCTTTCATAAAAACCCTAAGAGTATTCCTTGGCTCTCTCTCTCTTGCCAGAAGTAGTCAAAGAGAATCATCTCCTTAGGCTCTTTCATATTCCAATGTATGGAGGAAAGTGGGGTTAGGTCCTAAACTACCTAATCCCATTTTTCACCATCACAGTAAACTTGTAAAGTGGAAAATTTGAGATTTAGCAAATTCACCACATGGAAGGAGGAAACCACTAAGCCAATTTTCACTTGGAGGACTTTACATTCAAAAGAGGGGATGAATCTACCAGATCCAATCCTAAATGATACAAGGACTAAATACTAAGTAGATGTGTTGTGTTTGGAATGCGTTTGACCCTCTTTTATAAGTTGACTAGTTGAATTAAGACTAACTGCTATAAATGAAGACAAATATGAGAAAACAGTGAGCTACAGATTCGGGATTTCGTTGTCCACTTGGATCTGAGAAGTTTGAGATGATTCAGATTTTTCTCTACAAAATCTGCCAAAAGTTGTAGGGACCATGTGTCCAAACCAGGTCGCTCACCCTCTTATTCCTCCAAACTTTTCGCACATCGAAAAGGGTTTCTCCGTCTCTGCAAGTAAATCTTAATTCCAAAAGTGTAGCTACGCACCTGCTTCCTGCACACAGAAGGAAAGTGAAATGTGTTGGGAATAGGGGTTTGCCTTTAGGTCAAACCCCGATTTTGGAATTAACCAAGTGGTTGAAATAATGTAATTGAAATGACTGAAAGTAGGAATCCTCCTCTTTGAAGGGATGTTGAATTGACTAAAAATGAAATGCTTATACCTCCTTGTGAAGTTTTTCTTGCCTCCACATGGATTTATGATTTTATGAATTAGAATGATGATCTCCTCTTCAATGGTTGAAATCTTGACTCTATTGTTGCTCCAAAGCTTGAAGGGAGACTGAAAAAAGCTCGATTTATCTTGAATGCTTGAATGCTTGATCTCCTGAATGCTCAGATGCTTGATTGAATTTCATGATCATCAAATAAGAGGGGAAATCCCTCTTATATACTTGCCCGTAGGATGAATTGATTAATTTTTTGACATGAGCCAACATAGAGGGGTTTTCCTGCTTCAAATTTGAGATAGGTCAGGGGGAGGGGCCCAAGGATAGGTCCCCATTAAGGGGGACCAAGGCACCATGCCCTGGTCGCGCCCTAATTTGGGGCAGGATCAAGGTGGGTGCATCATTGAGTTGAATAAATTTTTTGACATGTGTGAGCATAATCAGGTCTCTAATTAGGCCGAGGGGTACAAACACTAAGGCAAAGACCCATATGCGATCAAAAATTGCATGGCATGCAATTTATGACGCTACAACAAGATACAAAAATGAATTGAAAAGAAGGATCTCTTGATCATGAAGTTGTCCTTGAACTCTGCATCAAACAACCAACACCAACACACACAACTCAGACCTCAACTGCAAACATTTTGTCACACACCTCTGATAAGTCTCAAAACAACTCGCATATCATTTAATACTCTTCTTCTCTGCTCTAGATCTCTCTGATTATCTTCACATCACACATTTCATTTTATCCTTTCTTTCACATGTCTTCACCACAACACTCTCTACATACAACATTATTTATATACAATGTAGATCATCAAAGCTTGAACCAAGTCGACCTGAAACAAAATATACCTTTCGAACCAAAAACACACACACTAATCCACTCTAGGAGAAAGAGGGAACAAAAACACATCTTCTAAAAATCAATTGACCGATCCACAATCACCAGAATATAACTAACAACATACCAACATGCTACGCATCCATATAAGCAATTAATGATGAAAACATATCCTCCAATACAAGTAACTTTCATCTGGATCTCCACACACTATGATGAGACCCATAACACATCAAATTACTTTCCACAAATCATATCTGAACCCAAAGATAGGTCTAGCATAGAATATCACAACGAGCTATGAACAACATCGCAACATCTAGAGAACGAAAAAAAAATTCCGGACCATAAAACCAACAAAGATAACAATATCAAATAATGTCATCATCACTTTCCAGACCCAAACACTTCTGGAACAACCAATAGAACAATGGCAACACCAACACGACAAGATATCTCTGCACCATAGACATTCCAAACCAACAACTATCCAAAACAACAAGCTTGACATCAATGACAACCACAACAACACATACTTCCAACACATTGGTGGTACCACGATACCACTGGTACCATCCAAGACCATTGGTTCTATCGATACCTCTTGATACCGTGGTATCAGGGTTCCATGAGGGACCACATGTGGGGTGTGAGTCCCATCCCACCCACATGGTTGAAAAAAAAAAAAATTAATTAAAAAATTCTTCGCTAATTTTTAAACCAAAAAAGAATATTATTACAAATATCCATCCATAATTAATATTTTTTTTATTAAGTTTTCAACAAAAACTTTGAAAATGGTTTTTATCCACCAAAAGTTTTATCAATGGAAATTCTTAATGTGTTGGGTTTATTTTTTGGTGGGGTTTGGGACCCACCATAAACTCTCCTACTTAAAAAATAAAAATTTCATTTTTGGTGCATATTGGAGAAATTAATTTTTTGGGATCCATGTTTGCAAATATAGCCTAATAGGCTATTTTTTTTCTATAAATCATAAATTGGGTTAGGAGTGTCGATCTTTCAATTTCTTATAGTCATTAGAAAGGTGACTTAGAGCACTACATTGTGGTGTGATCAGTTTTTGAATTTTATTATTTTGAGAACAAAATGTTAGTTGGAGTTCAAAGATACCTATATGACTTTAAGAGGTCATAATTTTGAGCATATGAAGTTGGATTTTGGACTTCGAATAGTCAACGAAAAGATTGTTGTGGAGAGCACTACATAGTAGATCAAGTCTAGAGCAGGTTTGGCATTATTTTTTTTGATGTATTGAGTTGAGTTTTTTATGGGATCTTTTGCCTATGGTCACATTATGAGTTTATGGAATGTTTAGTCTTTGAAGATTTGGAGTCTTTGAAGTTTCAAACTAGACACCGTTGTCGTTACGCTAAAATCTCGAGCCATCAACAAATGAGAGAGCGGCCAGAGACAAGGATCCACAGGAGGCGATAGGAAGCATATGTCACAAATCTCGAAGGAGGTGCTGACCAAGCCAACACTTCATTTAGGAGATGGGTATCACGATGTTATGGGGAGATCGGTATCACGGTTCAATGGGAGCTTGTGGCAATGATGTTTATTCAACATTGGATTGTGGATGATCTTCTTAGTGTGTAGATGTTTGAGGAATCCTTACATCCTGTTGCTACAAAAGGTTCTCTCACATTTGTAGGTACACTAGTAGGAGATGGTGATCTTCATGATATTTGAACATGTGGACATCTTTGAGGATTCATGAAGTACTTGGTTGAGGTGTGGTTTATGCTTTCATTTGACATGTTATCTTTATTTGATAGGATGGTTGTTATTATGTTATGATACACTCTTGATGCATATTTAGAGTTTTGGCATGTTATGGTTATTTGATATGTTCATATGGAGCATGTTATCTCCTAGGAGGATATGGTTAGATCATGTTGTCATATTCATGTCCTTGATTCCGTAGTTAGAGATTTGACATTGATCTTGGTAGTTCTCTTTGTATTGGGTGCATGATCATTTGCTTGATTACTTCACAATGGTATTGTGTTGCGTTTGGAGTTTGGCATAAATTGATTGGTTACAAGTTCTCATGAATACATGGAGACATACGTGGTGTTGGTATTCTCTTGTGATTAGAGACATGTGTTGAGGCAGTTGATGTTTTTAGCAGGAAGGTTGAGGATAATTCACCTAGTATGAAGTTAAGAGGAGATTTTTCTTAGTGTGAGTCGTGATGAATTCGATAGCTTGATGAGCATTCTCATTTCCGACTCTTGGTCTACTTGGAGATTTATTACATGAGAGGTATTTCCCATTGTTCCTTTCAGGTGCATTATGTTTATGTTTATCTTTCATAGATATGGATCTTGAGCTATCGATATATGGTTAGTTCTAGAGGATTCAATTTGAGAGATGTTTGGAATCGGTTATCTGCTTGTGCATTTGAGTTATTATTATGATGGAATTCATTGATATTAAGTTTGGGAGATGGTTTATTGGGCTTATTCTCATGGATTGGGAATGGCATTGGTTTGATCTCCCTAGTTATGAGAGGCTTACATCCATGTTGATTACATGATATATATGTTTGTTTGGTCTAAGAGTCTGAATGGGTTTGGATGTTGTTATAGCTTTTTATTTGGGGTTTTATGGAGGAGATCATACTTGACATAATTGACATTTAGAGGTGTATGTAGAAGGACATGCTATAGGTTTTAATTTGCAATGTTTCTCTCATTGGTCTTGGTTATCTTCCTAGATGTTCAGTTTCACATTATGTTGGGTTTGAGGTTGTTTGGAGCTATGTGTTCACTAGTTTGTGTTCATATTTTGTCATGTGGGAGATGACATGGAGGTTCTTTTATCTCTTTCTTTTGCCAGTTGTGGAGAACATGAGAGAGCATTGGAGACCTATAGTGAGAGTTGCACTTACAAGTTATTGGTTTATAGGTTATTCATATTATTGTGGATGTTTATTGATACTACATGGTTATGGCTATACTTTCTATGAGATGCTATTAGTGGATCTTTAGAATATATTGATTATTTTCATATTTGATGTTACATGTGCAGTGGGAGTTTCTAGGTGAACATATGTGACAAGTATTGTACTTAGAACTTATGGTTGCATGTTATGGGTTGTATATGTTGATGATATGGGATTCACTTGATATGTTTGTATACCTTAGAGGTATGGATAGTTAGATGTGTTAGCATTTGTTGAGTTGGTTCTTGACAACTACCTTTGCATTGATATATTTGGATTGAGTGTTTGTGTTTGGGTATCAGTTGAGGCAGGCCTTATATTTTGTTGTGATAGTTTGTGTGGCTTTCCCTTTGGATGACTTCCTATGTGCAGTGGCAACGACATGGTGGAGGGTGAGATCATTTATGTATGACATGGTGGTCACTTTGCTTCTTGTTGCACATATCTTGATCGAACACATGGAGCACTTTAATTCCATGATGGTATATGTGGCTAGAGGGATTGTTCCCTTGTTCATGATATGGTTACTTATTGCCCCCTATGCAATGTATACAACAAGTGGGACAATGTTGAAAATAGGTGTTGTACACCTTGCATAATAGTGCTTAGAATTGTAATATTTTATTTATTGTGAGATACCCTTGAACGTGTAAAGTGTAGGGATTCCCTTGGAATATTCTTGGGGCCACTTGATGAATTGTATTGTAACATTGGGATATTACATTGTAATTACTTAATATTATGGAAAGTAATTTAATAAAGTACCCAATATTATATGTGGGGTCAATGGGGTAGTTAGCCCATAGTTTTAACACATGGTTTTGATGTAATACCACTTGGTGGTTTTGTGGGAGCTTTTGTCTATAAAAGCAACCACAAGGGTAGTTGTTTGAGTGAGCCAAGTTAGCATTTGTGGAGATTGGAAGCAGGGCATGGGATGTGTGGTTACATGCTTGTTCACATGGAGTGCTTGTTGATGGTTGGGGTTTTGAAAGCTTTCACGGTTGTATTTGTAATGTTGCATTGTTGATAATACATGGATGATAGATGCTTTTGGAGGTTGTATTTTTTCTCTCATGAGGTTTTTCCTAGGGTATAACTTGCATTATATTTGATGGGTATGTTGTCTATTATTTGCATAGGATTATGTGTATTTATTTGATCAATATCTCAATTGGGCTTTGTGGAAATTGCCATATGTATGGTTGCAAGTTTCCTTTCAGTTGCATCATCAATAAAAGAACATAATAATAAGAACAACCAAGAGATAATACCCGAGTTAGTCCCCATACATCTTAATGTATAAACTCTAACTTTTTCACTCTTATATTTCTTCCAAATCTAAGAAATATGACTCTTTATTTTTTCATTAACATAGTTTTCACAAAAATCTAAATCAACCTCCTTAAACCTGACAATAAATTCCTTGAATGGAGAATCCTCATCCCCTTCTCACTCATGTGCCCAATCCTATGGTGTCGTAATGTTGTATTTTTTCTTATGGAAGCTAAGGAAATAGATAAATTAGAATCATCTATACATAAATACAATGTAAGGTCTACCTTTTCTCCTTTTTCTTTTATCAATGATCCTTTACTAAACTTCCATGAGTTATTTATACATGTAACTACGCAACCTTCACTTCCTAGTTGTCCTATTGAAATTAGATTTATTCTCAAATTAGGAATATGCATCACCTCTCTCAACAACCATTAGTTTCCATTTGGTAATTTTATATTTATCTTACCCTTCCCAAGAATTTTACATCATCGTCATCACCCAAATAAACTTGTCCAAAATCACCTTGAACATAGTTTAAAAAATATTTCCTATGGGGTATGGTATGAAATGAAGCCCTTGATTCTAACACCCAAGAGTCAATAATATTATCTAAAGAAAGAAATAAAGCATATTGCAACACATTAGCCACTACATTTGCTTCCTTACTATTTTCTTGTTTTCCATCTCTTTGTTTTTCCTTTCAAGACTGGCATTCTTTCTTTATGTGTCCTTCCTTCGTATAATGCCAACACTCCATCCTTACTCTAGATTTGGATTTGCCCTTCTTAGACTTCACATGATTTGTTAGGCTTTTTTCTGTCCGCCTCTATCTATGCTCTTTCTTGTTCACCATAATCAAACCATTACCTAATCTCTACCTATTCTTTTTTGCCACTTTTCCTCGCTAAGGATAACACCAACAACAGTGTTAGAAATAGAGATAAAATTACCTACAACCACGACCAAGTTATTTCAACTTTTTGCAAATGAGAATGGAATCAAAAGACTCCTAACCTCATCACCAAAGGTTACTTTTACAAGAAATAACTGACTAGTGATCATGTTAAACACATTTAAATTATCAACAATAGACCCACCTTCTAACATCTTCATATTAAAAATAAATGTTTCATAAGTAATACCTTATTAAAAGATGAGATTTATTCATATAATTTATGCAACGTTGACATTAGATCCATTGTTATTGTTTCTTTCAATATATTGAAGGCCACTAATGCTACCAAGCACAACCACATTATTCCTAGTCTGTTTCTATCAAGAAACTACCATTCTTGATCTTTCATAGTCATTGACTTCTTTGCTTTTCTACCCAATGGTAAGAAAAGATCTTTTTAATATAGATAGTCTTGCATTTACATCTTCCATAGTTGATAATTTTATTCGTTGAAGGTTTCCAACCCTAAACTTGCCTTCTTCAACTGTTGCTTCTACTCAAATTTGAAATCTCTTGCCAAATGATCGAGATACACATCTCTGATTCCAGTTGTTAAGATTTAGGTAGATTCAAGCAATACAAAAATATCAATTATAATATATGAATAAAATTTAAAAATAAAAATTCACAACACAGATTTAAAGCAGTTCACCCAATATGGGCTACATCCACTTTTCTTGTATTATCTAGCAAAAATGAATTATAATCTTTTGCGGCTTAAACAAATGTTGATATCAAAGCATCTATATAACATCAAATATCTTATATTTTCACATTCCACAGTGATTCATTTATTGGACGCTTTTTGGCAATTTACAAAGGTCAATTTACATATATAAAATTTCATTTTTGGCTCTATCCCCCTACACTCCTTTGTTAATTGATTTGGGAGGGAAACACAAACTGACGAAGTCACCAAAAATTAAGCCTAAAAGCATGATCAATTGCCACATACCAACAGGGCTGAATCGCTACAACTAGCAAAGTAGGAAGTCTCACAGTGGTAGTAGAAGTACAAGGGGAGTAATAGATAGAGGCGCTTACCTATATTATTGTCAAAAATGGAAGTGGATGGTTTGAAATGCCTTGGAGCGGTGCTAGCATTGTCTCATTAAATAAATTGTAATAGCTAGATTCATGACCTATTATTTATTACAATTAAATTCATGAACTATTATTAATCTTCTTCTTTGTCTCTCTTATGATGAACATGATTGCTACAGGCCTTGGCTCAAAAGTATCTACAATGATGAGGTGACAAATTCCTCTATTTTAACTATGAAAAGGGAGAGGGGACAACTTATATTGTTGAATATGACTTAGAT
The DNA here is from genome assembly GCF_030272615.1 of Cryptomeria japonica. Classification (NCBI taxonomy): domain Eukaryota; kingdom Viridiplantae; phylum Streptophyta; class Pinopsida; order Cupressales; family Cupressaceae; genus Cryptomeria; species Cryptomeria japonica. Next base: position 285,612,431 of record NC_081407.1, on the reverse strand, counting down.
AGTTGGGGTTATCTTGCCTCATTTTAAAACATCTTCATCTCTCTTTGGAGAGTCCATTGCATTACTTGATGCATTTGGTGTGATTGTAGTACAATGCACTTAGATGTTGAAGGTTTTTGAGCTAAGTGGGAAAGGTCTTATGATGATTGGTTTTGAAGAGTATGCTGAGAATGTGTCCATGAAACCCTACTAGAAGTTGCCTACACTTATAAATCTCCTCAACTAAGCCACCAAAAAGCCTTAATGGATGTAGTGTTCTCTTCTCCTTCTTATTGAGCTTTTAAGGTGCTTGTAGTTTGTATATTATTGACATCATAATTAGAGGCTAAATTTTTCATTTTCTTCATCTCATAGCATCTCCCACTTTTCACCTATCACAACTTATATGTAGGTACATTCTAGCTTGTCAATTTCTTTCCTATATTTCCAATAATAATTGATCTTTTCTTTCATTTAGTCCATGGTCTTGAGCATTTTCCAAATGTTGTATGTCATCACCATGCTTAGATCATAGAAGTGAGTTACCACATAGCATCTCTCCTAATATCAGAAGGGTTTTGCCAAGAGCTCATAGATCTATATGTACATGCTTGATACATCTCCCATGAGGTGTCTCTTTACTTCTATTATCAGTTAGCTCTAATGAATGATTTTTTCCTCGGAGCTCAAGTTCTTGATCTAATTGGCCATGAAATTGTTTAGCTCATAGATCGAACAATCCTTAGTTACCTCTAGCTTGAGGTTTACAAATTTCGACATGAGAGGTTTCTTAGTGACTCCTCAAAATAAGAAGAAATTTTGAAACATTGCTCTTTTCTTCCTACCAACTTTATACTCTAAATATATGTCATCAGTTTGTCAAACAAATTTAATGGACAAGACTTAGTTGGAGACATATTTGGGCAACCAAAAGGATTCCTCCTTGAACACGTGGACGAATCATCATGAAGTATTCTCTAAAGTACCAATTAATAGACATTTATTGTTAGACAATAATCCTTCTTTCTTTGTGCTAAGTCAAATGAATTCCTCTCCTTTCAAACTTTTTTATGAACTCGTAGTAATACAAAGTTTGTGAGAGGAAAGTGATCTGTACAAATATGGGAATAATTCTCCTAGGGGTGAATGGTTTGCCCACTATTTCCAAACAAGAACTACCAAAATAATTGAGCATTTGGATACAAGATCATGTATACGAGAAAAGAGGAATACCTAAAAATTTGTTGTGTGTTGAAATGGATAAGATTGTAGTGCAATATCTTAGTGATAACTTCTACAAAATCAAAATAGAAGAGCTTCTCTTGGGTAATTTTCATCATCTTTTGAAAAGCCCCTAGTTGGAATTCATGCCCCAACTTCTCATTATTGAATCTAAAAATAAAATCTTGCATTGAGTATGTGTCTTGAATAATTTTTTTTTTAAAAGTTGCTTGCCATAAGAAGAGCTAAGAGAATGCTATTTTGTTTATCTAATTTAATTTATTTGTTCAAAAACTTAAGCTCGTTCCAAGTGTCATAAGCCTTTTCTAGGTTCTTGTAACTCCAATGGTCTAACTAAAGCATTTCCCCTATATTTTTAATACTCATCATAACCTTGATGGTGTTTCCTTAGATGACTTGTGTTTGCATCACACTACTCCATACAAACTTCAACTAATTCATGATAGGAGTGCACTTGAGGCACCATATATTAGACTAGAGTGGAGGTCCAAATACAAATGTGAAACTCTAATTCTCTCCATGTTGGAGCTTCTCTAAAATGCAAGTATGCATACCTTCTTATATATTATTTCTCTATATATCTAGTACAAGCTTAAAGACATTATTTTCATAATTGAACACTGGGGAAGAGTCTACATAATTCTCTTTCTTCAAAGCCCTTACACTCCCTTCAGCCTAGCAAGCTTCTCTAAAGTTGTAGTTGAAGCATAACACTATTTTTTTTTGTATTTGAGAGGTAGTTCAACATGTTAGATAGGTTGTTTTTCTCTCTCACTTAGGCATGCCTCTTCATAGTTGCTTGAACTTGTTTAAATCACCATTCTTAATATAATAAGGCAATTGGAAAGGTGCATATGGCAAGGAGCACTTGCAAATTTTACAAATTAACTTAGGAATGGTAATATTTTGTATCCACTTCTCTTCTCTATATAGTTTCTTTGCATGACACAAGTTACAAATCATTTAGTCATAATCACCTCACTATCTTAATGTGCATTGTTGAACCTCCACTTGATCATTTAAATTCACAATTATCAAATATATTTTTTATTTACATAATGATTTATATTTTTAATTGGAAGATGTGATATTACTCACGACAAGACATGTGATAATGAAAAGATCTCCATGATGTGAGGAACTATCTATTTATGATATCCTTTCGAAATAATTGTCCTCCTTTTAGAATGATTACCTCTTCCTTAAATTTCCATTTTGGAACAAATTCCACCTTATAATTAATGTTTTCTCAAAGATGTAAAATCACCGTGTAGTAACTTAGGGGTAGGCAGGCAAGCTCAGTCAACAAGGAGATCAACGGTTTATATATCATAGGACATTTAAATTTCAACCGCTAGGGCTAGCTAGGCATTTCTTTATCAAATATTCCTTTTTTACTATTAAGTTAATGACATGATGATCTATCTTACCTTTTCAATGTTAGGAAGATTTTTGAAATTCTAAAAATGGTGCAAAGAACCATATCATTGTGCGAAGTGATTCATATGAATCTAAAAAACCATAATCTCTAGAACGAGGGCTTGAAGGCAAGAAGGAATGCGAACTAATAAAACATGTGATTGAAAAGAAGATAAAAAAAAGGTTAAAATCACATGTATTGCATATTTGTAGTGAGAACCTTGCATGAACTTGTGTATGGAATTTGAGATACATCTCATTTATGGGGATAGATATGACATAATCATTTGTGTATATAAGCTCAAAGAATTTAATTTCTTTACATGTAAATATTATTTAGAGGCCTCCATGGAGAATCAAACTTTGATTGTTACCCTATATTTGTTTCTCTTTCTTCCTGTTTCAAGACTCTGTACCTAACCTTGAAACTTGAATCTATGGAATGACAAATAAGCACTTAAAAATCTACTAATAGCTCTTAATTACATCCCTAGGGGTTCCCTCTTCTCTTCTAGTTCTAATAGTTCTATAAGCCTAGCCTCAACAACTTTCTTTTCTTATATTTTTGTTTGTTTAGTCAATTGTATTGCTAAGAGATCTTGAGAAATAATAGTGAAGCCTCTTTCACATATAGTTAAGTGTAAGGGCACATATTGATTGCCCATTTTGGGTTTAAGCATTCTACTTGAGGTGTTTGTGTCATCCCTTTTAGTGCTCAAAGCCAATCCTCTTAATAATCCCAATTACATTCTTTTTTATGGATTTGACAATTCCATTACCCTGGGGGTAATAATTTGATAATGTTTCGTATAAACACCATACCTCAAAGATAATTCAAATAATTTTATTTTAATTAACACTTTTTCATTATCTAAGATAATTGGAGGAGGAACCCCAAACCTCCAAATGATACTTTACAAAAATTCAACCACTACTACCTTTATGGCTTCCTTCAATGGAACTTCTATCCACCACATTAAGTAGTCAATTAATGTAAGAATCCCTTTGTACCCTACATGGTAAATAATATTTATCATGCCAATAAATTCAAGATCCTATTCACCAAATGGTTGATAGGTAGGTGAGAATTTCCACTTTCCTATACAAAATTAGCATTATTGACATTTTCTCACCCATTGATGGCAATCTATGAACATTGTAGGCCATTAATATCTGTCTTGCATAATATTTGTGGTTGTGATAAGAGAAAAAAAATATCCCCTAACAATCCTTGATGGAACTCTTGGAGTAAGATATGTATTTGGTCTTTATCTACATGCCTACGTAGGATCCCATCAAAAATATTGTAAGAGGAACCCACTTACTAATAAATAAGGAATTCCTTAAAGCTAGTAGGGCTCTTCTTTCTGAAGAAGATAAATCACTAGGGTACTACCTAATTTCCATGAATTGGGCTCTTTCATCAATCTATGACCTTGGCTCTCCTTCATTTTCAAAGTATTGGAATATTACATTAATTAGACAGTTTTATATAGATTAGATTAAATAAATAAATGTTAAGTGTTAAATAAGTTAAATTTGGGTTGTTACATTCCCGTAGGTTGGGTTAGTTTTATATGAGCAAATAAAGGCTTTAAAAATGCCAATGGATTCAATGTAAAATCAATCCCCATGAATTCAATCTATATTATTATGACTTTGATATTGTGTGCAATAATTTAATCACAGTTTTTGTGGTTGCTCTACCATTTTAACATGGTATCAGGGCAAAAATGATGATGATCTATGAGAGTAATGCTGAGAAGAATAAAAGGAATATTGCTCTTTGCTGATACGTGTTGAATATTTTGACAAAGGAGTCCAATTTTTTATTTGTTGGGTGTTACATTTTATTCAAATTTCAACTTCTGTAGAAAAAGAAGTTTGATAAAAAAAATGGACGAAGGCAGGAATGTGTGCAATAGAGAATAAGTGATTTGCAGTTGAACTAAATTCAACAATACTGCTTTCAATGGAATTTTGTGGAAGGTGGAACACAGAGACAATTAATGATATATATGCATATCAGAATTATTACACATTAAATATTTTTTTAATATCTTGAATATCGTTTCTACATATGGGGCATTGGTTGGATGCTTCCTTTATCCTGCAAATAAGGTCAATTTAAATTAGTGAATGATAGAGAAAATTATGTAACAATAATGTCCAAAAAAACATACAGCCTCTTCAACGAGACACAAATCGAAAACTCATTTCAACCATACTTTCAAGTCAAAATGATATTTTAAGTAAAAAAATAGATTGCTCAAATTTCAAAAGGTCAACGGATAGTTAAAGCTTTGTAGATTCTTCACCTAAGACCACAACCATAGCATGTTGCAAAATGGCCGCATGGTTGGAAAATGCTATCCTTCTTATCTTCAAAGCAGATGACACAAACATTTTCCTCGCTTACTTTTTCCACAACCATCTTAACTTTCGAAGAAATCTTTGAATTTGGTTCTTTGTGTTGAACAGAATTACTATAAATATTTGCTGCTTGAGAACGATTGTGTGCTTCTTGTTGTGAATTCAAAGGTGTTTCCTCTGGAGACAAGTTTGACAGATCTTTTGGCTTGCAAATAAAGTACAAATTGAATAATACTGCAAACAGTAAAGTACCTGAAGCAGCAATTATTAGCTTAAATTAGTGAACAATGCATATTTCTTACAATCTCAGTAAACACAGCGTAATCTTGAAACCAAACTTCTTTACAAAATTATTATCATTTTGTTCTGATAAATTTGAGACTGAACTAACCATCAAATATGAGATACGTCTGCCAGCGAGTCCTATATGAGACCTCAACATTCCAAACATCAAGGCCATCCTGCATGGTAAATGGAAGTAAAGACAAACAAAATATTAAATTATGAAAACCAATAATTCAGAAGGTCATTCACTGTCTAAAATATGACTGCAAAGTTTACATGAAATTTTTTATCAAATACTATTAGTGATCATCAACATCTAAAATAACCAAAATTTGAGGGAAAAATACAAATATGTACAAATATGTAAAGGTCCCATGAAAATGTTCTAAAGCAAACAATTGAGAAAAATATTCCATAATTCTATGAATTTAATAACTTTATCATATAATTTATTATGAAAAGAATCTAATATATGAATTGCCACCATCAGATTTCATCAACAGTTCAAAAGAAACCAAAAACTAAAACTTGATCATCATGCATCGACCAATTTCACAACTTACAAAAGATAGTGTAGTAAATCTTGGGCACAAAGTCTAGATATGATAAACCCAATATATACTTTAAAGTTTAAAGGGTGACAAATCATAAGAATGGTTTTCAGGACTGGCATGCACCTGATTAACTTAGATTGTCCAGTTTGCATAGAAGTAACTCATTTAAAGATTTATTGGTAAGTTCCTTGGATATTCCAACGGAAACAACTTTCATTGCTCTACTTCAGCTACTTTGTTAAAATGTTACAGAAATAGAAAGGATTTGCTAGTGCTAACAGCCCAACACAATTATTAAAAACAGTATAGAAATGCAAATGACTGCAGAACATGGAAAAGAATGAAGCTACATCACATATACAAATTATTTTTGTAGGAAACCCAAAACATGGAAACTCAAGCAAGGAAATGGGTTGTGCCTCTGTTCTTCCAATATATTCCATCAATCAGTAAATGCAAATTGTAAAGAGTGGCTCCGAATAGAGTAAATCAAGTACTATGGATTTAAATAATATCTCCTTTATCATATTAGTACTCTCTGTCCTGCAAAATCAGACTATAATTTTCTATGTTGCTTAAACTCTCAAACAATTTCTGTTTCTAAGGGTGGTATTTCTCAGATCATGAGATGTTCCTTTCTTGATCCAAGGATCCAGGTGGCTGCTAAGAAAGATGTAGCTACTGACCTGGGGCCCCTATACATGCTAAGTTCACTCTTTTTTATCTGCTATCATTTTGATTGTAGGTATCAGTTTAAGTTGTGGTCAGTTTCAAGTTTTCTATGCTTGGCTCTACCTTGTGCCTTGCTGGTTAGGCCATTTAGTTTTTTGGGCTCTCAATTTAGCCTTTACAACTTTTGTCTTCACCAGTTTGACCAGCCTCTTTTGTACAAATGCTTTTAATTTTAAAGGTTGAAAACCAACCCCTATAGAACCCTCAATTTACCGATTAAAACAACATACATGGCCATCAACTTTGTAGGGACACTGCCCATCAGTCACAGCCCCTAATCTATATATCTAACATATATCCTTATTCATTTCTCCTTACCTATCATATTATTATTAACTTTATTTTGTATTTCAGTATAATATTACATATTTACCATGTATACCTAATATGTATATTATAGTTGCACATGCTAATATATATTTGTCCACATTATTTGGAAATATTTTCCATGTAGATGCCCTAAAATTGATCAAAAGAATGGAATCTCTATTAAAAAGGTAAGAAAAAATTTCTACCCTGGTGCTATCTTTGTAAACTGTTAAAAGAACAAAATATCCACTTCATTTTCATTAGCATTAAAAATGAACAAGAGAGTTTTTAGTTTACAAAAATGTGATGGATCCATCCTAAACCATCCAATGCGAAAAATCCTCAAGAATTTGTGATAGTAGTAATTACCTGTGGCTTATCAGGAGTTGTCAAGAGGCCAACCTTGGAGCCCCTTAGTGATGGTAAAACTTTGCATGATTTCACATCCAGTAGACACCAAGAATTTGCTGTCTCTGTCTCATATGTTTTACTTTTGATCTCCATCCGAAATTTCATCTGTATAATGATCATTAAATAAATTCAGAGAAGTGAAGAATGATAACCACCAAATAGAATAAGATCTCCACTGCATGTAACAATGTTCTAGAATTCACTTACTTCAACACTCTCTTCATTAAGATTCCCTAATCCAAAATAGTAATCATTATCACTGCCAGCTTCAAAACTAATCTTCCCATGACCTGTTCCATAACAGTATATAAATAATAAGTTTTAGTAAAAAAGAACAGTTTCCACCAAAATATAGTGTGAAAATTTCCAAATGTGAGTTCATGAAATAAACTTACATACTTTTAAAGGATTAAGTAATACGCAACATTTTCACAAAGTAATCTAATTGAAATTATGTAATAGTGACCTCAATTACTTAGAATTGAGAGTGCCACGAGTTTACCATAGTACATTTCAGGATTCAAAATGCAGCTACCCTTAATTTTCCTTTTGAAGGATGCAATTCAAACAATGTTTATCATGTGTCAACCAGACAGTACTTGTTATGACCAGGATTGACTAAAAATTTCTTTCCCAGTTCTAGGGTATTTGTCTTTCGGCATGTCCATGACTGTGTGTATGAGCACATATGTATACATGCATGTCTGTATACATGTAACCCATTGAAGACATCAAAGGTCTTCATTGGACTTCAACAGTGACAACAAACCTTAGAGAAATGGGCTAAACTAAGAGAATGGATCAAATAATAGAAGATACGTTAAGCACCCATATAGCAGTTTGACAGGATATCCTTTTTTGGAATTTCCATATGATAACAGAAAACACTAAAGGAATATAAGCTTTCAGAGAAATTCACGGGATTGATCTTCTCCGCTCATTGACTTTTTTATAAAACAGACTAATATATATAATATCAAGAGGGGCAGTTATATAAATTCCGATCCTGGGTGTGAGGCTGAAGACTCTGTATCAAAAGTTACTGCTGAAAGCACAAGCATTTGAAATACAAAACAATCCTACTCAAATTTTCCATTACCACTTTAAACTTGGAAAACAGAACTACTGACAGGCATATAATAAGGACTCAATTCAGAGTAAAGAAGTAAAGGTACAAGCTATTACAATACATATTTCGAAAGATCAAATATCAGTCCAGTCTGTGGTGATCCATGGTTTCCTGGCCTGATGTCTCCAAACTGGGCACATGCTGGGAGAACAATATGATGATATATCCATGCGTGTACATGCCCTCTATACCCCTTTGACCAAAACGAGTAAGAACTTCCCTATGGTTCATATCTTTCTGTAGTTTATACGAAGTACAAACATGTGGATATGGAATCTCTTGCCTTCCGTTGAAGAATTTCAATTCCTGTTCACCCAAGAATTCAGTACAAAAGCATACATGTTAAAGAACATGAAAAATCCTCTCCAACTCTGCTAGAGCACCTTATTCTACCCACTTCTCTCTATAACACAAGATCTCAAAATAGTAAGGCTCTTGTCTATGCTTACATCAGTAATATCCTTTGTTAAAAGATTTTGGCCCGTCTCTCTTTCCATCATGTTCCTTACAATGGAATATAAATTATCTTCCATAGGCAATGGCCTAGATTTGTCAAAAGAGAATCCATATTGTTCAAAAAGTACTCAATTTAAATGAGGCAAATAAATGCAAACAGCCAAAATCTTCAGCTTGGTGGCTGATGCTTCTCCAACATGCTTTGGCATGAATGAAAGCATACTTGTGCTCCTAGGCACAAATTCTAGTTAGGCTTAAGCAGCTTCATCATATCCTTTAAGATCTATTAATGGTGTTTTTCTGATTAATCATTAATATGATAAAGACTAGAGTATACATGCCCATTTTGGATTGCCTCTTTGTAAAGAATGGAGAACGGTATTTGGTATTTCAATCTAATCCATGCCTGCTTATTTAGAAGTTTCCCTTAATCTATGAATTTCCATTGAAATGGAGAATAAGAATACTTGTCACTATTACTAGTTTACTACTACCATTTGTTGTGAGATTCGATAAGAAGGCACCCTGTCTACTTCTATTTGTTAATGTTAATTGTTTGCTACAAATATACAGAAAAACCAAATTGGAAGCAGCCAAAATAGGATTTCCCCACTAGCCAATGATCTCCAAGAGTATCTCCATCAGCCCTAAGTCCAGGCTGATCCTTTGGTGACATTACTTTAGCATGCATTGGGAATTCTTTAGTAGTTGGGAGTTAGGACTCTACAAAATTATGTTTCTGCTAGAGACACTGTTGATGTGTTCTTCTATACCATCCAAAGTTGCTTTTTAAGCTTGGACTGTATTCAACTGTTGATTTAAAGCTTTTAGTTTAAAGGAGTTTTTGGGTTTATTGAGTTTTTCCTTCAATAAATAATATACTTATTTTCTGAGTTTCCTTTCCTTTTCAAGAGTTTCTATCTTCTTTGGCAATCCCTTGCTGGTGGTCTCATAACTTATTGTACTTTGCAGTCCCACTGACCAAGCTTGGTCATCCATGGGCATGAGCATAATTTCTTTCGTTCTCTAATGTTCTTGCCCAACATCTAATACAAATACAACTCCTGTTTACTTGTCTCTAGATGCAGAGATCAATCTTTTCAAAGGAACTCAAATGATAGAAGGGAGGCTTTAATGGATAACAAGACATTACTCCATTGCTTATTCTAATGTGTGTGCAGCAAAATATTGAACATCAACAATCTAGTCATATACTCACATGAAATGTAGATCATTTTTACACCTGCCAGCTTGATCAGAATAAAACATATTTACACCAATGCATTGGTTACTTACGGCCATTTATGTTACTTGCAAGTTCTATTAATCAGATATCCATCAAAAGTCCTGAAATATTTGAACAACAATTTGATTACAGGAGAGAAGAGGAAACCTGCCCTAGTACAAATATCATGGATCATCTTCCTCTTGCTCACCAGTTCATCCTCTTAGAACATATTCTCTTTGGTTCTTCATGTGAATCAGAGTGAAATGCCATATGCTTATTTTGTATTTAACAGTAGCAGTATAATTTTTAATTCTTATATAAAGTCAGCTGGGTATTCCTTTTATTATATTTTTATTACCTGATGGTTTTAGGATTCAAATGCCAAGTTTCATGTCAGGATTGTCCCACAATTCATGAGTAGCAGCTCACAAAAGCCCATCTCTTATAAGAGTGACTGTTCCACCTGGTAGTCACTGATTCAATGGGGTGCTCACAAGGGTGAAGCAAAGGGAATTCTCTAGAGGTTCCCCATCCCATAACTTTTAAGAAAGCAGATAATCAGCCATTGGAGTCTCTAAAGAAAGCAGATAATCAGCCATCAGAGTCTCTGTAGAAGCAAGATACCCCCTTGTATTTCACAGAGACGCACCATGTAGTAGGTAAGACTAGAATTAGAAGCATTACAGCTTCTAGAGCATAGCTGCAAAAATGCAAAGCCTGGATAAAAGTGGGAATCAAGCAAATCTCATTACTAATCATAAATTTATTGCATTAAAGGTTGATTTCCAGGTTAAAATGTTGCTACCCAAAATTGATTTAAAAAAGAAGATTGTTTGGCTTCTTCCAAAGTTGAATTTCCTTCGTAATGATTCGAAACTTTGCATCAATGTGTCAATGATTTTGCATGATTAAAGAGACATTGTTAAAAATATCAGTGTTCCATTTCCTTGCAATTATTTGGTACAATCAACATCTTTGTGGTTCTGTTTTCATGGCATATATTAGCAAAGCGTGCCCTTTATATTATGTTGAGGTGAGTTGAAAAACATGTTGCAACTATTTCAATATCAATAAAAATAGAAGTACTAATGTATGGAAACTGCATACAGGCAATATTTATGAGCAAGGTCATATCATATGACACCAATTACTGAATTTAGTGTTACATACCACTTATAGGTCTCCATAGACTGCCAGAATCTGGACTGGATGGATCTCTAACCCAATCACTGAACTGAGCTGTTCCTGAAAACAAAAACAAAAAAGAATGGAAAATCATTCTTGTATGAAAATCTAAAAAATTAGCACCCTATGAAAGTATAGGATCTGTGTTGAAAAAATTTATGGAAATTTGTCTATTGAAGCTGTATGGTTACTCAGTCAATGGTAAGGCATATGTATAGTAACTCAAACAATGGGTACGGTGTAAGAATGCCTTGATCAATAAAGTATGATTAATATTAAAAAAAATCTTATCCATTCAAGTAATATGTAACTCAAGATTTTGAAGCAAGTCTTATTTATGAGTTTGTTGTCCACATTGAAACCAGCTAGTGTTTAAGTGAAGAAAATTCAATGAGGGAATTGTTTCATCAACAGCTAACTTATGACTACTCTCAAATTGTCAATCATAAGTGTTGGGAGTTAAATAAATACATGTATATAGTACCAAAGATATTGATCAACTTGTATCTATATATTGAACTTATCAGGAGCAAACATCCGAGTGCAGATCAGATATAAGTGTAACTTGATTCCCAAGTGGCAAATATAGGTTAAGGAATTTTGAAACTAGAGATTTTCATGCACACAAAGATGCAACTGCAAGAATATATAATGCAAATGCAGACAAACGAAACAATGACGATTCGTTAAATCCTTGATTCATAATTCATAAACCACACTTACAATAATTATTGGAATATGGATGTGTCTCTAAAAGCCAAATTGATTAACCCATAAATCATCAAATTTACAATGACCAAACTTTAAAGACAATAAATTAAATATCAAAATGAAAAATCAGTATGAAAAGCTCCAAAGATCAATGGTATTCATCTCAATCTCCACCTTCTACATTATCCAACTTGAAATCACTTAAGTTTGGCCCAACCCAAATGATAGGAATCATTACTAGAAGCATGCTCAAAAGGTAAATTAGGTGTTAATTATCCAACATAAAAATGTTCACTTTAGCTTCCATTTTCTGCTTGAAAACATAGCTATTTTCAGAAGACATGTCTAGTTTCCTTATTAAAGATTTACATACTACAACATTGAAGGCTTGTATTTGTAAATGTAGCACATTGTTTCCATGTTTAGTACTCATAATCCTAGGTTAGTTATGTGTCATATGGGATCATGGATAACAGGCTATGGGTTAAGGGTAACCTTAAGTTTATTGTTTGATCACTTTGACCTATCATAGGCCTTGTGTCATATCTATGGAAATTTTGGGGGAGCCAATATCAAAAACCTTATCAAACTTAGAAGAGGCAAGAAGGAAAATTGCTCAAGGTTGCAATACGTGTACTCTGCATATTGCCATCTTAATTATAGAGAAATCACCCTTTTAAGGTCTCTTATGTTAAAGAGGGCCTTATGTCCATACATAAAAGATTTTATAAATGGGTGAGTGGTTACTAACTAATAGGATCAGAGGACATGAGTCACCATGGATATGATTGTGACCGTTTGATCGCCTTCAGTAGATTTGAATCATCACCCTCAATGTCATGTCAAAGGTGATCATAACAATGTCTAGTCTCAAATGACCAACAGTCAGGGATAAACTTAAATTATGGTTGGCGAGTCACCATAAAATTATTGTACGGTATAATAGTAAACATTATACATTATCAATATCCTTATCATCATGTGTGGTATAATTTTGTATTAAAATCTCTCAATAAGGGATGTTCTATAGCATTTTATCCATGGGTGGATGGATGGTAGGAAGCGAAACTTAATCAGTTTCCCCATGGCTTCAAGAAGATAGTTGGTGTTCTTGAAGTCAATTTATACCTCTAGTGAAGTAAAAAACATTGAGACCTTATGCAACTCCACCTACATAATCATGTTATTATCAACTATTTGAACCCTATGTTTTTCTCTCTAGCTCATTCAGAGCAAATGAGGAGGATATGGCTGTCCTCAACAGGCGTATGGGTGCATTGAACTACAATAAGAACCTTGGAGACATTAATATGATGAGTTACAGGTCTATAAGGGTGTTGATGGGAGATTGTTTTGTTCACCTTTATTCATTTGTAGAAAAGCCTCTCTGCAGCCAAGTAAAAAACATTTATGCTTTAATTTTCAAGTTCACTAAATTCCTTACAATTTTATGCATGTTGTCCTTGCAAATTGTGGTGGGAAGGTTTTGGTACAACACCTAATTTTCAAACCCTTGTCATCCACATTTTGTCACATCATTATAGAACTTACGGTTGTGAGCGTGATTAAGTGTTTTTAAGGCCATCCACATAAAGAAGCACGGCAGATTGACTTAAAAGCACTTGAATGACCTTCAATTGTGTGCAAAGAAGGTAAAGGAGAAAGAGAAATATAAGGCACTTGACTTCAACGACATCAATTCATATTCCAATTGGGTTGTTGACAATGTGAAACCATTGACAACTAAGAATGGTATGGCTGATTTAGAGATGGGACCACCAGAATGACAAGCGAAAGTGGAAACATAAGAGGAGGAAGGTAAGCCATCAGTGGAGGACTCATCACATTCACAACATGCTCCAAAAAAGGATGATATTTTTCCTCAACAAGAAGTTGCAATAAGACCATCCAATTCGAGGACACCTACATTGAAAATATTATTTGCATTAACGTTGATATGTATTGAACTCATTTTTTGGTCTATGATATTTATTGAATTCTAATTTTGATCTATATGACGTAAAATAGTAATTTGTTCCCTAAGTTCAGTAGTATGAATGTCTTTGAAGAATTTTTTTACGATGTTGTGTGTCCTAATGTTCCAAAAATTTTACTAAGGCTTTGTCAAGTGTGTTAGTCAAGTTAATGTCAACTCCAAGTTTTTCAACTATGCTGGAGCAAATCTTTAAGCATAATTTTAATATTTATTGATATTTGGGTACATCGGTATAAGAAACCAAAGGCCGTATTTAATCTTGTAATATCTCTAAATGATTTTCCCATTTCCTTTGGTTTATTACACAATTCTTATAACTTGATTGAGATCTAATCAAAGCTTTTCTTTCTTTAAGTTACATCAACTATACTTAACAAATCTTCTTAAATCCAAAAGTGGTGGATAAGATTAAGCCCGAATTTGGTAGGTTCATCACAAGACGAGATCATAGAATTTGCAATCTTCAAGACAAGTACAAGATGGATGCTTATACACAGTATTACCATGTACAAAGTTATATGTTCCCTCAACCTCTTGCAATCAAAATTCTGTCACAAATAAGCATTTCTAATCTTAATTTTAACATTTGTACCATTCCTTCGCATTTTTAAGTTGTATTGACTTTCTCCAATTTCAATAGATTGCAAGTTCTTCTTTCGCCAAGAAGGATTGGACTGCACACTCCATTATTCACTCAACTAAGCACAACCAGTTGGCTGCCAAAAAAAAAAAAGACTTGATCTACATCCATTCCAACTTGCACCTCCTAGAACATAAAGAAATCGACTACAATGGGTGGTGAAGAATTGGGATATAGCCCCTACGTGTGCCAACTTGCATGCATCAATTTTAGAGCTTGCCAAAGTTGATATAGATGACGACAAGGCTCCTATGTTCATGTATCCAGTGGGAGTGGCACTACGGTTGCTTGTAGTTCAAATGAAATTGATCCAAGTGATGACTTAGATCTAGATGCTTTCGATAGAGAGGAAGATACAATTTTTTGATTGTATTTACTGTTTTCAAGTTTTGTAATGATTTGACATATAGATATACGAATGAATTAGAAAAAATGTATTTTCAATTCTATTTAACTTGTTTTTAGTATCAAGTATCAAATATGTTTTAAAATTTGTAGTCACTAGTGCATGTGTATTTTTTGTATATTCACACACAGAGCCATACCTGCACCCAAGAATTTTTTTGTCAAACTGGCACACCTGAACCCAAAACTTGGGCCTGTTCTTGTACCCCTACTAGTAACATAGTTCTCCACCTTTGTGTCTATCTCTAATAGATCTTTGGATTATAAACTATGATGTGGCAAATGCTATATAATCACAAAAATTTGCAACAGGATCTTGTCTTTTTATTGTTTATATCTTCAATGTGTGAAATGTTATAATTATATGTTAAATTTCTTCACAAGATATATGAAAATTGAGAGATTACGTTAACTTGATCAAAGAAAATGTCTAAAAATCAACAAACTAATAACAAACTTTGCATGCCAAGATATTCTTCATATAACACAAGATGGATTGACATTTAGAAGCAAACTAAAACTTTACAAAAGGTTAAAATTTTATGTGAAAAAATCACCTTTTGCAACAATTAAGAACAAGCTGGATGTGGAAGGTAACTCGTATACCATATTTACTTCAGATCCTTGGTTTAGCCAAAAGGCCCATTCCTAACCATGCAAAAAGCCATAAGAAAACAAAATTAACTTTATGTAATATAAACAAAATTAACTTTATGTAATATAAACAAAATTAACTTTATGTAAATTAACTATATCTGTCCACATTATTTTTTTATGTAATATAAACCAAAAGGGTTTGAAGTTTTACCTGATGATGATTTCCTGAAACCACAACATTATGTTCCACAGTCCATTCTTTTGTTTTATTCAATGAAGGTTGATTTTCAAAAAGATATAGGCGGACTCCTGGAACTTGATCAATATTTCTCACCTATACAAATCCAAAATAAAAAGTCAATTTTTATGTTCAAGAAACTAAAAGAGAAATGCATGTTATTAAACTTATCAAGAGACCCTTGTACCAAATTGACTATTTCTGAGAGCACAAATGTATTTTAGAAATAAGTAATATGCTTATCTAAACAAATATGCAAGATTAGTAGAATAATTACGATATTTATCAAATGAACATCACAAAGACTTACTGATATGCTCTCAACAAGCAGTTCGTTTGCTTTTAATAAGTAGGAAGAGTTGAGTCCAATTTCCATTTGTTTAGAGCCATATGCATCAAACATCAACCAAAATGATCCTGAATGGCATTAAAAAAGGAGAGATTAGCCATGACATAGTACTAGACAGACTAATAATAAATCAAATTTTGTGCTAATACAAACTTAATATAACAAAAATAATTGCTCTTTGTAAAGAGTAGTTTCCAGTTATTTGTGATAATTAGAGAATATATAATAATTTTTAAAAAAGCATGAACAGTCCAGGCAGCTACAAATTGGAGTTATTTCCAATTTAAATTAGACAAAGTGACATTTATAACTAAGATCTGGGAGATAATCTAATGCTTGTATCAAAAATTCAAATCCAATTATTATTATAAAATACAATACAGCCTTCATCTTTGCACAAGAAAGGTAGACAACAAATCAAAGGAGGTCAATGATTTGGTCGATTTAGAGCCACAAACACAACCTTCAATGTCGAACAAGGTGCTGCAACAGAGTGCAAGGATCAGAAACTCTCCCCAAGTTTCCACTAGACCAGGGAAGAGGAAGATAAAAAATTTGTAATATGAAAATTATGTATTATGACGATGATTTTCAAAGGCGATCATCATAAACTCATAATTAGAGATTATATATTAAGTATATAAAAATCATGAACACTCCAAGGTGGCATTTATAACAAAGAGCTAGGAGATAATCTAATGCTTGTATCAAAGATTCAAATGCCATTATTATTATAAAATACAAAACAACCTTCAGCTTTGTACTACAAAAGGTAGACAACAAATCAAAGGAGGTCAATGATTTGGTCGATTTAGAGCCACAAACACAACCTTCAATGTTGAGCAAGGTGCTGCAACGGAGTGCAAGGATTAGAACCTCTCCCCAAGTTTCCACTAGACTAGGGAAGAGGACGATAAAAAAATTGTAATATGCAAATTATGAATTATGATGATGATTTTCAAAGGCAATCATCATAAATTAATAATAGTTGGCAGCTAGCTATTGTATCAAGATTCCACGTGATGATGCAATTTTGTATTCAATTTGTATTCAAATGAATCAAATTTGATAGAAAATACTTTTGTAATCATTTATGTACACATAGGATATATTTTGTCATTAGAAGTTTGCAAAAACAATGTGTTTTTAAAGAAATTTAAGCAAATTTTTAAGTTGCCAAGTCACAAATTTTGGGTCTGCCAAGTTTTTGCTGAGTTTGAGTCTACCAACAATGGTTCTATTACTGTTATTCTTTAAGGCTTTTATCCTCTTTCTAGGCTAGGGTCCCAACAAAAGCCCCACTAAACTATCTGAAAGTACTATTATTGTGCAAAAAGTCATAGATGGATAGAAGATTCATGCATTTTTCCAATGTAATAGTGAGACTTCAACATTTAACGCAATAATACAATTGGGTTATATTTGCATTAATCCCATACTGGCTAGAATTATGAGAGAAAGGTGACCTGTAACATTAGAAGTGCTTAGAGTACTTGTTTGTTAGCAAGATTCTCTTTATAACTATTACAAAATTACACAAAGAAACTAATTAGAAGAGCCTTGTTTGTTAGCAAGATTCTCTTTTTAGTTATTAGCATAAATAACTATTCAATACTACATTTCTCCATGTGATTGTGTGAGTATTTATTCAATAATTAATTTTAACATTTATTTAAAATCTCATAATTTATAATAAATTATATAATCACCTTTCAAAAATCCTTTACGTATTACGATAACTAAAAACAATTTTTTTCCTCTCTCATATAATGAGGTAAGCAAGAACAAAATTAAGCAAAAGGTTGCTTAGTGAATTATGCTTCAGGAAGGATTCTCAAAACTCAATTTTGATGGTTGGTGTGTTGCAACTCGCAAGGTAACCTAGGCTAGGTAGGTGTTGGGAGTGATGGTTTGGTCACCCATGGGCTAATTTGTCATAGGGGGCTTTTACTTCCTAAGCAATAAAATGAATAATGAAGTAGAGACCTGAATCTTTTTGGAAGGCCTCGAGATGGCAACTTCATTTTTATGTAACAATTTAGAGGTTGAAAGTGACTTGTTGTTGAGTCATTTGTAGGGTGATCACGAATATGGTGCCAGAATGGAGCCTAATTGTGAAACTCCTCCCTAATGAGGGATAGAGAAGCTCTTGTTTCAGCAAAGGTTAGTGATTCCCCCAAT
The DNA here is from genome assembly GCF_030272615.1 of Cryptomeria japonica. Classification (NCBI taxonomy): domain Eukaryota; kingdom Viridiplantae; phylum Streptophyta; class Pinopsida; order Cupressales; family Cupressaceae; genus Cryptomeria; species Cryptomeria japonica. The sequence continues at coordinate 285,594,012 of NC_081407.1, read as the reverse complement.
GAATGCGGGATATCTAACTTGTTGACATAGGATTTTACCACTCCCCCACAAAATATTGTGGAACCAACTTTTAGATCTCCATTTTTAAGAAATTGGTGTGTATTGTAATGAATGGGCAAGTGGTATGGTACCCACTACCAACATGTGAAGACTTGGCACATATCATCTCATTGCCAATTTTATAGCACTCACTTGGCAATTATGAGGGACTCCTTTAAAAGTTCATCGATCCCTATCTGGCAGTGCATTCTTGGCTATCGTTGTTTCGTTTTTTTCTTTTATTGTATTGTCTCGTACGTTGTAGCAAATGATGGAATCCAAAAGACTCTTGCTTCAACACTGCACCTCTAGTAGGGACTCCACTTATTTGGGGCTATTTACAATTAGCACTTCCACAATACCTTTTGCATCCTAGACGAGATCTTTCTAACAATAGAGCTCTGCACCCCTAGGCCTCCATAGTTACAAACTTCAAGTTGAAATTGGGTCCAACTGTGAGTCGAGCTCCCCTTAGGAGATTTTGGCCCCATTCTCCTACAACAAATTGAAGAGATTCTCAAACTCGGCCAAGTTTTCATGTCTTTGGTGAAGAAGCATTCAAATGTGGCCCTATTTTATCATAAACTAGCTTTATATATTGATGTCTGAGAATAATTTTAAGGCATAGTACCTATAAATCTCAAAGTGCCTTCACCCTCCCAATGTTATCCATCAATAGCATAGTAAGAGCTAAACATCACTCTTTTTAGGAGCCTAGGACCAAAATCAACCCCAATTTTTGGGTCCATTCGTAGCTCTTGATATGGTTTTTCTCCACAGTTTTTTATAGCAAGTTCTTTTTTACTACTCTCTCTTTCTGGCAGTTGTACTCATCTCATGACGGAACTGGTATTATGTAGTTTTATTTGGGAATCGGTATGTTGTTGCTTCACACTTTTATGCACCCTCAAAGTTTTTGCAGAAGCTTTTCTTTAAAGGAATCGGCCCCCATAGAACCCACACTAAACAAGCAAAACGAAATTGGAAAAAATATATATAATTTTTCAAATAAATGTTTAGATCAATACCAGAAAATAAATTGAATTTTTACTTGAACGACATATTACCTAACATGATCTATTTTCAAATTCATACACAGATTTTGCCAAAAGACGCATTCTTACTTTAAAGATAGATGCTGTCTTACTAAATGCATTATATATATTGCTTCTGTGCAGATGTAGAATTCTAGTTACTTCAATTTTTATATCTAACATATAAGTTTTAGTAATGGAATCTGAAAAAAGGTTTAATAATATAATTTCACAGACATTAAAACAGTGTGCGTTTTTTCCAGACAATAAAAAGGCTTTTAAATAAAGCGTGGTATAAAATTGCTAATATCCCCACTTACCAAATACTGCAAAGAAGAGAAGAACAACAACAACGGCAATCCAGAAATCTTTAGAAGTAGGCTCGTACGGCTCAAGAAGTGGCGCCCTATTCTCCCTCGGGTAATCATCGCGCCTCCTCCCTCTCAAATTATTACTTCTTCGAGAGGCAGAAAAATTGATCAGGGCTGAGGAGCCGGCTGAACTGAATGCCGACCTTCCGCTAGAGAACGCTCCGCCTGAGCCGACTGAACTGAATGCCGACCCTCCGCCAGAGAACGCTCCGCATGAACCCCCTGCTCCGTGAGCTCCCATATTTTTCAAGAAACAAAATTAAAAATGGTTTTTGTTTTCTTTGTTATCAAAACAAATAGCAGAAAACACAGGATTATACAAAATTAAGATGAATGCGTCAATCGTCAGCTGTTCTTTATACCATCTTCTATTCTTATTATAAGTGCCTACATTGCTTTCCCAGAAGACGGTAGGAAGCAGAATAGGGAAATTAGTAGGAAAGAAATAGGAACGGACCATGCAGATTAGGTGGAAGGCAGTAGGAAGCAAACTGTAAAAATTGGAGGGCGGATTTTTCTAAAAATAGAGATTTCATTGAAAGTTCCCTGACCAATTTACAATTGAGGCTTGTTGTGACGGTCACGTAAGGGTTTCGAGGAAGGAAAAAGCTGGCTCCACCTCACAATTATCGGGTTTGTTTTTTTGCATGAAACGCACCCGCTGATTTGAACGACGGCAAATATCTTTTAAATACCATGCAAGACGATTGCACGTTTTTGAGCCTCAACGATTTTTTTTCTATTTGTCGGAGGCTGGGTAAAGATGCAATTCAAATCGAATTGTCCATGCAGCATTCACACTGTACTATTGATCGTGTTTTTTATTTAATAATTATTATATAATTAATTAATAAACACGATCAATAATACAATCTTGGTGTTGGATTGACTGACGTTGACGTTCAAATAGGGTAATGTCTACTGTACCATTGACCGTGTTTAATAATTAATTGAAAAACAAAAATTTGTTATATTTTAATTTTAATTAATTAAAAAACACAATCAATGATACAGCCTGGGTGTTGCACAAACAATTTAGCTCAAATAGGGGAGAGGGCATATATGTGCGCACCCAATCTTCGCAGGTTTATGTGGAGTGCCACGTGGACCTTAGAATTTCTTTTTTTAACAATTGGTAGGAAATCAATTTTTTTTATGATTTTTTTTTTCATTTTCGAATGGTATGACATGTGTTATATGGTGATTTGGTCAAGGTGTCACTAAGTCAACAATTTTATGTTGTGACCAAAACGTGGTCGAGCCCACCCCCACAAGCTGTGTGGTGCAGCGTCCAAAGTGGACAGCGTGGTTGTGTGGCACAACTTCACTATGCCACAATATACTTGCAACTGAACTCACATTAATATCCCATCATCACTCTACGCTCTGCCATGCTCAAACATTAACTTTGTGTCCCTTCCCCTTACATCCACCTTTCTCTGCTCAAATATCGAGCACTTTGCATTCATTGCTCTACTTTATCTCATTTCATTCCCACCTTCTCTAGAGTGCTTGATACATTCATGACCCATACATGTTCATTTTCAGCCTCTACAACTATCACTCAACTTCTAGAGCATGCTCACCACAGACACCACTTCGATAATGGCTTGGTTTGTCGACGCCACCCGCTTTGTTTCCTCCAATAATGCCAATGCCTTTAATCAATCCCAAAGCAATTACTTCCATTCTCTTTGGTTATCGTTTGGAACTTTTGTAGGCCCCTTTACTTCCTTTCTTGTTGGTTATCATTTGGAATTTCAATAATAACATTTACTTCCCTTCTCACTGGTTACGGTTTGAATTATGACAAATATCATTTGAAATGTTTGTAATGCAAGGCATCTAGCTTTTCACAAAGTATTTTTTACTTCCCTTATCCCAACTACATTGCAGGCATGGACCCACATCTTCCTTTGTTGTCAAGCACACGTGAGTGGACGATTCAGTGGGTTTCCTTTCAACCTAGGTGAGGTTTCAAACGTCACTAAGGCCCACATTGCTCCTTTTCTCATTCTCAACTTGCATTTTATGATTTTTGTGGTTTCTTTTAATCTGTAACTATTAGATGTTTCTCTAAATTTGTGGGTGCTTGTATATTAGGGTTTTTCATTGGTTTTTGAAGTTTATTCTAAAGTTTATGAAATGGGTGTTTATGAACACTACAAAATATGTTTTCATAAACATATTACATTATCATGTTGCAAGCATCATTGTAAAATATTACCTTTTGTAATGCCCCTCCCTTGATCGGACTTCGTTTAACTTAGTTTGACTCTAGTTGATTTCTTCGATGGTTTATGTGACTAGACTATACTCTCTTATGTGATGGCTTTTGATATGTTGGTTATGCATTTTATCTTGATGGATCATTAGATGTTAGATTATATGTATATACTGACCTTGGACTGATATATCTTCTTTATGTTTGAGATATTTCTTGTGTTCAGCTACTTGTACGGGTATGAGTTTGTATGGGGCGCGAGGGGATGATCCTCATCACCCACTTCAAAGAGACGTGGAATGTCACGATTCTCCTCCATCGATGTGCCTATATATGTTGGTGAAATGTATGTGTGTTTTCTCGGTGATGCAACTACAGGTACCGAGCATCGACTCCACCTGAATCTTCATAGATGAGCGTGCTCTTCAACCCAATGGTAAAGTGGAAATCGGAGATATCAATCAAACTCTAGACCTTACCTTCTGTTAGATATTCTTATGGTTGTAGCTAGTATTGTTTCATCAATCTCGTGCATGTTGTCGCTTGCTAGAAAAGATTAATTTATATAGAGATGGTACTTAAATACTTTGACTATTTATTTAATTATTGAAATGTATTTAGTGCAAGTTTTGAATTAAAATGAATTAATAAAATATTTAATTTGGTTTTGAACTCAAGAAATTCATGATATATATATATATATAATTTAATTGTTTATATTGGCCTTCATTGAATAATTCATGTATTATTAAAAGAATAATTAAATAATTTTACCCCTCTTATAAATGTAATTATAATATTTTAAAAATAAATAAATTTCTTTATGGGCAATTATTTGTCAATGTGCATGTTGGGAGTTATCAAAATGAAATTAATGTTTTTTATTTATGAAGTATTCTTGCATGCTAGAGGAGGAGGATATTTTTGCAGGAGTGCCGCAAAGAAATCATGGGGGAATTCTCTAGGGGGCTCTTGTCGTGAAGTTTTGGGGGTTTTTGCATGAATTTTTGGGAATGGCTTTTGATAAGGATTTTGTGAAATCTCTAGTTGGGAAAGAAGAAAGAGGAATGGATATTAGAAGTTTGTGGCAAAATCTTCTAGATCGGAGCTCTCAGGATTGGTGATATGGGATTATTGCTTCTGCCTTCGTTTTCAGGATAGCGTAAAAAGGTTGGGATTTTGATTCTTTCCTTGCATGTAAAATTTCCCTTCTTTCTAAATAAAAATCTGTTTGTTTGATTTATTGTGATGAAAAAATTTCTTTCAAATTTGGGTAATTAGATCTTATATCTGGTGAATATGTGCTTTTTGGAGTCATGGAATTAAAAAGTTTAAATCATTCTTTCAGTAATTTTCTGTCCAAGCTTTGTCTGGTTGCTTTCTTGATGTTCGGAGTTGTTGTGGACTACCCACGGTGGTGGGTAACCCCACCCACAGTGATGGGAGCCCTCCCACCATGGGCTTTCCCACGGTGGTGGGGAGCCTAGGGAAACCCACCCACTGTGGGGGTCCACAGTGGTGGCTCCCTCCCCTCGCAACAGTAGTTGTTATTATTTAAAGTTTTTTTATTAATTTTTGTTTATTTTACGTTTAATTATATATATATATATATATATATATATATATATATATATATATATATATATATATATATATATATATATATATATATATATATATATATATATATATATATATATATATATATATATATATATATATATATATATATATATATATATATATATATATATATTCGAGTAAATTCATTACATTGAAAATGTTGAAGCATGTGTACATGTATATGGATTATCCAGTCAATTAGCTAGATAAATGTTTATATAGGTTCATTATATGGGAAAGTAGATTAATTTGTTAAGTTATTATAATTGAATAAAGGATATATTTTTGGATTAATATAGCTAGGTTTTGTTAAGGATAGTTATAGTGGATAAACTTAGGTATTTTCATATTAATGCTATAAGTTTTGAGTATAGGGTTATATTTTGTGAGTTAATATATTTGTGTATAGTTAAATATCGATAAACTTGAAAATTGGATATAGTAGTGAGAAAAGTAATTGTATTAGGTTTATTCAAATGTTATCTCTTATTGTTTACCAATCATGTGGTTAAGTTCTACTTGGGAATTATTTATATATATATGTTTTCATGTGAGCTTGGGTAATCTTCATTTAATATGCAATTGATCAAATATAATGAAAGTAAATTTCTAAGAATGGATTACCATGTTGTGAAATAATATGATGCCAGTAAATTGAGCTAATGGATTAATGGAATCAATGTTAATTTGGAACTATTTCATGTATGAGTGTTATTATGGTCTCTTTGGTAGTTTTGAATGAACTCTTTTGTATTTGGCATCGTGAGACCTTGCTTTTGCCTTGGATCTTGTCTTTAATTGTGGGGATACTCAGATGTGTGGTTTTATGTGTTTAATTTCTAGAGGCCTAGGAAGGGAGTTTGAGGATTCTTTATTGTATAGTCATGCTTCTCTTTTGATGAAATTTGTTCAAGTCTTGTTTGTTTTGGAAGCTAGATGGTCTTCCTAGCCTACCTTGGATTCTCCTTGTATGTTATCTTATTCTAGCAAGAGATTCAAGCCTTGCTATAGTACTTTGGTGAATCACCATCTTGAGATTTCCAGTTTGATCTATGGTGTTGCTTGGATTCCTAGGTGCAATCTTGGGGGAGTGGCTTTCATTGGGGGTCAGGACCCAAAGTGGTCACTAGGGTAACTCAATGAGAGTTTTGTAATCAAGTGATAACATTAAATAATGAACTTGGGTGGGTAGCTAGATAACATTAATAAATATCAATTCTTGTTGCCTCTCTTACACTCGGGTGCTTGTATGGGACTGAGGTAAGTAGAGAAGGTCCTAGAATGGCTTCCACCAATCTTGTCCCTTCGAAAGGTTCTTGTGGTCCACTAGTGTTTGTATGGGGTTTGGAGGTCAAGAGAGGTTACCAAGGTAACACAAGATGGGGGTTGGGACCTAGTGAAGACCTACCTGGGTAACTCATGACAGCCTAGTGATGACACTCTTCCCTATTGCTACCTAGTGGTTACTTGCGTCTTTTGATTCCTTCTGTGGATTGTTTTTGGTACTCCAAAAGTGGTTGGTTAACTTATGTTGGTTTATCCTTTTGTGGATTGCTTTCAGCCTCTAGAAGTGGATTATTGATTTTGGTGTCTCCTATGACATTATTGTTGTGAGCCTCTTGTGGATTTTGTATTGTTGATCCTCTAGTGAGCCCTTGTGTACTCTGTCTTGTGGATTCTGTTGTGAGTATAGCTTTGTGGATTCTTTTGTGGTTCTTGATTGGTACCCTTACATGTTTGCTTCTGCCTTGTGGGTATGGCTGATACTTCCTAGCACGTGGGGTAGACCTATTGGTACCACATGACTGGGTGGAGTGTTATTTGCACCCATTGGGTTTTGGCTCTTTTTGCAGCATGTTTGAGGAGGCTTGTGAAAAGATTGAAGACTGTTATTATTGTACCAGATTCATTTATTCATCCCATCATGAGACTCTTGGAGGTTTGTATCTTGAGGATCCATTGTAATGTATTTGATGTTCTTATGTGTAATCTCCAGCAATGTAATATGTATCTTGTACCTACGTAATTGAGCAATGTTGTTATTTGTATAGAAGTTCCTTGTTGGGATAAGGATGATGTTCAACCTTGTGTTGCATCATTATGGGGCCTTGAGGATGGTTGCTAGATGTTAAATGTGTATCATTATTCATCTTGATGTATGTATCTCTATGCATGCGTAATATAATCTTTATAAAAAAAATAAAAATAAAAATGAAAAGATATTTACTTTTTCTTTGTCTATTTTGTTTTGTCCTTTGGGCCTCATGGTGAGGCATGACACCTTTAAAATGAAAAGAAATCTACATTTTCAAGGTTTAAAGGTTTCTTATTGTGTCATTCAATTTCAATTTACTAAAATCAATCTCATGATTTTTTCTGTTGTTTGGTATATTTGGTCATATGATTTGTTTGTCTACTCTTTGGTATATTCAGTCTCATGATTACCCAGATTATGTGCTTTAAGGTTTTTCTAGTCACAGATAATTATGCGGAAGGTTTTTTGCAGATTGCATCATTATTTCATTTATAGGACTTGCAATGATTTTTTCGGTGTAATAATTATCATAATTTGTCTTTTACATAATTTTTGGTGTGTGTGTGTGTGTGTGTCTTGGACTTGTTTTGTTCAGCTTTAGGCTCCCAACTCTCTCTCAATAAAACTGAATTTTGGATGACTTCTATAGATTAGCCACCTCCTTGGATACCTCCACAATGGAAATTCATTAATAATGGTGTTGTTTCAAGATACCTTGGAATCCCCTTTGGGATAGGAGTTTCTCTCTCTTAGATGTGGAAATGGTTCATCCACAAACTTAAAAGGAAGCTTGATCTTTGGTCAAACAAAATTCTTGCCATGGTTGGATGCACTCAAATTGCTAACAAAATTCTTATAGCTAGTCATGTTTATATTTCATCATGTTGGATTTCTTCGAAATGTTGTTATACTCAATTAACAAAATTAATTACAGGGTTCCTTTGATGAAAATAAAATAATAGAAAATGTCATCCAATTGCTTCATAGCTTCATTGCATTCATCCCAAAAATAAATGGGGTTTGGGAGTCATTGACCCACTTACTCAAGGAATTTGCCTCGTAGCCAAATGGATTATCAGAAGCCTTCATGGAACAACATGATGGAAGTCTCTCATTAGACACAAAATTGGTACAGCTAAAGCCAAAAATGCTTGGAAAGAGGTTGGCTAGAAAGATAAAATCCTTATGGCAAAATATTTTAAACCTCAAGCTTCTAGTCAATTTGGAAGCATAAGGAATGCTTAGCAGCAAGTGTCTCCTCTTCTTGAGTGGAAAGGACAAGATCTTAGTCATGGGATGAAATTTTTATCTTCATCTATTTGGTGGAATAGATTGATATTCCCACATGATCAGCCTCTTGCTTTGAGTTTTGAGTTGCATAGCAAGATTTTATTCAAAAAAGGCATTATGGAATTCAAGGACATTTGAGAATTCTCATCATTAACATGGAAAAGTGATTTGCAACTTAAAAATGACTTCAGATTGTCCATTGCCTTGATCAATGATATTCATAAGATTTATGAGGTTGTTTCTCTCTCTTTAATAAATACTTTCTACTCCAATCATATTCAAATTCTTTAAGGATCAAAGATGGCATCTAGGCTATAATATTGATAATTTTCCTCTCGAGCTTATATATCAAAAGCTTCTTTTTCCATTCCAATTGTAACCAAGATTAAATGTGAAATACAACCAATATTAAATGTGAAATGGAAAGTGAATTGGTTTGAGTCTAAGTGATTCAACTTGAGTCTTGATGTTTGGAAATCCAAAGCTGAAGCTAAGGCACAATTGCTAGCTTGGAAGATCCTCCACTATAAAATTGTTGTTGAAGAACATATCACTTTTCTCTCTTTCCACTCCTCCATATGTTCTTTATGTCACAAGTTGGAAACCATTAAACATGCTTTTTTGATGTGTAATCATACCCAAGAAATTTGACAATTAATTTTGACCTCTATTCCAACTATTTTTAACAAAAAAATAAGGTGGAAATCAAATTTGTTAGGGTTGCATTATTCTCAAAATGTGATATCGGAATCCTTTTGACAATGTATCTTATTATATATTTGGTTACTTCGATGTAAAGTAGTTTTCTCTAATGCTTTTCCACCTACAAAACTGATTATGCATGGTTTACTCTCTAGTATAATTTTGCAGCAGCCATCTCTTGATAAATTTTTGAAAGAGAAATTCAGCTTCAATGTAGAGCTCAAGAATCAATTAAATCTAATTCAATCCAAGCTAGTAGCTATTCCAAATATCACAATTGATTTCCTCTCCCAACGGTGAACATTATTGCAGATGATCTTGTTGATACCCTTGGAGAAAAATGATCTTTTTGTAATTCACAATCTATAGCTGTATAATTTGAATTTACTATGTTTTGTTGTTTTGCTATGCTTTGCAACACCTTGAGTTGTTCTAAATCTTTATTTTATGCCTTCAAGATTCCTATCTCAAAGAGACACTCTGTTGTATTAGTTCTTTCTAGTTTTGTTTTTTTTGAGAAAAGGTGGCAGTGCCAATTAATATATTTTATTTAGAGGAGCCATCAAAATTCAATTTAAAATGTGTTGGATTTGGAGGACACCATTTCACTTTATTTCTGTCAATTTTACTAATCCTCACTCTCGGAAAGCAAGGCGATACGGGAATAGTGATGCCCTTCCAACAATTAATAACTTGACCATCCCAAGAAGTAAATTCTCTACTTGAATTGAACTGATTTGAAACATGAGCATTAACCAGTTCTAATACTAATTTTTCAATGTAATTGAAAACATCAGAAAGAGGAGATGTCTGTTTTCTAAAAATGTGCTTATTTATTTCCCACCGAATTGACCATACTATTGTGGATGGGATCACTTTCCAAATGCATGCAAAAAGAGAGGATGAGTATAAGACTGGCCAGGACTGGAACAAATCCCATATATTTGGAAGAGGGATGCTAAAGGAAAGTTTAGCAAGAACAAACATCCAACAATTATGAGCAAAATCACATTGGAGGAGGAGATGATCTAACGTTTCATTATGTTCACCACAAAGCACACACGCAAATGGAGGTGCAATGTTCAATTTATCAAGTCTCTCACTGGTAAGTATTCTCTTGTGTAGAGCAAGCCAAGCAAACATCCATGCCTTGGGAAGAATAATGTTGTTCCAACAGAAGTTATAAGCTCTTTATGAATAGGATTGAACCGACATCTGATGAATTGCCTTATACCCTTCCTTGATAGAGTACTTTCTGTTCTTTGCAGAGCACCATATCAATTTGTCTGAACCATTAGAGATAAAAATGATGTGGTTCTTGAGAATCAAATAAAATTTTACCTTTTGAGTCGGGGAGATTGGGAGTGAAGCTGGATCCTTCCAAATGACACGATTTGAAGGCTTCTCAAGATCATCTATGTAATCATAAAGGTAAGATCTCCATTGAGTAATAAATATGGGGATTTCATTTACTAGAGCTTCCTCAAGATTAAGGGGGGGTAGACCACTCCATGAATCATGCCAAAAGTTGACATCTTTGCCATTATGTACTTGCCAAGATCAATCTCTAGTAATCACATTCCTAGAAGCCATCATGAAGTTCCAAACTACAAAGCCTGATGGAGGATCAAGGATAGTAAAAATACGTGATGGGGTAGGAGTATCTAAATACTTTGCTTGCATAATTTGACACCACAAAGCATGTGGTTTTACATAAATATTCCAAACCAACTTTCCCCCAAAGGCCTTATTCCTTTTTGAAATATCGTGTAGACCAACCCCGCCCGTAGATTTACTTGTAGTCATTTTGTTGAGAGATACAAGCAGGATCTTTTTATCTTCTAAAATATTACCTTTCCAAATAAAATTCCGAATAATTTTCTTGATATGGGAAACAATAGATTTTGGGGCTTGAAGGACTAAAATGTAGTAGTTTAGGATTGTAGCCAAAATAGTTTTGACAAGAAGGATTCTGCCTGACAGAGATAACCATCTAGCTTTCCACACAAAAATTCTTCTTTTTAATTTGTCAATCACAAAATTCCAAAAAGAGGGTTTCCCTGCTCCCATAAAGAAAGGGATGCCCAAGTACGAAGATGGAAGAGAATCCACTGGAAAGCCCATGTTTGGATAATGTTGTTAGACACCTTTTCAGAAGTATTAAATATGAATAGTTTAGATTTCTGAGCACTGATTTTCTGCCCAAATCTGGAAGTATATATGTCCAACATTTTCTTAATATGCCTTGTTTCTTGAATGTTGGAACAACCAAATAGAAGTGTATCATTTGCAAATAAAGTATGGGTGATGGAAATTGAAGTATTAGGAATGCATACCCCCTTCCAAAGACCCAGAGTCAGTTGTTTATTGACCAATCTGCTAAAAGCTTCTGCCATGGTAATGAAGAGAAAAGGTGATAGTGGGTTACCTTGTCTAACTCCTTGAGTGGCTCGAAAAAACCCAGAAGGATTACCCTTAATAATAACTGAGAAATGTGCACCAGAGAGACAATTTTTGATCCATTTGCACCACTTATCTAAAAAGCCAAACTTTTTAAGCACTCTCAAAAGAAAAGACCAACATACTTTATCATATGCTTTCAACATGTCTAATTTAGCTATGGAAGCAGGGGAGTGTGAAGAGTAGTGCAAAGCTTCATGGGCCACAAGCACACCTTTTGATGTTTCCCTACCAGAAACAAAACCTCCTTGTTGAGGAGATATTACTTTAGGTATCAAGGATTTTAACTGGAGATAAATAGCTTTTGTGAAGATCTTGTAAACTGTATTACACAAGGAGACAGACCTAAAGTCTGTAAACGATTGAGGGTTGTTGGATTTGGGAATAAGAGCAAGATGGGTTAAATTGAAGTTCTTGAGTATAAAATATTTTTGTCTTGACTCCTCCAAAGCCATTAAAAGATCAAAACTTAAAACGTCCCAACACTTTTAAAAGAATAGCATGGTGAAACCGTCAGGGCCTGGAGACTTGTCAAGAGCCATCGAAACTATCACCTCTTGAAGTTCAACAAGAGAGAAAGGTTGCATCAAATAATCATTATCACACTGTGAAATCAAACAAGGGATGGAATCTAGCAATACCTCGATACTGGACTCCTCAGGAACAAAAGGATGATAAGGAGCAAGAGGATTTTTAAAGAAGAGTTCACCCTTTTCCCTAATTTCTTATTCATTAGTTAATTTTATCCCCAAAGAAGAGGCATTTATAGAAAAGATAGTAGATGTAGCTTGCTTAAACTTTGCAGATGCCTGAAAGAACTTTGTATTTTTAACCCCATCTTTTAGCCATAGCTCCCTTGATTTTTGTCTCCAATACTCCTCCTCTCTAGAGGACAATTCTTCCCAGTATCTTTGTAAATGCTTCTGCCTTGAGAAGGTTTCAGGGTTAATCCCATTAGAAAATATAAGTCTATTGATGTCCTTTAATTCCTTCTCTATATTTGATTTCTCTGCAGAGATGTTTTTGAATACTTCCCTATTCTAGACTTTGATATTTGCTTTTACAAACTGCATTTTCATATAAAGTTGAAACATTTTGTTCCCCCTATAGAAGGGGGCACTTACCCACCATTGACAAAGCAGAGCATGAAAGTGTGGGTACCAAAACCACATTCTTTCAAATTTAAAAGAAGGTATATGATGAGAAGCTTCATGTTTCTCCAAGCATAATGAAATAGGAAAATGGTCAGATCCAGAGAACGATAGAATATTAGAGCTGAAAGTATATTTTTGAAGGATCCATTCATATGAAGTGAAAACCTTGTCCAATCTGCTTGCTATTTGAAGGGAAGTTCTCCAGTTTGTCCATGTAAATTGACCATTGGAAGGTGAAATCTCAAAAAGGGCGTTATCAGACACAAAGATCTAAAGTCATCAATCACCTTAGAAGCAGTAGGGTTGCCTCCCTATTTCTCATCCTGAGAAAAAATGGCATTAAATTCACCTCCTAAGATGATTTTCTGAGCTCCCTGTTGATGGATTTGATAAGATAAGGTATTCCAAAGAGCATGTTTCTCATGGGGAGCTATTGGACCATAAATATTAAAGAGAAGAAAGGATAAATAAAAAATTTCAATAAGAATAAGATGCCAATTTGTCCCTTGGTTTAAGGTTTTTGCTTTGATTGTCCTGGGGTTCCATAATGTCAGAATACCACCGGAAGCCCCTACTATAGGAACATGTATGAAATCCCATAAAGTCCATATTTTAAAAATATTTTGAGAAGCTTCATCAAAAAGCTTTGTTTCTTGCAATAAAATGATGTCTGCTTGGGAGGAATCCAGCTGCTGCTTGATTTGTCCCCTCTTGTCAGAGGCATTCAAACCTCTAACATTCCAAGATATGATCATCATTGCACCAGAGAAGAACAACATGTTCTTCTCGGTCTTGGTTGGGGTGAAAACTTGTCTACAATTGTAGACTGTATACCAGTTGCGCTCTCTTCTTGGATTTTAAGAATCTTGGGATTCCGACCTCTTTTTTTAGGTGTTTTAGTTAACAAAGGAGATGAAGAGACTGATTGAGCAAGAGAAAGATGTTGAGAAAAATTAAAGTCAATCTGTATGGGAGGTTGAAAAGTTTGATATAAATTATGTTCAGTCGTGCAAGGTGATCAACATGACTAAACTCCAAAATGGGTGGTGAAGTATTAAGAGCGAGAGACATAGCATCAACATAAGGGACATCCTAAACTTTTGGGAATTTCTCGAGAGCAATTTCATCAATCAAGTTCAATGCAATAGAGATAAGGATATCATGTGCCATTAATTCGATATTTGGAGCATTCGATAAGGGTCCAGTAGTGGGAAGATTGCGATCAACCGCATGGAAAGGTTGGCAATTAAACATCGAGCTATGAATCAAATTATCCTTTGCATTCTGTGAAATAGAGATTTCGTGGTCTTGATAATCTATGGGTCCCACAGAAGTTAAACTCAGAAAAGAAGAAGTGACTTGCCTAAAGAGAGAGGAAGCAAATATGTTCTTGTACAACCAATCAATCAGGATTGGAGAGCAGTGGATCTTAAAAGATATTTTCTTGTATCTACCCACAAAATTTTTGCAGAGAACATTAACCAGAGATAACAACCTGGTATTGAGGAGAATTCTTCCAATTGGAGGGTCCTGTTATTTTTTCTTTTGGAAGTAAAACGTTTGTCATACAACCCAAAAATAATTGAGAAGGAAACACAGAAAGAGGAGGATTTGCCTATAACTGAACACCCCGGAAAGATCTTGCAATATTATTTCTTTCTAGTTAATATATGCTTTTTTCCAATAAATAATAATAATAACCACTACAACGAAAAATAAATTTTATATAATTTAATTTTAAGATAATAACTAAAATAATTTATTAATAATCATAGTTATTTCAATTATATTATTTATAGATACCAAATATATATATATATATATATATCGGTAATTGGCCGAAGCCTGAATAGCTTTTGACTGGAGCTATGAACCAGTGGGGACACAGTAGGGGGCCCCAACCCCATTACATATATTTGTATTATTATTATTATTATTATTATTATGTTTGATTAGATTGACCCCAAGACCTTCCCCATCCTATGGAAGGCCAAGGGTCACAACTTAGAATTCCACTTCAGATGTCCCTATTGGGAATTGAACTTGGGTCTCCACAGTGAGATCCCATTGTTTTAACTAGTTAAGCTCAACCCCTTGGACGAATACCAGAAATATATATTATTAATAATTAAAATATATAAAAGTATATATAATATATATTAATAATTATATTTATAATATTTATTTATGTAATTTAATTATTGAATATTTATGGGGTTGACCCCGTAGTGCAATGATAGTTGCAAACCCATTGTTGATAATAGGTCTTGGGTTTAAGTCCCACCTAGGCTGATGCTTGTCAATGTCTGAATGGTTATTGTTAGTGGCTTTGGAGAACAAATGACAATAGAAGGAGGATGGTGGGCATCGGCACAACAACGAAAAAGTATGTATTGTTGAAATCCCTAACTTGGCATTGGCCCATAATGGAGAATGTCATAGAATGATGTGATGATAGAACCCCGTGCGTTGGAGTATGGATTATCTGAGGTGTTTAGACCTTGATTCACCAAGGCAGGTTAAATGCAGACATGGCCAACGAACATGCCAACGGTAGTTGATGTGTTGCAAAATGGAAGGACAAGAACAAGGAGAGATGAGGAGTGAACAAAGAAATAAGGAGAACATAGAGATAAGGAGAGAGAGAGAGAGAGAGAGAGAGAGAGAGAGAGAGAGAGAGAGAGAGAGAGAGAGAGAGAGAGAGAGAGAGAGAGAGAGAGAGAGAGAGAGAGAACAAAGAGAGAAGGCAGAAGGAGAGATAAGGAGTGGAGTGGAGAGATAATGAGCAGAGTAGAGTGATAAGGAAGTACTTCTAGCCTAGGGTTAATCCTGGTATTTGGATAATCCCAACATTTGAGGATGAGGTCCCTAAAAAATGTAGCCTCACTAGTTTATAACTCTAGTAAAAAACACACCAATAAAAAAATAAAAACTATTCAATATTTATATTCATATTTATGCTGAAGGTGTTCCCTAGATATAAACTAAATCCTCTAGCTTTTGTGATCAATGGTCCATGTTTATTTATGGAGAGACTTGCAAGATGATTGCAGTGTTTAGAGCCATTGGATCATTTCAATAAGTTTTGAAATTGATATTAAAAAACATCCAAGATCTAATCTTTAAAATATTCTAAAAGGAAAAACACATAGTAACCTTATCTTTAAAGTATTGTAATTTAGTACATATTTTTTAATAAATATGATATAAAAAAACTTCCAAACAAAACAAAAATCTTAATTTACTATTTAATTAAAAATAAAAGTCTATACATTCATATTAAAGTTGGATCATTTTAAAAACAAGTGCCACATAGTGGTGAGTACTTGCCTTATAGTATTGTAATAAAAATGTTTGTTGTAATTATTAATTATTATATTTTTGAACTATTATTATTTTAAAGTTATATTATTTTGATTATATTTGTGCAATATTTACTATAACTCTCACTTTAATAATATAATATAAATAATTACTAGCAATTGTACCTTGGTGTGCAATGGGTATGTCGAAGATGTGTGGAAGGTCAATTAGGAAAAAACTTGGTCTATTTTTTGTATAAATTTATGGAGTACATGAGATTGATTGGTAGACCATTTAGAAAACGATGTTTGTGCAACAAAGGTCTCAACAGAGAAGTGATAGCTTCAAATCAACCATGCATCTAGTTGCAAGGATCCAATCATAATTGAAATAAAAACTTTGAATCAAGAAAATAATCAAGCTCCATTACCAACAAGCTTGTGTTATATTTGTAATAGGGTGAGAAGGAGAGAGATGTAGATGTAGGGAAAGAAAGAGGGAGAGATAGAAGGGGAAGAGCCAAAGAGAGAGAAGGGTAAAAAGACAGAGATAAAGATATAGATGGAGATGGAGAGGAGAAAGATGTGGAGAGATGAAAAGATAGGATAAATGAATAAAGATGAAATAAGAAATATGGAGAGATAGATGTAGAGAGGTAAATAGATACAAATATAAAGGTCTAAAAAGAGGGAGAGGGAGACAAAAAGAGAGGGAAAGAGACAGATGAATAGATAGAGACATGTCTATAGATAGAGGGGGAGAGATGACGATAGAGGTAAAGATGAAGATAGAGTGAGAGAGGAAGAGGGAAAAAATAGATAGAGAAATGAAGAGAGGTAGAGGGAGAGATAAAGAGAAATATAGGGAGATAGAGATCAAGAGATTAAAATTAAGAGGTAGAGAGATCTATAAAGGAAGGGGCAGAGATAGAGAGATATAAATGGTGAGATATATGATAGAGAGATAAGGAGATATCGAGAGAAGGGGAGAGGGAAATAGGTCAAGAGATAGATAAACATAGAGAACTAGAGATAAATAAAAATGGAGAGAGGGTGAGAGAAATAGGGAGAGATAGTGGGTGACATAAATAGTGGGGGAGATAGTGGGTGAGATAAAAATGTTGGGCACCAATGGAAATTTTGGTGTCCATATAAAAAAAACATGTTTAGGTATCAAATATCCGATATGTGGTCCACACAAAATAGGATTGTGGGCCGTTTTATGCATTCCAACAATCCCTACATTATATTTGTAGGCGACAAACACGGATTTTCAGACATACATTGACAAAAAAAATCTTTTTTGAGATTCTTCTAGACAAATTTGTCATTGGCAATCATTTTAGACCATCTATCATTAAAATAATGTCTTTTATTTATTATTTTAGAGTTAGGCTTTAATTTGGTTTAGAGTGAGTCTAAATTTTGTCTCATAACATCTTTTAGGTATTAGGTTTATTGCATTGGTTTAGTATTAAATTAGAGGTTTAGAGTGAGTCTAAAATATATTTTAAGTAAATAGACAAATAATATTTTTATTTATTATTTATTATTTATTTTAGACAAATTTTAGATTCACTCTAAATCTTTAATTTAGGTTTTAAGTATTATGAAAAAATTATTTTTAATAATTTTTATTTATTATTTGTAATTCCATAAGAAGACATAAATCATTAAAATAAAATTTCAACTTAATGCAAATTAATCCTTCAAAGAAAAAGTATAAATACAAGTGCCACGTAGTGGTGAGTACTTGCCTTTATAGTACTGTAATAAAATTATTTGTTGCAATTCTTAATTATTATAATTTTGAATTATTGTTATTGTTTTCATGCCTAAAATCATCATTTCTAAATAGGAAAGAAGGAAAATCATGAATTCCTTAACTATTAAAGCAATCCTAAACATAAATCAACAAAAATAATTAGCTTAACAAGATATTTTAATCAAATAGATCTAATTAAAACTCTTTATCATTCGTGTTGCTTCAATTGTTCTTCTCTTCTTTGTGGTATGGTGGCTCTCAGATATTGTGTTGGTAACCTGCAAGTGGCACAAAGATTCAAACTTCGTGATTGTTGAAAATGAATAATTGTTGTTGCTTTTATAGATATTTGGGTGAGATGGGGTGAGAAATGGAACTCAAGTACTGATTTGATTGATCAGTTAAATCCTTTGATTGATATGTTAACTCATTTGATTGATTTGTTAACAAGATAGATTGGATAGTTGATTGGATTGATTGAATAGTTAACTGAGTTAACTAGGGAGATGACTGAATTGATTGACTAGTCAAAAAAAGGAGATTGGGAGTTAAGAGTGGATATTGGAAGACTTCACAACACATTAGTGCAGAATTGGAAGGAAGACTTCATGTATGCATCCCCCAACAATAGATTCACCATTCTCAGAAATCTAGGATCCTCCACTTTAAATATATGGTGCATCCTCTCTTCCGTGATTACTCTTTTTGTAAAGCAGAAAATCGCGATCGAACCCTAGTTGCTCTCCCCTCTTCCAACTCCAAGGAGAGAGAAGGGAGGTTACTAGGGTTGATGGTTTTCACTTAGGGGAGAGACTTTACATTCAAAAGAGGGGTTGAAACCCACAAGATCCAATCCCACACAATGCAAGATTGGATGCTAATGTGTTTCAAGGGTTAAGAAAGCAAGGCTACCCTCTTTTGTAAAGAATGTTGATAGAAGAATTAAGCTAGGAATGCATAGAAAGTGACAAAGATTCGCTTATAAACTGAGATAGGGATATAGGATGAAGCTGCGGACCTGGAATTAGTAGTAAAATGTCGATACGGCGCTGTCCTACAAATTTGAGCAAAAGTTGTCGGGACAATGGCGCCCGGCGCCACGGTCCTCCGAAAAATCCGCGAAACGAAGGGGGATCTGTTCGTCTCTGCACAAGGATTCCAGATCTTCAATTTCAGCCGCATACCTGCAACCTACAGACAGAAAAGCGAAGACGATTGGGGGGTTAGGGATTAGGGGTTTGCCTTTAGGTCAAACCCCGGTTTTGGAATTAACCAAGAAATGAGAAATGTTGTAAATGTAAATGTATGTAATGTAAAACAAGTACTAATACCTTGTTGTAAGGATGTTTGTATCCTTATGTGCGAAGGTATAGATGTTGTTGTTTGTTGTATGTTGTATGTTGTAGCATGTAATGTGTTGTAAGTGATCTCCTCTTCAATGGTTGAATCCTTGTCTTGAATGCAACACTTAGCCTTGAATGGAGACTTGAAATGATCAATTACTTGAAGGAATGCTTGAATGCTTGAATGCTTGAGTATAGTTTCCACGCTTGTACACATATGTCCTTCTTCTTTTCGACCTCCAAAATGGGAGAGGAAAAAGTAGTTTTTATACTTGCCAATTAGGGTTAATAGACTGATTTTCCCGACCTTAGGCCGACCAAGAAAGTTTATTTTCCAAATTGCAAACAAAAGGACCCGAAGCCCCATAGGAAACCGGGCCCAAAATAGGGCCAGGGACCAGGGCGCTGGGCGCTCTGGTCCCACCTCCCGGGACAGCAGGATGCAAGGAGGATCAGGCCAGGGTGCTGGAAAAATGCAGTTTTTGATGTCATGAGCAAGTTTCGGGGTCTCCATTCAGGTTGCGTGTTGATTCGCCATCGTGAAGACCGAAATGCAGTCGAAATTGCAAGTGTCGCAATTTTAGGACGCTACATTTAGCCCCCACTTTAGTGGGAGTATAGGCGTATGCTCATACTTCCGGTAAAGTACAAGGAAACAACATTGAAAGACTTTCACCACGTCAAGGAGGCAAGATACACCAAGCCCCCAGTGGACTAAGGATCTTACGACTTCGATTGACAAAGTAAAAGGGAAGATCACGAGGGAGAACCATGACTGTCAGTAGTAAGGTTCCCTCACTATGAGTCATGCAGGAAAGATATCAAAAATTTTCAAGGCAAGGTTAAATTTGCCAAGAAATTTTCAAGTATCTTGAAAAGATATGAACGGGATGTATGCCCCCCTACGTTAAAGCGATCGCACACGCCTCACCGGGGGTGATTGCTTTAAGGTAGTGATACATATAAGAAATGAGAAAGGAGAGGAGCACGTTATCACAAGGATTTAGCCCCCAAGTGTGAGATAAGCCCAAGGATAATAGACACAAAACACAAAGCACAAGGTGACTTCGCTTTCCTCGGGGTCAGTATGCTGTATGATAATTCATGTATATCATATGTATGTATGCATAATTGTTCTTCATTCCCCAATCAAGGAAGGTCACCTAGAAGAAGGGAACACATGTGTCTTTTGAGTCAACATGAGAGAGACCAAGAGATCTCAATGCTTTGCATCGTCCTCAAGTAGACAACACTAAGGACAACAAATAGAAGAATGAGAATATCACATAGAAGAAGTAACAAAAGAGAGGGGGAGAGAATCTGCTATGCTAATGAAACTAGTCTAGCACGTCATCTACCCCCCGATCTTGCTGATCAATATTTCGGGAAGGTAGGGAACACGCTAGAGGAGGAACATCTAACACAGCAGATGGAGCTATCACAAGATCCAAACAAGGGCTATGTTCATGTTCCAAGCCACGTTGTTCTTGTCTAGGAGCTAGGATAAGTGCTTTAGAAAATTCATTAGATAAATGGTTATCAATATCAACAAGTTCATATTCACTATCAGAATGAACAGGAGAAGTAGCATTTTCATCATGAATAACATTTTCATCTATATCATCATCAAGATTTATAAAAATAGGATCTTTAACTCGCACAGGATCAAGACCATCATGCATCTTATGTTTAGGAGATTTCGGCTCAATCATCGGCTGAGGAGAAAATGGAATAATGCTTGTTGAAGGTGTTTTTGGGGATTGCAAAGTTTGAGAAGCAGCTGCCTGAGCTCTAAGACGATGCTTTCGTCGGCGTTCACGTGCAGAACGATTTCGTCTAGTCTTAGTAGGAAGATTAGGAGATTGAGGAGGAGGAATGTTCTCATCCTTATCACTTGGGTGTTTAGGTTGTGGTCTCTTAGGTTGAATAATAGGAGAAGAGGAAGGTCTCTTCTCTCTATAAAAGGACGGAGGAGGAACTGCTCCATATAAGGGAGAAATATTTGGTTTAGGAAGGAGACCAAGTCCATCATGACGAGGAGGTATAGGTCTACTCTTAGGAGGTTTATTAGATATAGGCATAGTCACATCCATAGGGATGGGTTGGGAATCTTCTTGAGGAAAGACATTAGTTTTATCTTTCAAAGGAAGAACTTCCTTCTCAAGAATGATAGGAATGTCAAGTTTGGGTGTTCTAGGTTCACTTAGAGATAGGATCATATCTGTTTTCCACTTTTGATAAGATCTGAAAAGATGATCACTTCGCGAAGGAAGAGATTGGAATTGTTTAGGCCAAAAGTAATCAATAGGAATGCTAGAAGTTCTTTCAGCTGGTTTAAAGAGACTATGATTGACAGTAACAACTTCGCCATTATGGGGAAATTTCAAACACTTGTGAATAGGAGAAGCAATAGCTTTCATGGAAGATAGCCAAGGATAGCCTAGCTTCACACGAAATTGTTCGGAAGATGGAATAATAGCAAAGTTCACATCAAGGGATTTGTTACGGACCTCAATAGGTAATGTAATAGAACCAATTGCAGGAGAAGAAAATGCATCAAATAGTTTCACAACCACATCTGTTTTGTCATAGATAACTTGATTCAATTGCAAAGTAAAAAGAAATTCTTCAGTAATGACATTAACCATACAAGAAGGATCAATAAGCACTCCACGGCAAGGTGTGTTCTTGACTTTTGCAACTATATATAAAGGACCATCAGGTGCCCTGATAGTTTCACTGGAATCAAATGTGATGGAAGGTTCTTTAGGGATTTCCTGTTGCTCCACAAAATTAATCACATTCAGAGTCATAGACACGAGATCATCAGGTGAGACAGAGGAATCAGTAGTATCAATCGCATTAGAGGTATGAGAAGGCAATGGATCAGTAAAAATCTGAAGATTTTGGTTAGGAGGAGCTACAGATGTGTTGCCTTTATCATTCACCCCAGAAACAGAGATAGTATTATTATCAATCAAATCTTGAATTTTCCCCTTTAAAGAAAAACATTTTTCAGTATCATGCCCAGGTTGACAATGAAATTGACAAAAAGATTTGTTATCAAAATAGGGTGAATTAATTTTTGCAGGATCAATTTGCCTTATAGGAGGAAGAGTAAGCACATTTTGTTCCAATAACTTATTCATAATACTATGCAATGATTCATTCAAAGGAGTAAACTTTCTTTCTCTCTTGAAAAACTTAGAAATAGGAGGCACACCTGATGCTGCATTCACATTGTTGTTGATGATGTTTTCATTGAATTTAATGGACTCTCTGTTCGGTTTAAACTTCCCAAATGGTTGTTGACTACTATCACCCTTATCACTCGGAGTCATAGGATGTGATTGTTCCATTTGACTCACAGTCAGTTGATAATTTTGAAGAGTTGCGCACAACTATTGGAAAGAAGTAAACTCAGAAAACAGGAGTTTTTCTCTAATGTCTTTTTGTAAATTAGAAATAAAGATTCTTTGAATATCATTGTCAGGCACTGGAAAAGAAATTTGAGCATACAAATGCTTATATCTACCAATGAAATCAGTCACTTTTTCTTTAACACCTTGTTTACAATGCATTAAATCAATCAAAGTAACTTTAGGACTTATATTGTTTTGAAATTGTTGAATGAAAGCATTTGCAAGTTGTTCTAAAGAAGCAATAGAATAGGAAGGCAACGAGCAATACCATTGTAGGGCTTTGTCTCTTAATGTTCTAGTAAACAGTTTTGCAAGCAACCTTTGGTCATAAGCAAAATCGGTACATATTGTTTGAAATGTCTTAACATGTGTTAGAGGATCACCCTTACCATTATAAAGCTCCAAATGCGGAATTTCAACATGTTTAGGGGGAATAGCTCGGACAATGTCAAGAGAAAGTGGGCTCGCAATGTCAAATGTGGGCACACTAAACTTAGATTGATTCATAGAGGCAATTTGTTGCTGTAAAGAGGAGACAGTTTGTGCAAGATTGTTAATGGTCGCTTCAGTCGAAGAGTTCATATTAGACATGTTAGATTGTGATGGAGGTGTTATGTTATTGAAAGAAGGTAGAGAGTAAGGTGGTGGGACACTATGATAGTTAGTCATAGGAGATGATTGGACAGGAGGAACACTACAAGGAGGAATGGAATGGTTAAATGAATTGCCTCCTTGCGTCATGTTCATTTGTGGAGATATAAGAGGAACACTCACTGAAGGAATGAATGAAGAAGTTGGATTGAATGAAGGAAGAGGGTTAATTGAAGAAGAAGGATTGCCCCCATGATTAGTGATCATAGGAGGAATGTCTTGTATTGAAGTAGTCATTATGTTTGATGTAAAAGTAGGTTTACTAGCAATAGAAGTCGTCAAAGGAATAGAATGATTGTCTTGAGTAGGAGGTTGTGTATAACCTAAGGTTTCGGCACAACTTTTCATAGGCATCACATTTGAATCCACAATGTGTGCAATACCATGCAAAATATCAATTCCATTCTTATCACTTTGAAGCATACGTTTTAGACCCTCAATTAAAGGAAGAGCTTGACTATCAGGGTATTCTTGAGACATCCATTGTCGAAAATCGTCAAATTGGTTATCCAATTTTGAAAGTTGTTCTACAGAAACCTCATGGAGAGCTTCTTCATCATTAAGAGGATTAGAGGAATTACCCATGTCCTCGTTAAAAAGACCATTCAAATTAGGTTCCATCTCCTCAGTAATTAAACCTTGGAAAGACTTAATTCTAAGGCTTCGTCTAACGGGAATAGTGTAAGTAGGGCTTATTGTTGTAAAACTCATGCACTAGAGAGAGAAGATTTTGAATTTTAGAGGTAGAAAATTTCAGTAAAACCAGCCAATCTTCTAGATTTAAGCTGTTAAATACAATCAGGACAATCTCCCGAAATTTCGGAAAAAATGTCCGGGACTGTGGCGCTCGGGGTGCACACGGTCCTCACAACTTTTTTCGAAATTTGCAGTGATGAAAGTTATGATGATTTTACAGCTAACCTGAAAAAATTGAGTGATTTTACGATCTGTAGATAGGCCAAATTAAAGTTGCAATTTCAAAATTGAACCCTACCAAGATTGTCGAAAAACGCAAAATTTGAATTTTGAAAAAGAGAGGGAAACTGAAATTTTGAATTTTATGATTTTAGAGGAAATACCAAAAGCAATGCAAGTTTTGAAATTTGAAAGTTGACTCAATTTCACGCAAAATTTAATTCTGAAAGCGGAAATCAAAGTTGTTGTAATTAAGCACTTAATTTCAAAAGTCACAAATTGCAAAAATTTGAATAAATCATTGAAATTTCGAATGAATGATAACACACTTTTCAGATTTAGGACTGTAAGAAACACAATTTTGACACAAATTTCAATTTCAACAATTTTTGAATGATTAGAAGCCTCAATCCAAGCAATCGCTAGACCAACTTTGACTGTAATTTTGAAGGTGTTAAAATTGATAAAATCAGCCAAAATTCTGGATTTTAGCAGAAAAATACAGTAAGATCTAGCTCCCGAAATTTCGAAAAAAATGTCGGGGACGATGGCGCTTGGGGTGCACACGGTCCTCACAACTTTTTTCCAAATTTTCAGGGATGAAAGATATTATGATTTTATTGCGGAATCCAAAGTTACAGCTGATTTGGAGATGTTTTGATCAGTGAAATTGTCGGACAAAGGTTGAATCAAGAGGGTTTCAAAAATTAGGGTTTTGACACTTAACCACTTAATTTTCAAAATTAAAGCACAAATATGAATTGATAATTTGTAATAGAAGGGCAGATCTGAAACAAGCATCAACAATTAAACATTTCACAAGTTTAATTACTTAAAAAGAAAATTTAGGGTTTTTATGCAATTAACCTCTAAAATTTTGCAAAAGATCAAACATGGAAATGTAATCAAGGAATCCAATTTTCAGATCTAACTATGAATAATCAGAAAGGATGTTCACGTCGGGTTCACCAAAATGTAAAGCGGAAAATCGCGATCGAACCCTAGTTGCTCTCCCCTCTTCCAACTCCAAGGAGAGAGAAGGGAGGTTACTAGGGTTGATGGTTTTCACTTAGGGGAGAGACTTTACATTCAAAAGAGGGGTTGAAACCCACAAGATCCAATCCCACACAATGCAAGATTGGATGCTAAATGTGTTTCAAGGGTTAAGAAAGCAAGGCTACCCTCTTTTGTAAAGAATGTTGATAGAAGAATTAAGCTAGGTGTAGACGTATAAAAATGACCACATTCCTAAATGAATATTTTATGTTCATTTTTCTATTTGATTAAATCCAATTTAATTAAATTATCCACATTCTTCTATTTTATTAAATAAATTACTCAATTTATTTAAATAAAATTCACTATACCCATTTAATGAATAAATCATTTTATTCAATTAAATCCCCCTATCCACTTTTAATTAAATTCAAATTTAATTAAATAGTTATCCTAAATTGAATAAATCTAATTTATTTAATTTCTCCAATTACAACCAAATTGAATGAAAATCAAATAAATTCAATTAAATCCTATTATCCCCTCATCCACTTGCAAAATCCCAAACTTCTTCCTAACCCCTTCTAGAATCTTCTAATCGATTCTAATTAACCTAACCCTCCTCTAAACTTTGTCACATCCCTAAGCAAAGGGAGGTCACTTCTCAAATGGCCCAAAGTCTTGGATAACCATTGAAGGTTTTCAACCTTCAACCACCAAAACCCTAAAGTCTTTGAAAACCATTGAAGGCTTCCAACCTTCAACCACTTAATCCCCAAAGTCTCCAATAACCATTAATGGTTATTTCAAACCCTCCCACATGGTTAAAACATTTGTTTTGACTCAACCTCTATCCAACCCAAGGGTCTCATCAGGTCATTAATGCTTTGACCATGATTATCTCTTAATCATTTGCACAAAGGTTTATCTTTGGATTAGATCCTAATTCAGTGGGTAAACCTAACTTAGACTTGACCCTTAGCCTTTAGATAACCATGAGGTCTCATCAGACCTTTAATGCCTCCAACCTCTTCTCTCAACCCAATCTGGTGTGGACATTTGTGACTATTTCATTGGTGCCAATTGTGCACATGGATCCCCAACTTTCAAACTTGGCCCTTGATTAAGCCATTCAATCTTGACCATCCATTGCCCTGTTTGTGCTATAAATAGAGCTCTCATTCCTCCATTCAAAACAATCATCTTTCAAATTTGAAGCATCACACTTATGCTCAAATTGTTTCAAGCTTTCATTTTATATATGCTCCTCATTTAGCCTCTTTTAGATCAGAATTAATCATGAACATGCATGCTAAAGTAGTTTATTTATCATTTTAGCTCAATCATAGATTAAATATAGTATGTTAGGATAGTATTCATACTAACCTCGTCATCTTACCATTCAGTTTGTTGCATTTCAAGCATCTCATCTAGCTTATAACACATCTCATACTAAAATCGATTAAAAATCTCTCTCGTTCTCATATTTGCCATCCCTAAGCCATTTTGCTCAGTAATCTGAGAGCAAAACATTGGTTTGAGGGACATTGTGAGATAGAGAACCATGGGACCCTCCTTGGGAAGCTGAGTAACGCATCGTTACTCCATAGCTTGCATCAAGAAGTCCTGCGTGTGTGTGTGGATTGGTATTTTACATATTTTTCACATTTTTAATTCTAACAACCCACTTTTCCCACATACACTAGGAATGCATAGAAAGTGACAAAGATTCGCTTATAAACTGAGATAGGGATATAGGATGAAGCTGTGGACCTGGAATTAGCAGTAAAATGTCGATACGGTGCTGTCCTGCAAATTTGAGCAAAAGTTGTGAGGACGATGGCGCCCGGCGCCACGGTCCTCCGAAAAATCCGTGAAACGAAGGGGGATCTGTTCATCTTTGCACAAGGATTCCAGATCTTCAATTTCAGCCACGTACCTGCAACCTACACACAGAAAAGCGAAGACGATTGGGGGGTTAGGGATTAGGGGTTTGCCTTTAGGTCAAACCCCAGTTTTGGAATTAACCAAGAAATGAGAAATGTTGTAAATGTAAATGTATGTAATGTAAAACAAGTACTAATACCTTGTTGTAAGGATGTTTGTATCCTTATGTGCGAAGGTATAGATGTTGTTGTTTGTTGTATGTTGTATGTTGTAGCATGTAATGTGTTGTAAGTGATCTCCTCTTCAATGGTTGAATCCTTGTCTTGAATGCAACACTTAGCCTTGAATGGAGACTTGAAATGATCAATTACTTGAAGGAATGCTTGAATGCTTGAATGCTTGAGTATAGTTTCCATGCTTGTACACATATGTCCTTCTTCTTTTCGACCTCCAAAATGGGAGAGGAAAAAGTAGTTTTTATACTTGCCAATTAGGGTTAATAGACTGATTTTCCCGACCTTAGGCCGACCAAGAAAGTTTATTTTCCAAATTGCAAACAAAAGGACCCGAAGCCCCATAGGAAACCGGGCCCAAAATAGGGCCAGGGACCAGGGCGCTGGGCGCTCTGGTCCCACCTCCCGGGATAGCAGGGTGCAAGGAGGATCAGGCCAGGGTGCTGGAAAAATGCAGTTTTTGATGTCATGAGCAAGTTTCGGGGTCTCCATTTAGGTTGCGTGTTGCGTCGCCATCATGAAGACCGAAATGCAGTCGAAATTGCAAGTGTCGCAATTTTAGGACACTACACTTTTGAAATCACTCTGCTGCTTGGCTTCTCCCAATGATAAGTTGGCTTCCATAGCTTCTCATCTCACTTGCCTTCTACCGCACTCAAGTCTGTCCACTTCCATGCTATATTCGGCCTCACCCCACTCTGCCCAACTAACACACGATCTTTAGCACTAATTTGACACTTAAATTGTTCTTGAAACCTTTCTCAGCTCCCCAAAACTGTGAACCACCAAAGCAATCAATTGTTTGCCTTGGTGGTGAAAAGGAAAGGTGGTGTCATTCCTCTATATCTCCATGCAATCACCTACTCGAGGATACTATTGTAGAGGTCTATCCCATCAATAGTCATATCCTCATTCGCTTCTATCTCAAATGGGACAAGATTCAAATCTTCCCACCATACAATTTGACCATGTGAATTCAAATTACAACCCCAATTCAAAGCTTGATCAACAATCATATTCCCTTCTCTTCTTATATGCATGAATTTAAAGTCTTGACCCCAAATCTACGAGACAATAATCTGGATCCACTTATTTAATTTCTAATTATGTGCCTCCCTAGATGTGATAGCATTTATTACAATCTGGGAATCGCCCTCCAACCTTATAGTTCTGATACTTAATGTTAAGTACAGATGCCAAGCTAATAAGATAAGAGGGGGGGGGGGGGTGAATCATACAAACTTAATCTTCCATAAAAACAACAGATTCAACCTCGATAACATATACTTAAGTAATATAACCAAAACTGCTAAACATGCAAACTCATAAGCACATAAACATCATAACACTTATAACACCAGATTTAACGTGGAAACCCAAATAGGGAAAAACCAGTGTGGGATTTCGGACCCACTAAGAAATATACTTTGCTAGAGTATGCTCAGTTAAAAGAAAATCCTGTTAAAGATTACAAACACATTGCTAGATGTGACCCGGTTAAGGGATTTCCCTTAGATCTGTTAGGATCTTCACCTTGTTAGAAGTGACCTTGTTAAAGGATTTCAAACACTCAATTAGAATGTCACCTTGCTAGAGGGTTTTACAAATAAGACTGTTAAGTCCACTCGGTTAAGAGATTTTCTGTCACTTTACAAAATAATAGTAATAAAAATCTATCTGCAACTTCACATCTAAAATGCTAAAGAAGATTCTTATTTGCTCAATACAATTTAGTCATAGGACTTATCTTGTCCATCTACTGGGCTCTATACTCTGTTATTCAAATAGGTCTTCAAGCTTTTATGCTCGATAATCACTATGTAGCATCCTTGTGCATACACTTACCCGCATGCATTGTTTATCAACAGTTCCTTATTTATAAACAATTTACCAACCACTTAATCTCCTTGATCACATATCCCATGATCAATCATAGCCATCAGATCTTCAAACTTGACCAGGTTCAATGTATCATTCAATCTGAAGACGTTTTACCCCGCCTTGGAACTTGCATACATTTCTTGGAACTTGTGCTAGGGTATTGCGGTTCAATCTGAGCTGTAGATCTTCCTGTCGATTTTCCTTTGCCATAGATTCTTTAACAAACTTCATGCACGACATACCAATCATTTAATCATAACCAGCTCATCAGCTTCCTTCATTAAATAATGCTTTTATTCATTCAATGCATTTTGTTATTACTCAGTTGCAACTTGGTAAATACTGAACTTCACTCGGTAGACATACCACCTTCATTAACCGATAACGATAACCTTAGGGTTTACCGACTAGGTTCTTTTCTCGGTAACATAGTATAATATTAACCTTACAATCAATAACATATGTAGGATATCAAAACAATCTAAACATCATGATCTCATCATTATCTAACTCGGTAATAGTTGCCCATTGAATAACTTATTCCTCCCCTTATTCATCACATTCTTTATGTGTCTTTTACCGACATCTTTATACTCACCAATTCATACTTCTCAAGATATGGCAACATCATACTGAATTAGAAAATCAATTTCTTGACATCAATGACAAAATAATAATATTAAGATAGTAAACATCCTTAATTAGTTATATCCATAATCATCAACAACCTTCTCAATATCCTTATTGAAATGCCAACAATCTCCCTTGTCTGTTATAATGCCAACAATCTCCCCCTTTGGCATTGATGACAAAACCAATTGATTTGACCTAATTGATTCAGATTGCTGTGAGATTCTGAAATGCTGAAATTCTCTCTTCCTGTCATCAGTCTTCTCCCCCATACATTAGTCTTCTCCCCTTTTGTTCAGTGTTCTCCCCCTTTGACAACAATGCCAAAAAGTAAAGAACTAAAACATAGTTTCTTCCTGTATGACGTGATTTCCGGTTGTTATGTGTGAACTTAGTCTCAGTCAGAGCATTTTGTCTTCAATTCCTGTTCTCTGTATTTGTTTCCTGCACACCTTTAGAAAACATCCTAAAGTGTGTAAATCAGCATCAACTCTTAAAAGATATCCTGTAGAGTCATCAAATTGATGCTTTCACCGAACTCGGTCAGTGAATGGAAGATAGGGGTAGGACCCCTAACTTACTTCTAAGATACTCAAAAGTGTCCCTTGGTAGTGGCTTTGTGAAGATATCTGCTATTTGTTCCTTTGTGCTAACATACTCCAACACCACTTTCTTCTCTAAGATAATGATATTTGATAGAGATGTGCTTTGTCTTAGAGTGCATAATAAGATTCTTTGAAATGTTTATGGCACTAGTATTGTCACATAATATAGTTACTGGCTCGGTAACTTGCTCATTTATACCTTCCAACAGTTGTTTGATCCATGCTATGTTGGTACAATTCAATTCTGCAGCAATGTATTCAACTTCTATTGTTGACTGTGAAACACATCCTTGTTTCTTGCTAAGCCAACTCACTAGTCTTTCTCCTAAAAAGAAAGCTCCTCCACTTGTGCTTTTTCTGTCATCAATGTTGCCTGCCCAATCAACATCAGTATAAACTTTTAAATCAAAAACATTTCCTTTCTGATATACTAAGCCATAATCTTCAATGCCTTTCAAGTATTTGAAAATTCTCTTGATTGCTGTCATATGTGTTTCCTTAGGATCTACAGAGAATCTTGCAACTATACCTACTGCATGTGCTATGTCTAGCCTACTATGAACAACATATTGTAGCTTTCCAATCATGGATCGGTAAAGTGTCTCATCAATAGATGCAGATTCATCATTCTTTGATAATTTACAATTGGTAGTCATAGGAGTACTTACTGGTTTTGAATCCTCCATTCCAAATTTCTTCAAGATTTCCTTTATGTACTTGGATTGAGTAATGAAAATCTCATCTTTCATTTGCAGTATTTGTAAACCTATAAAATACTTTATCTCACCGATTAATGACATCTCAAATTCTTTGCTCATTTCATTTCCAAAGTTCTTGCATAGAGAGTCATTTCCACAAAAGATAATATCATCAACAAATATGGCTGAGATCAGTATTCCATTTTCATCATTCTTCATGTACATGTTACTATTTTCACTTGTTCTTATAAAACCAATCTTGATTAAATAAGAGTGCAATCTTTCATACCATGCTCTAGGTGCTTGTTTCAGACCATATAAATCTTTGTTCAATTTACATACCTGATCTTTATTCTTGTCTTCAACAAATCTTTTAGGGTGTTCAATAAAAACTTCTTCTTCTAATATACCATTCAGAAATGCAGATTTGACATCCATTTGATATACCTTGAAATTCTTGAAAGCAACATATGCCAACAATGTTCTTACTCCTTCAAGTCTTGCCACAGGTGCAAAAGTCTCACCATAATCAATTCCTTCTTCTTGGGCATAACCTTTGCAAACTAGTCTTGCTTTATTTTGAATGACCTCACCTTTTTCATTTAGCTTGTTTATGAAATTCCACTTTGTACCGATTACATTTTTGTCCTTTGGTCTTGGGACTAGTGTCCATGTGTTATTCTTCTTGATTTGATCAATCTCTTCTATCATAGCATTTATCCAATCTTCACTGTTAAATGCCTCTTTCACTATCCTCGGTTCGAATTCAGATATCAGACATGTGTTATGTCTCAATTTGTTCCTTGTCATCATTGGATCATCCTTATCTCCTATAATCTGACTTGATGCATGATGTCTTCTGACATACTTGGCTAATACAGGCTCGGTAGGTTCTATATGATCTTCTTCATCACTCGGTAACTAGATATTCTCTTCATTTTCTTCAACAGTTCTCTCGGTAAGACTTGTTGGTTGAACATAGACAAATTCATCATAATCTTCTGGTTCTTTGGAGTTTCCTTCATCATTTCTTTCTGCAAATTCATCAATTTTCACATTTGCACTTTCTACTATTTTGTTAAATGATTTGATCAGACATTTAAATGCTTTACTTCTAGAAGAATAACCAAGAAATGTTCCTTCTTCACTTTTATGATCAAATTTGCCATTTCTATCATCTTTGTGAACATAGCATCTACTTCCAAAGATTTTGAAGTAACTTACATTAGGTTTCTTGTCATACCAGATCTCATATGGTGTCTTCAAAGTTCCTTTCTTCAGTTGTACTCAGTTCAGGGTGTAAACTGTTGTGCTTATTGCTTCTCTCCAAAATGTTTGTGACACTTTCTTTTCAATCATCAAGGTTCTGGCACAATCCACAATAGATCTGTTTCTTCTCTCAGCTATCCCATTTTGTTGTGGATTTCTCAGTGCAGAGACTTGTCTTTTTATACCTTGATCATTGCAGAATAAGTTGAACTCGTCAAATGTGAACTCTCCTCCTCTATCTAATCTAAGACATTTTAGTTGTCTTCCTGTTTCATTTTCAACTCTTGCCTTGTACCATTTAAACATTTGAAAAGCTTCTGATTTTTCTTGTAAAAACATTACTGACATCATCCTTGAGTAATCATCCACAACTAATATGAAATATTTATCTCCATAATAACTTTGAACTTTCATAGGACCACAAAGATTTGTGTGCACAAGATCTAAAATTCCCTTAGAAGTGTAGGACTTACTTGTAAAGCTTGATCTTGTCATCTTACCCATCTGGCATCCTCGGCACATAGCATTCTTAGGTTTTTCAAGACTCAGTAGACCTCTTACTCGATGCTTTTTGCTTATTTTGATCAGATTATCAAAATTTACATGACAAAACCTTTTATGCCATAACCAGGTATCATCTATCTTTGCATACAAACACTTGTTCCGAGTTGAGTCAAGGTGAAATGTGTTACCTTTTGTTTGTGTCCTGGTAGCAGCTAACTTTTCATGCTTGTCATGAACTTTGACAATTCCTTTCTAAAATTCTATTCGGTAACCTGTATTGTTTAGCTATGCTACACTCAACAAATTGTATTCCAAACCTTCAACCCAATAAACATCATTACATCTT
This sequence comes from Cryptomeria japonica, assembly GCF_030272615.1. NCBI lineage: Eukaryota > Viridiplantae > Streptophyta > Pinopsida > Cupressales > Cupressaceae > Cryptomeria > Cryptomeria japonica. Next base: position 285,560,633 of record NC_081407.1, on the reverse strand, counting down.
GCATTGTCAAGAAGTGTTATAGATCCTTTACCTTTTACTGGACATGGTGCATCATTACCAAATCTTACATAGCCTCCATCATAATCTTCTAATGTAGCAAATTTGTGTTTATCACCTATCATGTGATGTGAGCATCCACTATCTATGATCCAAGAATCATTAGTATTTATGTGAGATATTAGGGCTTTTTCTTCATACCTTTATTCATTTGATCCATCTTTGATAGCCACATAAACTACTTCCTCTGTATCAGTTTCATCTGATTTATCATCATTTGATTCCTCATCAGCTATTAGACATGACTTTCTATCTCTTCTTCTGAAGTCTCGATGTCCTCTGTAATGATTATCTTTCTGTTTGTCATCTCAATAATCTCTCTTTTTAGTAGAATCTTTGTCAGGACAGTTAGAAGCCATATGTCCTATCTTATCACAATTGAAACATTTCAAAGGTAGTTTTCCTTTATACTTACCTTTGCCTCTCGGTAACCTTCTAGCTAATAGTGCTTCAAACTCTTCTTGCTTTCTGATTTCCTCATACAGTTTGTGCACTTTTTCCATGTTCTTATGAAATCTTTCACTTGCTCCACTATGATCCCCTTCAGTGTACTTACTCATTATATCATTGTAATCATCAGTTTCACCAATATGAAAGAACTAAATGTAGATTCAACTTTATTTACCGAAGACCCACTGTTATCAAAATTACTTAACTCAAATGCATGTAGCTTACCAATAGTAGCATCTAAAGAAACTGGCATATTGGGTACATACCTCAATTCATTGATTGCAGAGACTCGGATTGCATAAGCTGGTAGAAGGGTTCTTAACAACTTACTTGTTATATCCTTTTCTTCAATAGTTCCACCTGTTCCTTTGATTTGATTGACAATCTCCTTTAGTCTTGTATTGTACTCGGTTATGTTCTCACCTTCATTCATCCTCATAGATTCAAGTTGTCCTCTTATACTGTCCACTTTTTCTTTTTGAACATGTTCATCTCCACCATACACAGATATGAGCCTGTCCCACATTGCCTTTGCATCATTGCAGCCTTCTAGATCATTAAACTCTGAGTCGGTCAATGCAGATGTTATTTCAATCATTGCTTGAATATGTTCTTGCTTTGCATTTATCTCTTCCATTGTCAATGGATAGGTGCTCGGTGTAATGAAATCATTCTCCAAATAATATACAACATATTCTCCAACTCTTGATAGGTGCAACTTCATCCTTTTCTGCCATGTAGAGAAACTTGACTTGTTTAGCTTTGGTGCATCTCTCTTATACATCTTTGGATCTTTGCCTCAAGTACCTTTAAAATTTTCTTCCGGAGTCCAAAGCTCTGATACCAATTGATAGTTCTGATACTTAATGTTAAGTACAAATGCCAAGCTAATAAGATGAGAGGGGGGGGGCGGGGGGGTGAATCATACAAACTTAATCTTCCATAAAAACAACAGATTCAACCTCGGTAACATATACTTCAGTTTTATAACTAAAACTGCTAAACATGCAAACTCATAAGCACATAAACATCATAACACTTATAACACCAGATTTAACATGGAAACCCAAATAGGGAAAAACCACTATGGGATTTCGGACCCACTAAGAAATATACTTTGCTAGAGTATGCTCGGTTAAAAGCAAATCCTATTAAAGATTACAAACACATTGCTAGATGTGACCCGGTTAAGGGATTTCCGTAAGATTTATTAGGATCTTCACTTTGTTAGAAGTGACCTTGTTAAAGGATTTCAAACACTCAATCAGAATGTCACCTTGCTAGAGGGTTTTACAAATAAGACTGTTAAGTCCACTCGGTTAAGAGATTTTCTGTCACTTTACAAAATAATAGTAATAAAAATCTATCTGCAACTTCACATCTAAAATGCTAAAGCAAATTCTTATTTGCTCAATACAATTTAGTCATAGGACTTATCTTGTCCATCTGCTGGGCTCTATACTCTGTTATTCAAACATGTCTTTAAGCTTTTGTGCTCGGTAATCACTATGAAGCATCCTTGTGCATACACTTGCCCGCATGCATTGTTTATCAACAGTTCCTTATTTATAAACAATTTACCAACCACTTAATCTCCTTGATCACATATCCCATGATCAATCATAGCCATCAGATCTTCAAACTTGACCAGGTTCAATGTATCCTTCGATCTGAAGACATTTTACCCCACCTTGGAACTTGCATACATTTCTTGGAACTTGTGCTAGGGTATTGCGGTTCAATCTGAGCTGTAGATCTTTCTGTCGATTTTCCTTTACCATAGATTCTTTTAACAAACTTCATACATGGCATACCAATCATTTAATCATAACCAGCTCATCAGCTTCCTTCATTAAATAATGTTTTTATTCATTCAATGCATTCTGTTATTACTTGGTTGCAACTCGGTAAATACTGAACTTCACTTGGTAGACATACCGCCTTCATTAACCGATAGCGATAACCTTAGGGTTTACCGACTAGGTTCTTTGCTTGGTAACATAGTATAGTATTAACCTTACAATCAATAACATATGTAGGATATCAAAATATTCTAAACATCCTGATCTCATCATTGTCTAACTCGGTAATAGTTGCCCATTGAATAACTTATTCCTCCCCTTAATCATCACATTCTTTCTATGTCTTTTACCGATATCTTTATACTCACCAATTCATACTTCTCAACATATGGCAACATCATACTGAATTAGAAAATCAATTTCTTGACATCAATGACAAAATAATAATATTAAGACAGTAAACATCCTTAATCAATTATATCCATAATCATCAACAACCTTCTCAATATCCTTATTGAAATGCCAACAATCTCCCTTGTCTATTATAATGCCAACACAACCAAAGTTTTGTCACTGATAAACATCTAGCTAACATAATGGTAAGGAGAGCAACTTGCGCTTCTGCCTCATTGTTTGTGCTATCCTTCAACTTCTGAGCTTTTATAGCAACTATGACCCCATATTCATTTCTTGCCACACACCTTGCACCTAAAATTCCAAGGTTTCCTTTTGAATCCCCATCAAAGTTGATTTTAATCCATCCCCTCTCAGGTTTCTCCCACTTGACTGTCCTAGGTTTTCTAGAGAATTTTATTATCATAATTATAATCTTATAGCTTTTATAGTTAAATTACGATTATATTCTTAAGAAAATGTATATTTTTACTTATATTATATTTTAACATTAATATTATTTTATTGAATTGAGATTTATAGTTAATATTATAAAAATCTAATTACTGGCAATTGCACTTTGGTGTGCAATGGGTATGCCGAAGAGGTGTGGAAGGTGAATTGGAGAAGATTTGGTCTATTTTTTGGATAAATTTGTGTAGTGTATGAGGTCAAGTTGTGGCCATGATCTTGTTTGTGCAACAAAGGACATAATTGAGAGGTGATAGATTAAAATCAACTATGCATCCACTTACAAGGACTCATTCATAATTGAAATGATACCTTTGAATTGAGAGGATAACCAAGTTTTGTTAGTAACAAGCTCATGTTATGTTTGCAATAGGGTGAGCATGGGAGAGAGGTTGAGATAGTGGTAGAAAGAGGATATATAGAGGGGTAAGAGTGAGAGAGAGATGGGAAAAGAGATAGAGAAGAAGATGAAGATATAGATTGAGTTGAAGATAGAGATGGAGAATTGGGAGAAGAAAAAGGAGAGAAGGAGTGAGATATGAGAGAGACAGCGAGAGAGGGGAGAGGAACATATAGATATGGAAGAGAAAAATAAATATTTGGAGAGATATGAAGATATAAAATGATAAAGATAGAGATAGGAAGTGAATGTGAGAGAGATGGATGGATAGAAGGAGGCATGTTTAGATATTAGGGGGAGAGATGAAGATACATAAAAAGAGGAGGGAAAAAAAGATAGAGCAAGGGACAGGGGGAGATAAAGATAGAAAGAGAGGAGGTAGAGATGGAGAGACAAAGAGAAAAAGATAGAGAGGTATATAAAGAAAGACGGAGAAATGAGAGACATATATAGATGGTGAGATAGAGCTAGAGAGTTAGAGATATAAAGAGAGGGAAATAAGGAGAGAGATAAATAAATGGACAAATAGAGATGGAGAGAGGGTGAGAGAAATAGGGGAGATAGATATATATTGGAAGAGAAAAAGAACGATATAGAGATATACTTGTAGAAAAAGGGAGAGAGAGATAGAATAAAGATATAGATAAGGGGATAGAAAGGGAATGAGGGAGGGAGAGATGGGGAGAAATAGAGGATCGTATGATAAAGATAGGGATAGCCCAGAGAGAGAGAGAGAGAGAGAGAGAGAGAGAGAGAGAGAGAGAGAGGGGAGGAGGAGGAGGAATTGACATAGGTAGAGGAAACTACAGATAGATAGAGAGGGATAGGGAAAGAGATAGAGATATATGTATAGAAAGAGATAGATAGACAAGCCAAAGAGAGATCGAGAGAAATATAGAAAAAGATATATTGTGCAATAGATATGGAGTGAACGAGAGAGAGGGTAAGGGGAAAGAGTGAGAGAAAGAAGATAACAAAGATAATTAATAGAGAGAAAGGTTTAGACTTTAGAGAGAGGGAGAAACATGGAGTGTGTGTGTGTGTATATAAATTAGAGAGATAAAAAGAGGGAGTGAAGGGTAGATAGGGAGAGATAAGATAGAAAGAGGGAGAGAAGGGATATATAGGGATGGAAAGAGATGGATATAGGGATAGAAAGGATCTAAAGAGTAAATATAACTTCTTAAATATAAAGTGGGTGAGAAAGAGAGAGAGATGAAAGGAGAGAAAAGGGGGAGAGGGAGAAATAGAAATAGAAAGAAGGTGAGAATTAGAGAGGGGGAGAGAGAGATAGAAAGATAAAGATATAGGAATTGATATATGGAGAGGTAGGGGGGATATAGAGAGAGTGATAGAGATGAAGGAAGAGGAGTGTATAAGATCTAGAGATAATGAGATAGAATAGAGATATAGAGGGAGAAATAGGCTGGAGTGTGTGTTTGTGTGAGTGAGAGAGATATAGATATAGATATAGTGTGTGTATATATTTTTTATTATTATTAAAGATCTCTTTTTAAAATTAATTTAAATTTTAGCAGTTTAGATTAATTCTATAGGCTTGCATTCCTCTCAATTTTGAACTGTTGATTTCAGTAAGTAGTTGGTTCATTTCATATAGGGAATGCCTTTCACATAATAATTATAATATAATACAAATTTTATAGTGAAAATAATTTATTTTTTTAAAGCATAACCCTAATTTAATTAAAAAAAAGTATATAATTATATTTTTTGAATAACTTAATGAAAAATATTCAGATTTAAGATTAAAATTTATTAAATTGTTTTGCATATATTACAATGATTAAAAAAAATTATGATTTTCAAAAGTATTAAAAAATCAAATGATTTCAAAAAATATATAAAATGTAATTATAAAGAATACATATAATAATTAGGTTAATTTTTTTAATAGAATTTTTTGTATTTAATTTAATTTAAATTGAATCAAATCCTTATACCTTGCCAGCTAAAGTTTGTGATTTTCAAGATAATCATGCTTTCGATAGTGAGAAACTTGGCATATTATTCAATTTGTGTTCTCTAGATGTTTCTTATGCCATTCAGAAGGTGGTGGGTAAATCTTGGCTAGTGGAAAATGCAAATTCTTATTTATCTGAGGTGGCTTCTCGTTTTATCATTTTTTGCATGGATTTTCTTTTGGATGCTCCTTTGGTTTGGGCTCTCACAAATGAATTCATTATTTCCTCCCTCGATTCTCCTAATGATGTGGATCTTGCTTTGTCTCATTATAATTTTGGTTTTGGTTTGTTTCCTTATGGTAGTTGCTTGCCTCTTTCTAAGCTACTTGCTAATGGTTGGTGTGGAGAACTGCTATTTGTAGCCAAGTGTGGTCTTATTGCTGGAAATTATGAAGACACTCTACTGAAGTTTGAGGCTCTTATCAAAATTATGGGTTGGATAATAGCCATTTCACTTCATGTTGCTTGCTATTATCCAACACATGATTTCGATAAATATAACTAATAATTAATGTTATCACATATGAAATAACAAACCAATCAAATTTTGTAATTCCATTATGAATAATCAGATTTGAAAATACCAAATAGAAATATGCAAAAATGTCGCTCCCAGTTGACAAAAATGTGAGGTGGTGAACTAGACCTCAAAATTTATACAATGTAATGATATTTTTCAAAAATGATTTTAATTATGAATGAATGAAATGCATACAAAACAGATCTAAAAATGAAAATTTGAAATAAGCATGAGACACATTGAGTTCAACAAAATGTGAGGTGGTAAAATTCAGACTTCACCAACTAGGTTAATAAAGCCACCAATTTCATGGGATCACCTTAGATGAAGAAGGAGATCAAATTTGATTGATCCAAACCTAAAAGACATGAATGCAAATTAGATTCATTCCTCCTTTATTTGAGTTGAAACTAATTTTGAATTATGTTTGAATTGCAATGCTAGATCTATGACAAACAATGAGAATTTGACATAAAATAATAGTAACAATAAGTTCTAGATATCATGTCGATTTGTAAACTTAGATTTGAGGATGAGAGGTAGATCAAAACTTGTGATAGAAAGTTCGGCCAAAATTAATGGGACACAGAGGTGCAGAATGAATTGGTCCTATGAATATTAGGGGCAGAAAAACTAAATGTTTTCCAGATGATGCACAAAATCTCATGTTGAAAGCTCATTAGAAATTAGTGGGACTAGGAGGTGCGGACCAACCTTGGTACACCGCTTTTTGTGCCTTGTAAAACTGAGTCCAATTGTCATCAGTTGCTCTACTAGATCTCTCACTCTGAACTCCTGAATCAATGTCCTACACATAGAAAGAAGGAAATAGGGTTTGTTGATAGGGGTTTGCCTTATGTCAAACCCCTGTTTAGGAATTAACCTTGAATTGAAATAGGAAATATAAATTATGAAGTAAATGTTAGTTGATATATCTCAGATCTAAAATGATTGATGTAGGTTAATTATGCAATGCCCTTTAGATGTGAGCACAAGTATTAATGAAATAACATGACAACACATAGAAAACTAAAACACAAACATACGCTTGCATGAAAATTGATGTGATTTGCTCCATGATTCTTGAAGAATATGGTGGGATGAAATGTTGCCCTAAATGCTTGAGAATGATTGATGAATGTAAGAATGATGGGGTGAGTATCTTTTATGTTGCTTAACTGAAAAATGAATTGATAGGATGACTTGGTGTAGGGTTCCCTAGGTAATTTATTAACTAGGTTGACCTCGAACACTAAAATTGAGGCACGAGGACCAAAACTCATTAGGGAGGGAAAGTGCCTTGACCTATTTGAAATAGGGCAGGTTTAAAGGGTACCATGGTTTTGTTGGCAATTTTCATGCCAACCTTAGCAGATCTCAAATCCAGGATTTCAGTGTGGCTAACGTTTCTTGGTAGTCAATATCGATAGCACATCGTGTTATCGGTCTCAACAAAGTTAGTTGCTTCTTCATAGTTTCGCAGTCATATAACACAAGGGTTATATGATGTGTCAATAACATGAGTGTTATTGACCCCCGTGCCTCATACGTTACATCAACATCTCATGTCAATAACATGTCGTGTTATTGATCGGGTCATGTTATTGACCACCTCAATTTACAGCATGTTATTTGGCACCGACGCGGGCCCTAGTCGGCATCAAAGAACAACATGGAGACAATGGTGATCTCGTGGGATAAGGAACCTCAAAGGCCATGGAATTTTCCTCTTATCCCACAGGGAATGAAAGGCAACAATGATGGTCCGCGAGATAAGGAATTGACCAAAGCAAAGAAGAGACATTATCCCGCGAGGTAATGCAAAGATATCAACGGTGCCATAGGATAAGAAAAGAAAGGGAAGAAACAAAAGAGACCCTTATCCCACGAAGTGAAGTGAAGGCCCAACATGGGTCACAAGATAAGAGATGATTGTGGAAACAAAGAAAGCCTTATCTCGTGGGGTGAAAGGATCAACATCATGCACCTACAGGATAAAAAGAAAAGGTAAAATTCAAAGAGTCTTATTCCGCAGGATAAAGATAGACCCGTAGAGATGTTGTAGGATAAGAATGCAAGGCTGCTCGACGGTCAAACATAGTGAAGAAATCGTGGACCCAGGGTGCCATGTTAGCCATCCACAACTGTTGGATCTTCATAAAGCCCGATCCAATGATGATGTTTTAATCTTGCATTGGGCTTTTGAGCGCACTTACATGGTGAGATCTTGCGCGTTCATCTTTGCGCAAATCCCTCAGGTCAACAGTTGAAATTCAATTTCACGGTGGCCATTGGGTTTTGAATGCTCTGCAAGCGGGTGGTTGTCGACCCAATGGTCAAGGTCCTTATTTTGCTCAGTCGATGCTCGATTTTGGGCCAAATCTCACTCCAGCCACCGGATCTTTCTGCCATTACTCTAGACGTGATGCTTGCTGCCGATTCTAGATGCAACCCATGCCTTTTAAACATAGTTTGAAGACTTTTTGTGCCTGCAGACGCTATCCAGTACCCCAGATGCATTCTGATGCAAGAATTTTTGCTCTTCCAGAGCCAAAGGACGTCTTCAAAGGCTAGTTTCAACATGTTATCAGATCTGTCGATATGATCTTCTCCCCTCTCAGACACTTTTTAACCTAACCCAGGTGGGGTTAGGGTTTTCTCAAATGTAATCATCTGACTTATGCCTGAATTATAAAGGTAATTTTGTAGCATTTTGATAGTATAATCTTCTCTTCTTTTCTTCTGCAGAAGGCTTATGTCTCTTTGCACTTGTAAAATTTGTTTTGCCTCATTAATGAAATTTTCTTATTTGCTTGATTTCAGTTCTTATAGCTTATGTAACATCTTACCTCTTTGTATGAATATGTTCTTGTTTGTTTTCCTTCGTTGTAAGTGTTTGAGTTGATCCCCTCTGAATGTTGACTGTGAACTGAGCCCAATTCCTCTCCTCATTTCACAGATCTCGACCTTCACTTGCACTTAGGTGGCTAATTAGGGTAGAAATTTGTGCATGTCTTGGGTGGTGTCATTTGTGTTCTGTGCAGTCATGGGCAGGGGAGATCATCATTTCAGCTTGGGTGCAAACCCTTTTTCCCCTTCTTTCATGCAACCCTTTTCTCTCTCCCTTTTCTGTATCAAATCATAAATTAGATTTTTATGTGTTGGGTTGGTCCAACACTTTGCATCAAATTGAAAGGAACCCGACCTTCTCCGGAGACTCAACCTCACATTTAGCAAGGTCCCACACTTGAGAGGTTGTTTCCATGTTTCCAAGGTTGATGACCAAGGTTTCTTGGGTCATCAAGGGTGCAAACTTTTGTGACAACAATTTTTGGCATGCCCGGTGGGACTGTTGGAATTTTAGTTCATACATGACCATCGGGGGTACAAACTCTTAGTCACTCGTCATATCTTTGTTGATCTTGGTGTATGGATCAATAATTCAGCCTTTAGAGGCAAAAAATCACATATCTGGCGAATCTAAAAAGAAGATATCTACTGGTGAAGTAGTCCAACACTCAAACCACCTGAAGAATTGGTGTGGTCTTCAGTTTCATGCCTTTGGAGGCAATCATTCTTCAAGCACATGACTTTAAAGCCATTTTGGTGATCTTGGTATGTCACCTTTTCTCTCTTGTAGGGCAAATCTTTTATCTTTTAAGCATTTTATATAACAAAGATCATCTTTAGTGCTTTCAATATGAGCACGTATCATGGGTGTAATTTTAATGCACCCCCACTTTGTGAAAATGCCAATCAACCCTCCCCATCCTCCCAATATGAATAAACTAGGATTTCTCCTAGTTTTAACCTAAATAATTTTGCTCCAGCAACAAGTGGGTATTTTTCTAATGTTTACCACCCTCCCACCCCTGCTCTACCTCCTGATCAGTCTCAATTGTGTGAGGTGACCCTTTTGTAGAGTCCACTATGGCCGAAATGGCAAACATTATGCAGGATTATAGAAGACAACTTGATGAGATCAAGCAACAACTATGGGAGCAACAGTAGGAGGAAGCCTTTTACCACCAACAACAACAAGAGGATCTTGCTTATCAATCTCAACTACAACAACATGAGGCCTTCCTTGCAAAGCAGCTTGCTTCTGCAAGATAGGAGGAAATCAGACAGTTGAAGGCCCTTGAGCTCAAAATCATGCATACAGAGGCTTCTGCCACCCCCCTAAAAGAAGATTTCCAAGTTTCAGATGGGGGAGCCCTCCTAGATCTTTTGAGGAGCATGTCCTTGAGCAGATCCACCCTTACACTGAGCCTATCCAAGCGAGCTCTAATTTCAATGTCCCAAGTTTCTTTGGGATGCCATCTTTAGATGTGGAGGAGCCTATCTTTCATGCCCCTCAGTACTCTAGTCCTATTAAGATCCACATTTGCAAGGATGGGTTTGTTGTTTGTAGGGAAGATGGAACTCATCCTCCCCACATATATACCAAGTGACCTGCTGCTAATGAGGATGACATTGAGGAGTCTGAGATGCTACAGGAGAATTCCATGGTGGAGCTTGAGGTGCTGGAGGAGCAAAACAAAAGATAGCTTGGAGCAGTTGGACACCAAGAAAAACAAATGCAACAAGGAGGAAGCTTTTATCAGTTTTGATCATCTTCCCTCCTTTATTGAAGATGAAGAAACTCTTCCTTCATTTGATCCAGTGGTATATTCTCTGTAGGAGGGGCCTACACTTGAAGAAGTTAGTCCTAGTGACTATGGGATACTGGGAGAGAGCAGTTCTGCCCCTACTCCCATTTTTTCAATCCCTCAAGAGAATTGCAATAATTCCCAAGTCAATCCCCTGTGTTTTAAGAGTGAGGAGGAGTTGAAAGAGAACTCATTTTGGGATGACTTGAAGGCTTTTGTTCAGGTTTGGACACTTTGTTGCCTTGTCCTATGTAGGTCCAAGAGAAATCAAATGAGGACTTTCACCTTTTGGAAAGTCAAGATGATGACTTGCATGAGGTAGTTGTCCAAGGTGAACAAGAACATAAATTAGAGCTGATTGAGAGAGAAAATTTTCTTTTCTCCGATTTTGATGATGAGATTGAGGTAGAACATGTCACAAATGTCAAGTTCGATCTTGACCTTGGTCTCCACATGTTCTCAAATATAATTGACACTTCTTGTGCCAACCTCAATGAAGTTGAATTCATCCCCTTAGGAGGGGAACAATCTGCTCAACATGATCAGATTTTGATGGTGGAGACAGTTGAGAAAGAGCAAGCCAATAGAGAGAGCTCAACCTTTGGCATATCAATGGGCTGCCCAATCAAATATCTCTCCATGATTGGGGCCAAATAGGAAGTTGCAGAGACAAATACCTAGGTCACAAGTGTATCTTAGACCAACAGTGTGTCTGATTAGCAAATTGGGGTATGCATTTTTATTTCTAGGTTGTAGGGTTTCTTGCAACTATTCATGGTTCTGCCTTCACTTTTCCAGCTCTGTATTTTGTTTCAGAGCCATGTAAATCACTCCTCCCTATTTAGGGAGGGAAGCTAGTTTAACCAATCTGTTAATGGTTTTGTTTAACACCTTTAGAATGATTGGTTAGAGTAGGGTAGTGTAGGATTTATTTTCTTCCAAGTGCTTTGGCACATTGTATTTCATTTTCATTTTTTTCTCCCAAGAAGTGTGTGTGCACACTCTGCTTTTTCAGTATAGAAAAAAATTTGTAATCTAGGTTGTGGGGATAGAGTATGTAATTTTGTTTCAGGCCTTGACTCTGCGCCCAATGGACTTCATATGGCTACTGATCAATGTCCCAAGTAGTCTTGTCACCCCCTTTGAGTCACCAGAAATGTTGGCAATTTTCGTGCCAAGCTTAGCAGAGCTCAGATCCAAGATTTTAGTGTGGCTAATGCTTCGTGTTAGTTAATATGGATAACACATCGTGTTATCAGTCTTAGTAGAGTTAGTTGCTTCTTCATAGTTTCACAGTCATATAACACGTGGGTTATATGATGTGTAAATAACATGAGTGTTATTGACCCCCGTGCCTCATATGTTATATCAACATCTCATGTCAATAACATGTCATGTTATTGACCGGGTCGTGTTATTGAACGCCTCAGTTTGCAACATGTTATTTGGCACCGAGGCGGGCCCCATTCGACATCAAAGAACATGGAGACAAAGGTGATCTCGTAGGATAAGGAACCTCAGAGGTGAGGAAGTTTTCCTCTTATCCCATGGGGAACTAAAGGCAACAATGGCAGTCCACCAGATAAGGAATTGACCAAAGAAAAGAAGAGACCTTATCCCACAAGGTAACACACAGATATCAATGGTGCCACGAGATAAAAAAAGAAAAGGGAAGAAACAAAAGAGACCCTTATCTTGCAAAGTGGAGAGAAGGCCTAGCATGGCTCACGGGATAAGAGACGATTGAAGAAACAAAGAAAGCCTTATTCCGTGGGGTGAAAGGATTAGTATCATGGGCCCGTGAGATAAAAAGAAAAGGTAAAATTCAAAGAGTCTTATCCCATGGGGTAAAGATAGACTCGTAGAGATGTTGCGGGATAAGAATGCAAGGTTGCTCGACTATCAAACATAGTGAAGAAAGCATGGACCCGAGGTGCCACGTCAACCATCCATGGTCAGTGGATCTTCATAAAGCTCGATCCAATGATAATGTTTTAATATTGCATTGGGCTTTTGAGTGCGCTTACATGGCGAGATCTTGCGCGTCCATCTAAGCGTGAATCCCTCAGATCGATAGTTGAAATTCAATTTCAAGGTGATCGTTGGGTTTTGAATGCTCTATAGATGGGTGGTTATTGACCCGATGATCAAGGTCCTCATTTTTCTCAATCGACGCCTAATTTCAAACCTGATCTCACTCCAGCCACCAGATCTTTTTTCCATTACCCTAGACATGATGCCTGTTGCCGATTCCAGATGCAACCCATGCCTCTTCAATGTAGTTTGAAGACTTTTTGTGCCTATAGACACTATCTGGTACCCCAGACGTATTCTAATGCAGGCTTTTCCCTCATTTGCGGGGATTTTCGCTCTTCCGAAGGCAGTGGATGCCTTTAAAGGCTAGTTTCATCACATTATTAGATTTGTCGATCTAATCTTCTCCCCTTTCAAAGACACTTTGTAACCTAACCCGTGTGGGGTTGGGGTTTTCTCAAATGTAATCATCTGAGTTATGCCTGAACTATAAAGGCAATTTTGTAACATTTTGATAGTATAATCTTCTCTTCTTTTCTTCTGCGGAAGGCTTATGTCTCTCTGCACTTGTAAAATTTGTCTTGCCTTCTCATTAATGAAATTTTCTTGTTTGCTTGATTTTAGTTCTTACAACTTGTGTAACATCTTACCTCTTTGTATGAATGCATTCTTGTTTGTTTTCCTTCATTGTAAGTGTTTGAGTTGATCCCGTCTATGAATGTTGACTGTGAACTGAGCCCAGTTCCTCTCCTCATTTCATAAATCTTGACCTTCACTTGCACTTAGGTGGCTAATTAGGGTAGAAATCTATGCATGTCTTGGGTGGTTTCATTTGTGTTATGTGCAGTCATAGGCAGGGGAGATCATCATTTCAGTCTTGGTGCAAACCCTTTTTACCCTTCTTTCATGTAACCCTTCTCTCTGTTCCTTTTCCCTGTCAGATCATAGATTAGATTTTCATGTGTTGGGTTGGTCCAACACTTTGCATCAGATTGAAAGGAATTCGACCTTCTCTGAAGACTCAACCTCACATTTAGCAAGGTCCCACAGTTGAGAGGTTGTTTCCATGTTTCACAAGGTTGATGACCAAGGTTTCTTGGGTCATCAAATGTGCAAAATTTCATGACAACATGTGCCTAGGGTACTCTAGCCTAAACAAGGGCACCCTAGGTGCCCATGTTCTCCTAAAATATGGAAAACAAGAAGACAATTAGGAAGGTAGAGTCCTGGGATGGGTCCCACTCAGCTATCCAACCAAGTGACATTAGATTTAGAGTAAAAAGGGCCAAAATAAACCTAGGGGAGAACTAGAATGACATACTCTAAACTAGGGGTACAAAAAGGTGGTGTAAATAGTGTAGGGTTACAATTTACAACATTACACTTAGAGCCTTTCACAAATTGCCATATAATAGGTAATCAAATATAAAGGAACCAAAAAATCCCTTCACACAACCCTAGAGATCCTTGTAGATGGGGTGGGAAGCAAGGGGTTTGTCAAAGAGGCAAATTCCATCCCAAGAGAAAATAAGATTTCCATTCCCAACCTACTATTTAAGGCCCAAATATGTCAATATATGGGTCTTAATAATTTTATTCCAAAATTGGCAAGACAGACTAAAACAAAACCCTATAAAACTTAATATGATTAAAGTATTTAACATTCATAATTGTACACCAATATTTGTTGTTTAGTGTAAAAGTCCATCCAACCTTATCCATCTGAGTATTTTTTAGGTGATGCATCTTCCATATACCTAGCCCACCCCGATTCTTTGAAAGGAAAACTTTATTCCAACCGACCAAAGCTAATCTTTTCCTTTTTTGTGTGCCAAACCATAAGAAGTTTCATTGAATTTTCTCAAATTTCTTAGTCATGTGTAAAGGTATTTTGAGAAAATATAGAAAATAAACTGAGATACCTTGAAGGGATCTAGCAAGATGTTGTAATTTTCTAGCATTACAATGGATTTTGTACTTTCTACCAACCAGTTTGTTTTGAAGTCGCTCGAGGATAGAATTTTAGATGGTAGGGTGACCTCCTTAATAGTGTGGGGGAGCCCCAAATAAACTACATGAAGATTAGCACATTGGTAGTTGTAGACACCTAAATTTGATTAATTTAATTAATTGAATTTAGCTATCCTAAATGCTCTTAAATTAAATAATTATGTATTATTTAATTAATTAGTGTTCCCTCCTCCTAGCTAATTAATTTTGTTAATTATGATATAGTGCCCCTTTAATTAATTAATTGACAATAATAAATCAATTAATTAATTAAATTTGATCCCTTCTTCTATTAAATAAATCAAATGCATAGTTTGACTATTTAATTCAATTTTTGTCCTTTCCTCTAAATATCCTTTACAAAATTAATTTAATTAATTAATTATATTTTCCCACATGCCTCCTAACTTTAACCCTCATCTAACTCTTCCTCTAACTTAACCCATTAATTAACCTTGGGTTTTAGTTATCCTTTTATTTCTTCCAACTACTTTCCCACCCCATATGTGTGTATTCCTAAATATCATAATATTTGGAAATGAATCATTTTATTTCTTCCTACTACTTTCCCACCCTATATGTGTGTATTCCTAAATATCACAATATTTGAAAATATCTTAATATTTGGAAACGAATCCTTTTATTCTTTCCAACCTCCTTTCCCACCCCATATGTGTGTATTCCTAAATATCCTAAGTCATGGAAATATCATGGTGTATACACATAAAAATGGCTATGAGCGATTAAATAAATATTTTATATTTATTTAATGTTTATTCTTCTATTAAATAGTTAATTTGAAAAGATTAATTTATTTAATTCATTTTGTGTCTTTCTATTAATTAATTTAATTGAAATATTTTATTAATTAATTCATCTATCCTATTCCTCTAATTAATTAAATATCTAATATTTAATTATTTCCTCCAATCATTTGAATATCTAATATATCTAATGTTTATTCTTCTAGAGTCTCAATTATTAAATGATTTCTAAGTTATTTAATTTCATTTCCAACTCACCTTCCATCTCCACCTCATATTTTCTTTGCCAACTCATCCATCATGTGGCTAAATTAATTCAACAAATTAAAATAAATAAAATATTTATTAGCCACTTATCTTCAACCTCCAAATTTAATGAAATATTGTGTGCGTACACATATTTCAAACCTTCTTCTATACTCTCTCCAACATCCCTACATCTTAGGAAGGACTTGAGTCCACTTGTCCTCTCATGCCTAAATCTTCTCCAACCATCCCTAGATTCCCTCAGTTAGCAACCCGGTCAAGGTGAGATGAGTGACACTTGTCTTCTCCTTCCCCCTTTCTCTCAATGTTCACCTTTTCTCACAACCATCCAAATCTGTAGATCTGATCATGACCGTTGATCCAGGCCACATCATCTTATCCTCTCAAGGTCTATAAAATTAGGAGTTTGAGTTGAGAGAGAGTTAGTCTTCAAGTGAGTTTTCAAGCTAATCATTTGTGAAACTTATGCATCTGTGAGTTTTAATCTTGAAGCAAATAACATAATCATTTAGCATAGTCATTTAGCAATGCATATCATAGCATCAGTTAACTATCAGTTATCAGTCCATTCTTCATATGCCATCTAGGAAGCTATCAGTGGTTGTCTAAGAGCACACCATCTGCAACCAGGAACAGTGAGTTAGGACACAATGAGACATAAATCATGAAGGTAATAATAGTATTTTTATTTCATATGTATTTCATGTAGTTTCATTAGTTGAGTTTGGACTGTAGCATTTCCTTTGTATTTTGTGAAACTAACTTATTGCAGGTAGCATTTTGATGATGAAATTCAAGTCGACACATTTTGGCACCCACCATGGGGCTCAGAGCCTCGCATATTCTTTCTAATATCCTATCTAATTCTCACAAAAAGAAAATGTAATGCATTTGTAATACAGATTCACCCCTGTGTGAATTCTGACAACGACTTTATTTGATAGGTTAGCACTTTTGTCCTTCAGGTTAGCACATATGTCATTTAGGTTAGCACTTTTGTCTATAAATCAACACATTTAATCTTCAGAACATCGCTTTTGTTCTTCAGGTTTGCACCTTTGTTAGTTTGGTTAACATTTCTGTCAGAGAATTCTCGCTTCTTAGTCTGTAGAGTAGCGTTTTTTGTGTTTTAGGTTAGCGCTTTTGTCCTTTAGGTTATCAATTTTGAGGTGAAAGACAATGCATTTGTTAGGATAACTCTTTTGTTTGCAATTGACAAAATTTTCTTGTAGGTCCGAATGTCCAAGAATTTAAATTTTTCAAACTACTGACATGCATGTGCAGGGTTATTTTAAAACAAATTTCATGCATTTCCTCACCTAGTTAATTAAGAGTTCTAATTTGGAAAGTAACACATCATGTCATGCTCATTTAGCTTAACTAAGCATGCAACTTGCATTTTTGAGTGACTTCTTTAAAATAGTTGCACATAGATGTTAAGAAAGCTAAAATGGACTTGTGTTTTCCATGCTTGATGAAGTAGTAGGTAAGTATGCTCTCACCATTATACGGTGATAAAAAAACTAGACCTACTTTCTTTTATGTATAACCTTTAGAGGGTCTGCCTTCCCGAGTTGCCTTGAGGGGTCCAGTGAGAGGGGAATGACCCAGAGTGGAAATGGGCTAATACCAAGTCTTTCCAATCCACTCTAAATAAATTGTGTTTGTGATGAAAATCACAAGCGACATGTGTTGATAAGTTCATACCGACACTATGTTTCCCCATAAACCCTATGGAGCGTAACCTCTATAGGCTGGGAACCTTCTGTATTTACAGAGCTAAAAGTGTCGCATGTATGGCCAAATGACTAGAAGCCTTTACTAAAAACCACTTTTACTAGTTGCCAAAATCCTTCTAGTTGTTGGCGTAGGAGGTCGGACCTTTGAAGCGGCTCACACACATACGGTTCTTAGTAGAGATATAAAGTTTGCAATGGGGAGTTTTCATGGAAACTGGTGCTTGGCTGCCCCAGAGAAGTGAGTGCCGAGAGAGGAGCCAATGGGGTCAAGCATCTAAATATCTGCTTTGAATAACATAGCCTCGAGGGAAACCCCATGTGAGATTCAATAATTATTGTCTCAGCTTGCCATAGGATTTGTAGTTTCTTATGCATTTTGTTTTTAAAAAACATTGTGTCTTTTATGTCTATGACATGTTCAAAATGGTCAAAAATTTGAGAAAATCATCATCTAAAAAAAAAGAACGAAAATCCTACAAACTTGTTGAAGGATTTGAGAAGAATCCTTGAAACATAATCAGAATAGCGCTTTCAAACAACAAAACAGTACTTTTATCCCATAAGTTAACACTCTTTGCCACAAGAGTTAGCACAAAATCTTTTTCACATCTCAAAACCGTATCAAACCAAAATTTCAACATCAGTATCAAAATACTTCTTGAGTAGATTTGTCTCTATACTATCACACATTTCAAACTAGTTCAATAATTGGGTCACTAATCCAATAGGCTATTTCTAAAAAGTTTCCATAAGCATAAACATTCAACAAGCTCTTGATTCAAACATTTTAAGTGCAAAAAAATCAACATCATTGTCAAGTCTCTCATCAAGATATATCAAATCCTCTATCATGAAGATTGATCAATTCATCTTATGTTCATTATCTTGGATATATATTTCCTATTTTTAACCTAGGTCATATCAAAATCAGGATTGCACCAACATTGGAATCAAACAAACTTGTGAACTATCAGATGCTTATATGACTTTTAAGTATCACCTTAAAACAATAAAACCCAATTATAAAGCTACCCAGAAAAGAATAAGATTCTTGTATATCAATCGCAAGATCTTATTAAAACATAGGACATTCCTACACCGTTTTCATCACTACTTATGTGGCTGTGGTACAGAGTTTGATGAAGAAATTTTGTAAGGACGTGCTTTTCAACAAAGAGACATTTTATCACAACGAACAAACTATAGTGGTAAAATCAACAAGGCATATCTTCTTAAACCAATAATCACTTATTAAGTTGTCCTTTGGAAACTTCAAAATTTTTGAAACAATTACATGCCAATTTGGACTAGAGCTCAATACGAACAACTTAGAAAACAACAAAAATAAATGGATGAAGAAGATAATCCGATATTCCAAACTTTTGGGTATATCGCTGTTGACGAAGAAGCAGTCAATAGTACCATTAGAGACCTTGAGCAAGATTTAAAATTTGATAGACTAATGGAAAAATTATTGGCAAAATAAAAAGAGAAATATCTTTTGATGTTGCCAAAATAAGGAGCTAAATTACCACAAGACTTTAAAATAGAAAGCTTGAAACAAGATGTGGAGGCAACACCCAAAATACAGATGATCCAAATAATGAAGGTGTGAACAAAGAAAGTCATGAAGAGACAAGAAAAGAATGGGATGACACAAGAAAAGAGCGTAGTGATAAAAGAACTTACAAAGAAACAAGGAGAAACTATATGGATAATCCATTGTTAAACCTCACTCAATAAATGCAAACTCTACTACAATAGATACAAGATATGCAAAAGGGAACAAACTCCATGAAGTATTCATTAGAAGATATCTGCCCATATTCTTTCGATAAAAATTTGAATATGGCACCATTTCCATAGCATTGCAAGATCCCTAAATATGACAAATACGATGGAAAATCTGATCCTTAGGATCACATTAGGGAGTTTTGTACTATGAGTATGGAATTTGCGCACAACGAAACTTACCTGATGCGTCTTTTCCCCAGGAGTTTAAATGGGCAATCAATGGAATGGTTTTCAAGATTACCATCCAGAATCAAATCTTTTGAAGAACTCGTGAATAAATTTATTTCACAGTATTCCTACAATGTAAGGAATGAGATAACAAGGATGGATTTATGAAATGTTAAACAAAAGAATGGTGAATCTTTTATGATCTTCTTGCAACGATGAAAACAAATGTTTAATAGGTATCCAAGAGATGTACCTGATCAAGAAAAGATGGACATATTCATTGATAATCTTATCAGTGAAATGAGTTATCAACTAAAAATGCAATGTCCTCCCTCCTTCGCCAAGATGATTGAGAATGGTCTGAAAATAGAAAATGTGATGGTAAAGAAAGGAGAGCTAAAACTTTACAATAATTCTTACAAAAATAACAACAACAACAATGACAAACCCAAATTCTGGTCAAAGAATATGAGTGTCATCAATGGAGGAAATGACGACAATAGTGCTACGAAACAATAACAAATTTTTAACCTATCAAGTCAAATCCCAAACAATAACAATCAAGAAAGCAATAAAGCCAAGTCTTTCTTCTCCAATCCTTGCAAGAAATTCATAAACATTGAAGAACCATTAGAATCAGCTTTAAAAACTCTTCTTGCAAAAAAACTGATTGTTTTACCAGAAGAAAGAAGTTATGAACCACTAGTCAAGCCTAATTGGTGGAATGACAATCATTTTTGTAATTACCATCAGAATAAAGGACACCAAACAAATGATTGTTAGAGATTGAAACACCTTATCTAGGATCTAATCGATAATGGAACTATCACAATGGATAGCCATAAGACAAACGAATCACACCTAGCTTTCAAAACTCCACTCCTAAATTATGACAAAGGTAAACCATCCCAATTAAAAGATCATAAAGGAAAATCCAAAGTGAACTACACTTATACATATGATGATGTGGTAAATGTCATCATTGTTAAAGATAATCCACCTTCAGAGCCAATCAATGTCATTACGAGAAGCAAAGCAAAGGTCACCTTTCCGGGTATAATAAAAGACTCAACATCCACTTCACAACAATACAATCTAGTAGTGAAATTACAAAGAATACCTCCTCAAATATCAATTTTAGAACTTCTCAAAGTTTCACCTATGCATAAGGAAATTTTGGAAAAAGCTTTAGTGGAAACAACAGTTCCAAAAGACTTGGATGTAGATCAGTTCCAAAACATAGTGGGACACCTTATAGCCCCTCATTGCTTATCACTTTTTGAAAATGATGATGCGTCCTTGCAACATCCTCACAATGCTCCTTTACATATTGAAGTCACCATTAATAAAACTTGTGTCAAACGCGTACTCATAGATGGTGGAGCGAGCTTAAAAATTTGTGCATTAAGTTTAATAAAAGCTTTGGGATATTCAAAAAATGTAGTAGATCCAAAGAAGAAAATAACTATTAAGGCTTATGATGAATCCAAGCATTTTTCTAAAGGAACTGTGGCGTTGCCAATCAAAATAGGACCTATGGAAAGGAATACATTATGTCAGGTTTTAGATTTGAACCTCTCTTACAACATTCTTCTGGGAAGACCATGGATTCACACCATGCAAGAAGTTCCTTCTACATATCACCAATGTGTAAAATTTCCTCATGAAGGACAAGAGGTCACTATAATTGTAGACTTTAGCTAATATTGCAATAATATGAAGCCAACACAAGATACAAGAGTTCCACATAACAAAGAATCAATATATCCTACCAAAGAAATTCAAGAAAAGTTATGGGAAACCTTTGAGAAAAATCTCAAATTGAATGATGAAGGAATGGGAAAATATTCTTTGCATAATTTTCCACTTACATCTAAGTCATATGGAAAGCCTACAAATATCCAATCAAAGACCTCAGAGAAATCAAAATATATGTTTAATGGAGCATTTGTTAGAGCTAGAACCCTTGAAGAAGAAACCAAAGACAAGGACATTCTTGGTTGGTTTTACAAAGATGAAAATGAAACTATAGCAATAGTTGCAGAAGTTGATATTCTCATAGAACAATATGGCAATGATTATAAAATCATGCAAAAAATGGGATATGAAGGAAAAGGACCAATTGGTATGCAACATCAAGGTATTTCAGAACCTATTTGTCCCCACTCACAATCCAAAGAAGATAAATCAGGGCTTGGATATCTAAAATCCAATCAAAAGCAACATAATCATCAACAACAAAAGTGGAGAAAGAAATCAGTCTCTAAAGAAGAACAATGGCAAGAAAAGCTACATCAAGCAACAAAAATAGTAGCCAATAAGCAGAAACAAGAAGAACATGAGAAACAAGAAGAAGAGATTGCAATCAAAAGAAAAGAAGAATCTTGTCAACAAGTTCAAGGAATATGAGCAAGTGCAAAATCTGAACAAGATATTCCAGAAGCAGTGAAAATTGAGATGGCAGAAATCAAAGAAATTTTAGCACCATACAACATTCCTGTGTGGGATAGTGGTATAGCCCTAGACAATGGTTCAGAGATAGATTCAAATGAATATGAATGGGATCCATATGTCTCATCTAGTATATCAAGTGAAGAAAGAAATGAAGAGCAAGAAGCTATCACAAAGGAAGACTTGTTTATTACAAAACAAAATATAGAGTTAGAAAGAAGACAAAAAGAACTCAGAATCCAGAGAAAAGAGGCATATACAAGACAACAAAAGAAAGAGGATGACAAAGACAAAGAAATAACGCCACAAGAAGCAAAATGACATATAGATCAAGCATCTGGAAATATCAAATTTTTATCAAATAAAGAGCAAGATGTATCAAGGTATGGCAGAACCATAGAAGAACTAAGAGATAGTCAATTAGAATTGACTATTAGTCTAGAAGAAGTTGAGTTTGAAAGAAGACAAAAGCTAGCAAAATAATTCTCTATATCATGTGCACCGGTATGTCAACTTCAAAATGCAAATGAATTTATGGAAAATAATCAAGAAGGAACTTGTAGTACTAAAGACGTGTGTGTTGATATAATCCATTCGTTTAAGGGAAAAATGTCAGATGAAGATCCATTTGAGTGTGAACCACAAAATGCTAATACTAATTTTGTTAGAACTAATTGGAGAATACTTGGGAGAGATAATCCTCAAGATCATTCTATCTATGACATTACCTACTCTATGCCAAATTATGACCATTATGTTATGAACTTTGAAGCACCTAATGATGACAATGATCGACTTACAACTTCTTCATCCTGAATTAATTGATTGCGATAATCTAGAAAACCCTGAATTAGATGTCTTTTCCAATGATCATGACTTAGTTGTGTATCTTAATGTTGTCGAACCCATAACACCTAAGATATCTTCCATTGTGGAATCAAGTAACGTTTCTTTTAGTCAAGAGAATGCCAAACTTTCCAGTCGCAAAATTGAAATAAAACAAGGAAAGAGACCTACTATTGAAAACCATTTCATGGCAACACTAGATCAATCAAAAGGGAAAATAAAGGATGCATCTGACGGTGAAAACCTCTTGGAGGTGTCAAAATATGGAAAGTTTGACATCCTCCCTACACATTTTCAAGAGAGATTTGCTATTCTAATAGAACCAATAGAAGCAATAAACATTGGAACATCAAAGGATCCCAAGATACTTCATTCTATTGCCTCATTATCAAATAAAGAGAAGAAATAATACATGGAATTCTTCAGACAAAGACAAATAAATTTTGCTTGGTCCTATGCTAACATGCCTGGACTTAATCCAGATCTTATAATGCATCATCTCAATGTGGATTTAAAAGCAAAACCAGTTAAGAAAAAGCTAAGGAAGATGCATCCACACATTGCTCTTCTTGTAAAAGCCGAGCTAAAGAAACTATTAAAGGTGGGTTTCATAAGACCTGTTGCCTATCTAGAACGGGTTTCAAGCATTGTACCAGTGTTAAATCCAGATAAAAGCATAAGAGTCTACATTGATTTCAAAGATTTGAAGAAAGCATGTCCCAAAGATGATTTCCCACTACCAAGCATTGATATAATTATGGACTTATCTGCAGGGCATGAGATGTTTTCATTAATGGATGGCTTCTCAGGATACAATCAAATAAGAATCACCCCTGAAGATCAAGAAAAGACAACATTCACTTGTGCATGGGGTACTTATTTCTGGAATGTTATGCCATTTGGGCTTAAGAATGCAGGAGAAACTTATCAAAGGGCCATGACGATAATTTTCCATGATATGATGCATACATTTATGGAAGATTATGTAGATGATATACTTGCAAAATATCATACAAGACAAGAACATTTGAACATCTTAAGCAAGATCTTTGATAGGCTAGAAAGATATCAATTGAGATTAAATCCAAAGAAATGTGCATTTGGAGTAACCTCTGGAAAACTTCTTGGGTACATTATATCAACCCGTGGAATTGAAGTAGATCCTGAAAAGGTAAAAGCCATCATGGAGATGGAGTCACCTAGGAACATAAGTCAATTGCGATATTTACAAGGAAGATTGTGATCAATCAGAAGATTTGTCTCTCAAATAGCAGATAGATGCCATCCATTTACTCATCTTTTACATAAGAATGTTCCATTCAATGGGATCAGAAATGTGAAGAAGCTTTTATGCAAATCAAAGAATATCATAAATCCTCCAGTACTGGTATCACCAATCAAAGAGAAACCATTATTGCTCTATATCTCGGTGACAAATGTATCATTAGGCGCTCTACTAGCTCAACATGATGAAGAAGGAAAATAAAGAGCAGTGTATTACATTAGTAGAACACTTGTCAGCTATGAACTGAATTATACATCAATAGAGAAGACACGTCTAGCAGTTGTATTTGCAACTCAGAAGCTGCCACATTATATGCTGACTAATTCTGTGAAGCTAATATCAAAGATAGATCCACTAAAGTATTTTCTAAACAAGTCAACTTTGATAGGTAGATTAGCCAAATGGGTTATGATATTGAGTGAATTTTTTATAGAGTATGTTGATCGAAAAGCTATCAAAGGACAGGTCATTGTTGATCAATTAGCTGAAGCTCCTTTACAAAAATAACGTACTATTGCACATTGAATTTCCTGATGCAAACATTCTGATAGTGAGCACAAAATTTTGGGAATTGTAATTTGAAGGATCTTATACACAACATGGATCAGGTGCAGGAATTTTATTCATCACACCTCAGGGATATACAATTCCAAAATCATATAGACTGCGATTTCCATGCACAAACAATATTGCAGGATATGAAGCATTGACTATTGGGCTCAAAATGGCTATTGAATGGAATATCAAGGAATTACATGTTTATGGCGATTCACAACTTATCATCAACCAAATAAATGATGATTACCAAACTAAGGATGACAAGATCATTCCCTATAAACAGCTGGTAGAAGAGTTTAAAGAACACTTTGCAGAAATATCATTTACTCAAATCCCAAGAAATGAGAATAAAGCAACAGATGCAATGGCTACAATAACATCCCTTTTGCAGAATTGAGAGAATCAACGGCGTTACAAATTCCTTATGGAAGATATCTTAACTCCTACCATTCAATCCCAACATACCTACATGATTTGTCAAATATCAGGGATCAGTCAATCCTTATGCGGCCAAACCTATCAGTACTTAAAAGAGAATATCCTTCCTCCTGACCTATCCTGCAATCAAAGAAGAAATTTTATCCATCAGTCATCCTTCTATACTATTATTGTTGATACCTTATATAGGCAAGGTCTAGATGGTACTTTATTGAGATGAATTGAACAAGAAGAATCTGAGAAAGTTCTTAATGAAGTTCACGCAAGTATTTGTGGCACACACTCAAGTGGATTAACACTAGCTAAGAAACTTCTTCATATGGGTTACTATTGGCCTACTATGGAAAGAGATTCATTCACATATGCTAAAAAATGCAAACAATGTTAGATCCATGGGAATCTCATTCACGCACCAACACAAGAATGGTATCCTATGGCTTGATCATGGCTATTTTCTCAATGGGGCCTTGATTTGGTAGGAAAGATAAATCCTTCCTCTTTTAATGGGCATATGTTCATTCTATCTGCTACTGAATATTTTACTAAATGGATTGAAACAGTACCTCTGACAAAGGTGACATGAAAACAAATATCATCATTCATCTTGAATTATATAATCTGTCTCTATGGAATTCCTATGACCATTATCACTAACAATAGATGATCATTTAAGAATCAAGATGTGAAGGAACTATGTGAGCAATTTCATATCCAACATAGGTTTTCTACTCTGTATTATCCACAAGGAAATGGTCAAGTTGAGGCATCAAACAAAACTATCTTGAAAATCTTGAAGAAAATAGTCAATGAAGCTAGAAAAGACTGCAGCTAAATCCTTCTCTTTGGGCATACCAAACTAACATCTGCACACCAATGAGGGCAAATCCATATTTCTTAGTCTATGGATCAGAAGCCATATTATCAGTAGAAGTAGATACCTTCTCTATGAGTTTCCTTGAAAGGTCTTGTACCAGAGGAAGAACAACAAGTCTATAGACTCCAAGAACTTGAACTGATCCAGGAATGTCAACAAAATGCAATGGATCATTTGAAAGTGTATCAATAGAGAATGGCAAGAAGTTATAATCATAGAGTCAAGCCACACATTTTTCAGATTGGAGATATAGTTCTAAGGGAGAATCCAAGAAATCAACAAGACCGAGAAAAGAAGGGTAAATTTGAACCAAATTGGCTAGGACCTTTTGTTATAGTAGCAGCATATGGCTCAGGAGCATACAAGTTATCTACCCCTAAAGGTTATTGGTTTGATGAACCTATCAATTACATCCATCTCAATAAATTCTATGCTTGAGATATGAAGTCTTGGAAAAAATCATTAAAAGCATATAAAGTCTTGAAGAAATCAGTAAAATCAGAAAATCAGAAAATCCCTTTAAAAAAAAAAGCAAAAAAAGCATAAAACAATTAAAAGAAATAAAAAAAAGAAGAAAAGGAAAAAATGCAATAAATTTAGATGGTGAAAACTTGGTAAATAGGCGCTATCTAAAAAGTGAGTTTCTCCATCTATGAGATCGCTTTGCGCACCTATCCACTCCATCCTATCACATCTATCACTTCCATCTATCTTAGCTTATCCATTCCATCTTTCATGTTTGTTGCTCTGAACCATTAGCAAAAAATATGCACCTTACTAAAAATTACCAATCTTTGACATACTTGTCGTAGTCATTGTCTTAGATTTTATTAGAATCAATCAATCTGCATTCGTATCCCGCCATGGTTTGGATCTATAATAAAGTTTTGTTTCCGCTGGGGGCAAAATCCTAATTCCTTTTGCTAAGGTGATCTTTTGAATCTTTGAAAATCCAAAACATTCATAAAACTTAGAAAAACCAAAAACACCTAGGGTTTTGAAATAGATAACAAGCAACAAAGAAACGAAGATTAAGGCGTCTTATGACAATTGAATCATGACACTCAGAAAATGAAGATTCGACCAACAAGTAACAAAGGATTTATCAAAGATCATTCATCAAGATGATTATATTAGTTAATGACCATGAGAACATGTGAATGACATGAGAGATTCAGTATTTATATCTTGATTTTATTGCTAATCATGTACTCTATGTGACTCAAGGATGTCCATGACTAGAGAAGCTATGATGGGGTATGAATTTTTTTCTTTGATTGTTGTTTGTGGTTTATCTCTTACTAAAGTATGTACTTGTCTAAGGATATGATCGCAAACGATCAAGGAGGACATTCCAAGTCATGCATGAAAGGAGATAATCCTTGTCTATTCTACAAGAAATACTCAGGTCAACTTGATTCATTATATTGAGTTGCTTGTATTAACTTTCTATATCAAAATCCATGTAAGAAATACCCAGGTCATCTTGGATCATTATGTCAAGTTGCTTGTATTTTCTTACAACATTTTAAAGCTCAATGATGAAATCAAGCAATGTTATAAGATAACATATGAAGAATGACAGTACCATTTTTAGTTAGATAATTTTAGATTAGCTCATTATTCATCTACATTATAAGCATTCATTATCTATTGCATTATAAGCATCTCATTTCATTCATAGATCAAAAGTCAAGAATAAAGATTGAGTATACTTGGACAAACAAAAACAATTTGCATTTGATCATTATAGGTGCATTCATATTTTTCATCATCCATTTCAATTAAGTGCATTTCATTAATCATGTAGTGTATCATCATTATTATTTGCATTATCTTTTCATTAAAGATCATTTAGTTACATCTTTGCACTTAGATTCATAATCATTATAAGCATTACATATAAAAAACAAAAAACATTTGAATAACATATTGCATAATCATTCATTTGCATTCCCATATAGATCATTGCATTTATATCATTTAAGTTAGTAATCATTTTCAGTTGCATCCAAGGTCATCAAAATAAAAAATAAAAAACATTAATTATTGCATTATCATATAAAACATCATCATAATAAAGAGAAAAGATCATAACATCATCCATCTAATCACTGCATCCATATAATCAATGCATATAGATCATCATAAAATAGAGTAACATGCATAACAAAGATCATCATCATATAGAGTCCATGTCTGCATATAGATCATCATAAAATAATAAAAAAGTCCAAGTATACAATGATATCAAATCAAAAGTACACATGCCTTATCAATACAAAGTCAAGTCAAGGCTATCATGTACCACTACCACCTGACTCTGTCTATCTTTGTGGTTGTGGGCGAGAAGATCCTCCATAT
The DNA here is from genome assembly GCF_030272615.1 of Cryptomeria japonica. NCBI lineage: Eukaryota > Viridiplantae > Streptophyta > Pinopsida > Cupressales > Cupressaceae > Cryptomeria > Cryptomeria japonica. The sequence goes on along the minus strand of NC_081407.1, from coordinate 285,532,314 downwards.
GCCTATCTCCCATGATCATCACTCCTCCGAGGAGGTCCCATGACTACACCACTGCCAGTATCCATCCTCACAGTGGTATGATAACTACTTGCTCTCTGGCTCTCTGTGACTAAATCCTCATATAGTTGTCGCCAACGGGAAGTCTCCTTCACAACCCGAACTAGTGCTCTAACAGTATCAGCTGAGAGAGTGCTTGATCCAACCTACTGAATGTGATCAAGAAGGCCCTGAGTATCTTACTGTCTCCTAACAGTTGTGTCTCTCTCTATCATGAGTGTCTGTATCTGTGCTCTAAGCTGATCTATCTATGCTCTAAGACTATCAATGGTCTTTTGCTCTGGCACATCCTGTTGTGGCACATAAACCCCAATACCCTCATCTTCACCTCCCTGTCTACCTACTGGAATCTCAGTCTGAGTAGCTCTCAAAACCCATCATCTAATAAGTGGAACATGATCCTCTGGATCCTCATCCTCTCCACCATGCGTTACAATAGCCCTAGGGTCTGGCTGAATCTGACCAAAATCAATGCCTATCCTGCAACCCCCATCCAGTCCATTCATCCTGCCTCCTCCTATAGATGGCAACCCTCTCGGTGATCTCATCCCTACCCTGCCAGTATCCCTCCCAATTTGTCCAACCTCTCTCCCACCCATATGAAGTGGTCTCCCAATCCTGCCAAGTGGTCCAAATGGTCCTCCACGGACTCTCAATCGCCCTCCTCTCCGTCCAAGTCTCCTACCACCACCACCTCCATCTCATCCCTCATCTCCATCCCCTGAGCAGCTCTAAGCTCTTGTCTCCTTCTCCATCTCCTAATAGCTGGATCATCTAAATCATCATCCTCATCTCCTAAGCTAGGAGGAGGATCTGCTGGATCGGTAATATGAGGAAATAGGTGTGCCAATATGTACTGAGCATAATCTGTAGTAAACGTAGCATCAAGAATGTGCAATCTCATATCATAAGCTACCCTAGGAGTAGTCAAAAACTCTGCATGTACCAACTCAAATGACAAAGAAGGTCCCCAATCTCGCCTATCTCTGTACCATCGTGCATATATCATGACACCAGTAAGCATAGGCCGAATGATACCAAACTGTCTCAAAATGCGACTAATCAACTGTCTATGAACAATGAATGAAATCCGACCAATGAGATATCTACTTTTCATAATAAAAGGTAATGTATGCGCATCATCCTGATAACTCAATGATGAACAGTGAGTACCAAACAGGTACTGAGAGGGAGGGGTGAATCTGTACAAACACAAAATTTTTTCCTGAACCGGTTTGATTGCAAACAATGCACTTGACAGACAAACACAAATACTGGTCTAAACCAGATTACTACCGGTTAAACATAATGAGACTGTAAAAGACATAAACCAACAACACTTAGCTTTCCATACTACCTACTTCCTCATTTCCACTTTATCCTTATGCATAAATAGATATTCTATCATCAGAAATATAATAACATGCTAGATCAACATGATTCACCGCTTGACAGAAAACAACAAAGCATCACATGAAAAAGACATCATATATGACACACACATTTTTCACGTGGAAACCCAACTAGGAAAAACCACGGTGGGGATGAATACCCACAAGCTATTTTTGAACTCTTTAGAAGTCCACTCTGTTAGGAGCCTAGTCCGATTAAAGACTGTTACAACAGGTTCTGTTAGGAACCGATCCTGTTAGGGATCACCCGGTTAAGGGATGTCTAGAATACTCGGTTAAGGGTTAAACCCTGTTAAAGGTTACCTTGTTAGAGGATTTTATGAACTTAATGGTTTTGAGTCACCCTATTAAAGGATTTACAACAAGTTGGTTAAAGCTACCCTGTTAAGGGATTTTCCAACTGCTGAAGTGATTAGAGATCAACAGGTATTACAATGATCTGGTAATAACACTCAATGCCAATGCAAACCCGGTTTAGTTCCTTCCTTCTGCACACACACTTTGCAGGTATCAATTCTCTTATTTGGTCTGGCAAGAATCATGTATCTCTGCACTTAGATACACACACAACATTTTCCAACAACTTCAACATGAAACACAACATCGACCTTATAGGAAACAAATAGGTTGGTAACATAAACCCTAAACCCTAAACATTTAGGTTGAGCAATTCAGTCGGTTCAATCCTAACCATTGAACACTTTGTATTTGAATACAACGGTCTTGAATAGATCTCAAGACATTCTCCATCGTTTGTTCTTCACCACTTCTTGGAGGCGATAACCCATCACGTGTTCTTCACCGTTTGCAGAGACTTCACACATTCCCGAGGTAGATAGGATCAATCTCTTTCATTTAAGATCCTTCACATGAATGAGACTAACGTGGCAACACGATCTGATCTCCATTGCAATGCTAACTCATCACACAATGCCATCGGTTGAATCACACAAGCTCAAAACACTTCAACTGGGAACCCTGAAGCTGAGACTACCAACCGGTAGTCATACCATATTAAACCTTGATAAAAAACATTCCATATACTGGTTTACCTTTCAATATACCGGTTCACTTGAACAAACATACCGGTTCATTGTTTCACATATACCGGTTCTCAACAGCATACCCGTTCACTTTGCCAGTTGTTAAACTTCAATAAACCAGTTCACTCTTCAGCATATTACCGGTTCACTCTTTAGCATATTGACATCAATGACAACACAATATCATCATGTCAACATACTCTACACATATGCCAACACATTCATCCATGGCTCACAATCGATATAAGGTCTCCAAATAACATTGTCCAGTGAATGAAGAACCCAACCCCAATACTCCATCTTACCCAGCTTGTGCTGGTTAAGGATACCTGCATAAAGATAAACATGGCTGCCTCTCACCATGAACTCTATGATGAATAGGCTGAGTAATAGCAATGTGCTCCCAACACTAGATCTGCAAAAGTATGCATCCTGTCGACAAACTAGCACCATCATCGAAAACAACCTGATGAAGATCATGATACAAATGAGCAAGCATACAAACACTCCACACATATCGAGTCTGATGCTACATCATGCTTTGAATAATCTCACCCCAACCAACAACAAAACCTCGAGATCTCCTATCTGGACAGATGAATCCCCCAATCAAACCTGCAAGAATCACAGGGAGAGTCTCGTAATACATAATCATATCCTCCCATCGGATCTCTCCTCTCGAAATGCTCTCATCACCAAATATAGCTTTGCATGCCTCTGTCCCTCCACAATCCTGAAAAATCATACTGAACTAACTCTTCGGTCATTGGGATGTGGAGAATCCTGTGGACATCCTCAAGCGTCACACTAATCTCACCCGTGGGCAGGTGGAAAGTGTTATGCTCGCTATGCCATCTCTCGGCTAACGCTATCAACAATCCCCTATTATGGGTAATATCTGGCATGTATAACAAGTGACCTAACCCACAAGCATCTATATGTCTCACCTTTTCCTATGTAAGCTCTGGCACTAAGTGTCGCATCACTGGGAATTTCTCTCGACACTGGAGAACATCAAGTTTCTCTTGTTTACCAAGAGAATTCAATCATCAATCATCTATCTATCAAATCAAAGACATTGCTAATCTCTAACATCAACAATTGATCAATCTTTTCATATGAAGCAAATCAGGCTATCAAATCAATTTAAACCTAGGGTGAACTCACAATAATGGTTCCCACCTTTTTGCCACTTTTGACATTGAGATGAACAATTTTAAAATAATCTTCAACTTCCGACAACTATAAATTTTAAACTATTAAGAATTTGAAGATGATGTAAATTAGTGATTTGTAAAATTTTGTCTGTAGATTGTATATATTTTTTTTTCAATTTTTTTTGAAGGATTTTAAATTTTTTTTCCATATCCCTCGAAAAGTAGTTTTTTACAACAAACTACATTTTTTAAGAGTGATGTGCCTCCCGAAACGCATAACTTTTTTTCTATAAATGATAAAAACTCAATTCTTTTGAATTTTGGTTTGTAACATCAATATCCAAGGCTTGCAGTTGGTTTGATAGTTATATGTTCAATATTTTTCATTTTATTAAGTTTTGAAGTCCGACTAGTCATAATTCAGACATAGGTTTACATTTGAACACATAACTTATTCTATATATATCAAAATTCAATTTTATTTTTTTTGTTAGAAAGAAGACATCAATACCCAGGGCTTAGTTATTTTTCAGAATTTTTTTGAATTAGTTTCCTATTTTTCCCAATGCGTTGAACAGAGAAGTTCATGTTCGGTGAAAAACCTATATTTGGTAAAATTAAAAAAACAAGTTCATAATAAACTCAATATGTAATAAAATTATATTCATTGGAAAGCTTGCTTCAAGGACTATAATATTACATTTTGGGTTGTCAAGATCATTCTATTTGAGCCTTCAACCAGAGGTTTCAAGGCCAAAAATCTGCAAAAAAATGTAGAAATCTTCAGAGAAGTGTTAAAAAAGGGGTTCGAACGAAGGGGGGTTCGAGCGAACCCCCGCGCTATAATTGAAAAATGACATAAACGGGCATTAAAGGTGTTTCAGTCGAAAGATGGGGTTCGAGCGAAGTGGGGTCTTCGCTCGAACCCCAAAGGCTATTCCATTCAAACACCCCCACTTTGCTCGAACCCCCCATAAACAAAATTTTCCACTTTCGTCAATTTCCTTCATTGACAAAAGTGGGAACCAGCTTTGTGAGTTCACCCCCTATCAATCATGGTTTTCTATCAATCACCGAGTTCAATCAAACTTTTCTATGCTCTTCATCAGAAACTTAATTGGTTTCTTAGAGATACTCTATCCAATCAAATCAAATTGATCAATCATTTATCTTATCAATGAACATTATCAAATCAAACAATCAAGTACCTATTCATCACAATTGCGCATCAAAATGCCTAAATCTAATCATCAAAGTGATTTTTTACTATGAAATACATCAAACACATTCATCAGAAGCAAAAGCACTAATCCTTTTAACAAAAGTGTTATTATATTAAATGCAGGTGCTAAATCATACATATGCGTGAACCTTTTTAACAAAAGCGCTAAACCCCCGAGCGTATGCGTGAAACAAACAAAAGCATTGTTTTCAGCATCACAAGCACAAACACTAAGAGAAAAAGCGTTGACCAAGCAAAAGCACTAGCATACATCACACATGCACTACCCTAATGAGCATATGCGCTAAACTTATCATATGCGCTAACTTTTAAATGCAAAAGTGCTAAAACAGAAAGCAAAAACGCTAAACATAATTTCAAAAATAAAAAAAATTCAAAAAATAGCCAAAAAACACGCTAAACAAAAATGAAAACTCAAACGACAAGATGTGAGAAATTCAGGATAAGATACATACCAGATAGTCATACTTAGGAGGTCGCTGATATCGTCGAATGCACTCAAACCGATGGTTCTTCAACGGGATCACCATTTTGCCACATCACCAAGACAATTTCTTCACAAAGCTGACAAAGATGCAAATGAAATTAAAATTAACTTTGGTTAATTTTATATTTCCTATTTGGAAGGGTAATTAATGTTTTTCAATGGGGCAATTATATTTATTTTTTATGAATAAATTTAATTGATGGACCTTTTCAATTATCGTGAGATTAATAGCTTATCAAAATTATTCAACAAATTCACGATCAATCTGCCGAGGGGGCACACAATCAAGATTTTTATCTTTATCAGGCACACTATCGAGACTTGATTTAATCTTTGAAACAATGTTGTCTTGACATCATTTCAAAGAGGGGCAAAATGTATACACATAAAAATGGCTATGAGCGATTAAATAAATATTTTATATTATTTAATGTTTATTCTTCTATTAAATAGTTAATTTGAAAAGATTAATTTATTTAATTCATTTTGTGTCTTTCTATTAATTAATTTAATTGAAATATTTTATTAATTAATTCATCTATCCTATTCCTCTAATTAATTAAACATCTAATATTTAGTTATTTCCTCCAATCATTTGAATATCTAACATCTAATGATAATTCTTCTATAGTCTCAATTATTAAATGATTTATAAATTATTTAATTTCATTTCTAACTCACCTTCCATCTCCACTTCATCTTGCCTTTGCCAACTCGTCCATCATGTGGCTTATTTAATTCAACAAATTAAAATAAATAAAATATTTATTAGCCACTTATCTTCAACCTCCAAATTTAATGAAATATTGTGTACGTACACATATTCCATAACCTTCTTCTACATTCTCTCGAACATCCCTTCATCTTAGGAACGACTTGATTCCACTTGTCCTCTCATGCCTAAATCTTCTCCAACCATCCCCAGATTCCCCCAGTCAACAACCCAGTCAAGGTGAGATGAGTGACACTTGTCTTCTCCTTCCCTCTTTCTCTCAACCTTTACCTTTGATCACAACCACCCAAATCTATAGATATGATCATGGCCGTTGATCCAGGCCACATCATCTTATCCTCTCAAGGTTTGTAAAATCAGGAGTTTGAGTTGAGAGAGAGTTAGTCTTCAAGTGAGTTTTCAAGCTAATCATTTGTGAAACTTATGCATCTGTGAGTTTTAATCTTGAATCAAATAGCATAATCATTTATCATAATTATTTAGCATAGTCATTTAGCATTGCATATCATAGCATCAATTAACTATCAGTTATCAGTCCATTCTTCGTATGCCATCTTGGAAGCTATCAGTGATTGTATAAGAGCACACCATCTGCAACTAGGAACAATGGAGTTAGGACACAATGAGACATAAATCATGAAGGTAATAATAGTATTTTTATTTCATATGTATTTCATGTAGTTTCATTGGTTGAGCTTGGATTTCCTGTAGCATTTCCTTTGTAGTTTGTGAAACTAACTTATTGCAAGTAGCATTTTGATGATGAAATTCAACTTGACACACATGGAATTAATTAATTAAATTAATTATATTTCCTCACTGTCTCCTAACTTTAACCCTCATCTAATTCTTCCTCTAACTTAACTCATTAATTCACCTTGGGTTTTAGTCATCTTTTTATTATTTCTTCCAACTTTTTTTCCCACTCCATATGTATGCACATTCCCAAAATATCTCAATTTTCCTAAAATTTGGAGAAAATGTTGTTGAATTTGGGGAAGTTTCCTAAAATTTGTGAAAATATCCCAAATTTCTTCAACCATGGGAATATCATGGTTTTGTAATCTCTTTTGGAATAGAACCTTTCAATTTGGGCGTCTCATTCTCAAATGGACATGTGTCCTCAAGCACACATGCTATTCCTTTGACATGTGTTATTCTCATACCTCTCAATCTCTCATTCAAGCCTATTTAAACCCCCCATTGTCCTTCACAATCCATCTAATTTCATATTCTCATACTCTCATAATGCAGAAATGCTCACTCATCTTTTTGCATAATCACATCCATTTAGCATAGCATTTTGTATCACATCTTTCTTAGTTTTCATCTTTGCATTCACTATCATGGAGCACAATCAATTATCTACCATATAGCAAGCACACATCAAATCAAGGGACAATCAAACCAAAGGAGGAATATGGAGTTTGCATTTTTAATTACTTTTTATCTTGTTTATATAAATTTATTTCTTCTTCAACGTCCTATTCTTGAGTGTGGTTGAAATGAGTGTCTGCTAATTGTTTAGTTTACCTTCTCAATAGCTTACATTCACAATTTTCTACACATTTTTGGCACACCTGGTGAGACCCACTTCATGGGTCCATCTCATTTTTTTAGTTTTATTGTGTTATATTACATATTTTTGACACTCACAAGCAAAAACATGAGAATATAGGTGGATTTCCACCTCAATGGAAGTCTTGTTCATCTCAATTTCAATTTCTAGAAGTAGCGGGATTGTTTTGTGAAGTGGTAGGAATGCTCTATGTTTTTTATTTTCTATCATTTTCTCAAATTTAAATTTTCTTAGCTTGTTGCTAACTTGCTAATGCTTGTTGTTTGATTGGGTTTAGCTAACGTTTGTGTAGTTGCATCGCTTATTGAAGACCCCATACTTTAAACTCTAACTTGTTTGTTGTAGAACCGCTAAAGAGGAGTGTAGTTGCCAAAAAATTTTTTTTGGTTTAAATGAATCATTTGTTTTCTCTTAGTTAGCAAAAACCTCAATTTCACAAGGGAATGAACCTTTGTCTTTCGTGTCTAGTACACTTGTGCATGTAGAGTGGTCCTATTGTTAACACACACTATCCTCTCTCTTAGCTCTCGTGGTCTTAGGTGCAAGAGAAAAGTGTTAATGATGCTCAAATTTTACTTTTTAGGTAGAAGGGTTTGTCTCTCGAGTAGCCAATAAGGCTAAGTGAGAGAGAATGACCCAAGTGGTACTCTTTCGGTCCGCTTTATAAATATTTATGATTTTGGAGAAAGCCATAATCAACTGGTGTCGTTGTGTTATGTTGATGGTTTTCCTCAGTATCTACATGCAAATACCTTTGTGATCTTGACAAAAGTCAAAATCCCATGGTGCTTGTTTGGCAGATGCGTAAAAACTTGTGTTCTACAGGCTGGGATATCTCTTAAATGAGCTAGCCATTGCATGACCACCAGATTTACCCTGAAAGTACCTCCACTACCTCTCAATGTTTTAGCAGCCCCAATCATTCTACTTGTTGGCTCAGGCATTGTGATATGTGAATACCGAAGATACCCCTCATATACCCTTCAATTTGAGAGAGAAAATTTCTCAAGATCTTAAGATCTTTAGAAATTTGAAGCTTGGCATGCTTGAGAAGTGTTTGTCGTGGAGTGGAGCTAGTGCTACCAAGCTTCTATCTATCTTGTCGAATGTGGTATTATGCGATAGGGGATTCAACAAGTATTGTCTCTTGACCAACCTAGAAAGTGCATGATTGCTTTTCAATTTAATACTTGTGTGTTTGTCGTGTTCGGTGTCAAAAGAATCTTTTTCAAAAATCAATTCAAAATATCAAACATCTCATGTCACTATGTCCTAGTTTGGTCTTGTCCTTAAATGATTTGTCCTCTCATTCTAGTGTGTTTACATCAGTTGTCTCATTATGTTGTCAAAATTACCTAAGTTAGGTGTTAGATCAGTTCATCTTGGTCATCATTGCAAATCTTATGTCGTTAGTATCAAGGTTTTTGACTTGTATGGTCACTCTTATCATCTCAATTGTTAGTCATAACCTTGGTTGTCATCATTTCAAATTTGGCGTTGTTACTATCGTCTACTAAGGGTTTCAACTTGTATGGTCACTCTTATCATCTCAGTTGTTAGTCATAACCTTGGTTGTCATCATTTCAAATCTTACATCGTTATTATCGTCTACTAGGGTTTCCACTTGTATGGTCACTCTTATCATCTCAATTGTTAGTCATAACCTTTGTTGTCATCATTTCAAATTTGACATTGTTATTATCACCTATCTAGGGTGTCGTTTATCTCATTGCATTCTATCATCCCAATCGTTAATCAGATGTCAAGGTTATCAATTCTGGCTTACATCATCATTATCATCTACTAGGGTCTCGACTTGCAAGTTCACTTTTATAATCTTAGTTTCTAGTCATCAACTTGTTTGTCATCATCTCAATTCTTGTGTCATCACTATCATCCATCATCAAATCTCGTCTCTTAATTTGCATCATCATTGCCTTCTTCCTAGGTCATCAATCGAGTATCAAACATCCAAAATTGAACATCAAGCTTCATCCTCTTTCCAACTTCCTCAAAGTCAGCACCCATCATAGTCTGAGCTTGTCATTCATCCTATTTTGAGCTTTAGTCTATCATCTTTTTCATCTTTCATCTCTCCAGCCCATCAATTAATTGTCATACCGTAATTTTATTATGATGAGTTTGGTCATCCTTCATTTTCTTCCACTTCATCTCATTCTAATGATGATGAGAGTATGGTTGATCAAGACAAATATGAAATTGAAAATCTTGATGCCCTCATCCTTAGTAAGCTTGCACCAAGTGTGAAATACCAAAATCTAATTGTTCATCCTAGCTACTCTACTATTCTGCCATGTGCATCCACTCATAATCCTTATCACACCTTTGACAAGGGAAACCCATCATGTCTTTCACCCACAACTCCCTCATATCTCACATCCATGTATCCCTCATATGCAACATCCATACCTCCATCTTCTCCCATGGTCCTATCTCAACCCCCATGTTTTCCACACAACACTAGTAATTACATCCATAATCCTAATCCCCCATCCTATCTCACTCCTCCATCTAATCCTAATTCCCCCTCTTATCTCACTCCTACATCTAATCCTAATCCCTCATCATATCTCACTCCTCCATCTAATCCTAATCCTCCATCTTACCTCTCTCCTTCATCCAATCCTAATCCATCATCTTACCTTGATCCTCCATCTAATCCTAATCTGCTATCCTACCTCAAACCTCCATCCAATCCTAATTCTCCATCTTACCTCACTCCTCCATCCAATCCTAATTGTCCATCCTACCTCACTCCTCCATCCAATCCTAATCATCCATCCTATCTCACTCCTCCATGTAATACTAATCCTTCATCCAATCTCAATCCACCATCTTCCATCCCATCATACACCAAAATACCTTCATCCACCTCATCCTACCTATATCCACCAACATCCGCTTCATCCTACCACAATCCTCCACCACCCACTTCATCCTACCTTAGTCCACCTTCATATGCCTCATCCTACCTCAATCCACCACCATCCACTTCATCCTACCACAATCCTCCACCATCCACTTCATCCTACCTTAGTTCACCTTCATCCACCCCATCTTCTCTCAATCCACCAACATCACTTCCAACTCCCACAACTATCATTCCTATCCCACCTCTTACCACCATCGAAAACCTCCCATTCATTCAGACTGTCCAACCACAATCCCCAACACCTAATCCTACCATCATCCAAACTCAATCCAATGACCCTCCCATCCTTCCATCCAACTCATCTACCCTAGTTGATGAACCTCTCACCCTTCCATCCACTCCATCTATCACAGTTGAAGAACCTCTCGTCCTTCCATCTACCCTGTCTATCTCAATTGAAGAACCTCTCATCCTCCGATCCAATCCATCCCCCTAAGTCATGGAACCCTCCATCATTCCATCCATTCCATCTAAAGAGTCTACCCACTCATCCCTCGTCACACCATCCACACCAATCCCCTCATGCCAAGATCTTATTCTAGAGCATGTTAAAATAATTATTGATCCAAATCAACATCCTACCAGTCCATCTACTCCATCTCAATGTCCCTTATCATTCCTTCATCCAAATCAAGATTCTATTAGTCAATGTACTCTGTCTAAAGAGCCCTTATTATCCCTTCATCCAAGTCAATATCCTCCCATCCCATATACTCCACCTCTTGATCCTCCATTTCCTCCTATCCAAACCATCCCACCACTATCACTTTATCCCTTTGGTTCTCTTACATTCGTCCATGGCAGTTCACTCTTAGTAGAAGAACATCTCATATACACCACCCATTCTCCTCCATCTGATAAAGAACTCACATCTTGTTACCCAAAGAACAACTATCCTATTTTAGATAAAATGCTAAAAAAATGAACTATCTAGGTAAAGGAATAGGGCTACATGAGCAAGGTACTTTGGAGCCCATCCATGTCAAAGTACATCCAATGTCTCACAATCTTGGTTATATATCCCAAGGCAATTCATCCAAAAATGTTGGTACAACTAATGAAAAAACCAAGTATGCTTCCAAACCTACCATCCCATCTTCCCATCTTTCCTCCAAATCATTTATCACCATCCCCCCTCCTCCATCATATAAATCCAAAAAAACCATCCATCTCCCTCTTTCATCCTTTAAATCCATTTTGGGTCCCTATATACCAAAATCCACCATCATATATCCCCCAAATGATAGATCCATTTTGGGCCCTTATATGCCGAAACCCCATCCTCCATCTTGCTCTACTCATCCCCTCATACATAACTCCCATATCCCCATCAACCACCATAAACATCCTGCTCCTTAAATTCCCAATCAGGATTAACAAAGGCACACTCCCATGCATCCTATCTACCATCCTACCACCATCACTCATCTATATTCCCTCCACATGCTCCATATTCTCACACTCCTTCCAATGATACTAGCAACAATTTGGATGCCAAATCACAAATGCATAAAGATAAACATCCACAACAACATAAAGATAACCATGTCCACTTAAAAAGACATGCTCCCACAAAGAAAAAGTTGATGCAAAAATGCAATGAATCCCAAAAGCCGCAAAGGCCCACTAAAGAAAAATAAAAAACAATGGGGATCCCAAAGGAAAAAGAAGCAATGCATAAAAAAAAAAGCTCCTGAATTGCATCCCAAATTTCTAGTCCACAAGCTAATATTCCCTTCCTTCCATCTCCTAAATCCATTTTGGGTCCCTATGTCCCAAATCTACCTATCATAATTCCTCCATCCTATTCGTGTACTACATCCATATCTCCTTCGCTCATCCCACATCCCCCACAACATGTGCCAATGTTGGTCATGACAACATCCCCCCATCACACTCACTCTCCCTCATTCTATCTGAACATTTTCCACTACCATATCTCTTGCACCACATACATTCCTCATCAAAACCATCTAATCCAAGCCTTTGCATAGTCTACCCATCTTAATAAAGTTGTACCAATGTCCAATTATCACTCCAAATGGGCTCCTAATACCTTGATATGGAACTTTATACTTGAGTCCTCCACCCATCTATCCCAAATCCATTTATCCTCATCCATCTCCATCCAAAAAATATCTTCCTAAAAATTCCAAAAAAGAAAAAAGAAAAAAAAAGGAAACCAAAAAAAAGTAAAGAGAAAAATTTGTCCAATGGTGAAAACTTGGCAAACAGGCGCCTTGGACAAGTACCTTGATGAAAATGTGGCAAAAAACATCATGTGTAGTTCCCCTCATCCTTTTTCTCTCCACACTCGGAGGAAAGTTCTTCTAGCCATCCATCCATCACCTCCTCGATCTTATCTCCCTAACATACCCATCGTATCCTATCCAGTTCACTTCCTCCATCATCTCCAGGATCTTCATAAAAAGAAAAGGCCACCATGTATACATGCTTTGGATACCTCTTGGCCTTCATTCACCTTACTATCCATACATCCTTCCTCCCTTCCATGTCATCCTTTCACATACCTTCATAGTCCTTATCCACCCATCACCCTATCTTCCATCCACTTCCCTCAACTTCATATCCTCTTGTCAACCATCTTATCATATCCATCCATCCACCAAACCTTTATCTTCCAATTCCTTTATCTCTTCATCCATAACATGATCCATCCACTGAACCTTTATCTTCCAATTCCTCCATCTCTTCATCCATAACATGATCCATCCACCAAACTTTATCTCCCAATTCCTCCATCTCTTCATCCATAACTTGATCCATCCACCAAACCTTATCTCTTATTTCCTCCATCCCTTCATCCATAACTTGTTCCTCTCTGAATCCTCCTCTACCTCCATCCCTTCCTCCTTCATCCTTTCATCTCCCAATCACATCCACAATGCTTCCATCTCTGAAACCTTTTCATCCTATCCTCCATCCTTTCCTCCCTCCTCTCATATCATTACATCACCTCTTGCATCCCTTGTCATTGGTATCTAGCTCTAGGATATCTCCATGCAATCCAATGCCATTTATCTAATCAGTCCATTTGTTCCTCATAATCCACCATCGCATACAAATATTATCCATCTTCTTTAATTATCCAAGGTCAAACGCTAATTGAATCATCCAATCGTATCCTTGGTCTTGTTCCTAGCCTTGCTGCAAGCCTTGATTGTAATCCAATCATCATCATTGGTATAAATCCTTCATAATCCTTGTATTATTTCAAGATATACTATTCTCACATCAACAACACCCTATCAATCATCAATCTCTCATGGTTTTTCATCTTGACTGGGGCAGCATCATGCCCATCCCTAGGTCTTCCTCCATCATCCATAGCTCTTGTACATCATGTATATAAATGTTGTTGTACATATTGTGTGCATCAGTCTTGTCCTTTGAGATCATATCGTATCAGTTGGTTCTTCAACAATCATCTTTGAGCATCTTTGTCATTACGATCATATCAGGTCCCTTTTGTCGATCCATCTCTCATCAATATTTTATCTTGGTGTTGTTTTGAGATATATCGTTCTCACATCAATAACACACATCATCAATTTGTACATGATGTATCCTTCCTCAATTTAGACACCATTAATCCTCATCTCATTAATCATCCTTTGACAATAGATATCTGAGATACTCATGTTGGCTTTGATTCTTTTTTATCTTTGTTTATCTTTGTTTATCTTTTTAAGCTCCTTCGGTCATGTTTCCTCTTGGTCACCATGATCTTTTATATTATGTTGCGCTGGGAATAACAAGGATTAGGATTTGATTTTGTTTCTTTTGGTTTTTGCTCAGTGTGTCTTTTGGATGTGTTCCTTGGTGTACCCTCATGAGATCTCGACTATCTCATGTTACACTGGGGCACATCTTTTGCTTGTGGTTGTTCTAGCACCGTTTCCTGCAGGGTCTTTGTAACTCTGTGTGGTGCTAGGTTAACCTTTTGTGTTTGTTTATTTGAGTTAGTCTATGAATTGTTTATGAAAAACATCTTGGTTTTCTATACCTTGGTGTGCCACATATGGTGCTAAAGAAAAATAAGTGCTCACTAAAATAACAATCAATGTCAAAGATACTTGTACTGCATGATTCATTCACATTTGCATATGCATTACAGTCACATGGTTCTTTTTCTTTCATGATTTAACTTGGGAATGTGCATATGCATCTCCTCTTGTTAAACGCCTTTCTCGCATATTGAACCTATTTCTTGTCCTTCCGTCCACTTGGGGCATTTTCTTGCTCCCCATTCTTCGAGTCACTGGTGTCTTATTGTATTTGCACTGACACTATTTGATCAATTTAATTAATTGAATTTAGCTATCCTAAATGCTCTTAAATTAAATAATTACGCATTATTTAATTAATTAGTGTTTCCTCCTTCTAGCTAATTAATTTTATTAATTATGCTATAGTGCCCCTTTAATTAATTAATTAATAATAATAAGTCAATCAATTGATTAATTAAATTTGATCCCTTCTTCTATTAAATAAATCAAATCCATAGTTTGACTATTTAATTCATTTTTTGTCCTTTCCTCTAAATATCCTTTATGGAATCAATTAAATTAATCAATTCTATTTCCCCACATGCCTCCTAACTTTAATCCTCATCTAACTCTTCCTCTAACTTAACCCATTAATTAACCTCGGGTTTTAGTCAACCTTTTATTTCTTTCAATTACTTTTCTACCCTATATGTGTGTATTCCTAAATATCCTAGTGTAGACACATAAATATGTCCACTTAATTTAATGAATATTTAGTATTTATTTGATTATTTAACCATCAATCAATAGTTAATTAAATTGATATTTAATTAATTCATCTTAAACCTCTTCTCCTATTAATTAAAATAATTATTCAATTTATTTAAATTAATTCATTAAACTATACTCTAACAATTAATTAAATGAATATAGCATATTTGTTTAATTTAACCCCTTTCCTCATTTAAATAAATAAATAAATATTTATTTAAATCTCTAAACTCCCCCCTCCCCACTTGCATTCTCCTACAAATACAAGTTGCATAATTTTAGTTGAAATAAATGGATTTGATTTTAATTAAAATCCCATTTTCTCTCACCCACCAAACCCACTTGCCTCCTAAACCCCTTCTAGATTCTTCTAATCCATTCCAAATTAGCCTAATCCCCCTCCCTAAGTATTGTCACATTCCTAAGCAAAGAAAAGTCACTTCTAAAAGCCTCCAAATTCTTTGAAAAGCATTAAAGGCCTTATGTCCTCAACAAGTTAACCCCCAAAATCTTCCAAACCATTTATGGTTCTTACATAACCATTTATGGCTCCTACATAACCATTAATGATTAAACTCAACTCACTCACATGGTTAGAGGCTTTTCCTCTAACTCAACCCTCATTTAACTCATGGGTCTCTTCAAGCATTTATTGCTTTGACCATGGTTATCCCCACTAACTCTTGCACAAGAGTTTATCCATTGGATAAAGACATTATTCATTGGATAAAAGCTTTATTCACTAACTCAAGCCTAACCAAACCCTCCCAAGGTAGCCTTCATGCCATCTCAAACATTTAATGCTTCTTCCCTCTCCTCTCAAGCCATCTCATGTTGACATTTGTCATCATGGGATTGGGTTGAAAGCCATCACATGGATCATAAACCCATCAATCTTGGCCCTTGTTAAGATTACTCAATCTTGACCATCCATTACCCTATTTCCCCTATAAATAGAGATTTTAATCTTCATTTTCAAGATCAAAAGTCTTTTGTGCATCAAACTTATAATCATTTTAGAGAGCATTAAGAAGCATTTGCATTGTTATTATACTAAGATTTACATAGACTAATTAGGTGTTTTCTCATAGTAAATCATTTACACTTGCATAAGTATTTGTTTTCATTTTCACATCCATCTTGAATCTTCATATGGAATCCATGGATAGTGCAAAAAGTTGAGAGCTACACTCATGTGGGACTTGGAGAGGAGAGGAACAAGGGAGGAATATCTATGAGCATTTTGGGGAGCATCTTGGAGGGTTTTCTTTCCCTTTTTTGTTTATGTATGCTCTTTATTGTGTGCTTTATATCTCTCTTGGTATGCATGTTAAGGTTTTTAGGTTCATTTGTATTTCATTTTGGTTGTGACTAATCTACTAACATTTGAACTTATCTTTTGTGCCTTGTGCCCCTTTTGACGTGCATCATTTGGTGAACCCTATGTGAATCGAACACGCAACCTTCTGATCCTAATTCTAACTTTTGTTTTTGTGATTTTTTTTATAATTTTCATGCATAGGTTGCGCTTTGGCGCTTTTTTCCGCATTTTGGCACCTTTGACAAATAGTTTTAGTGCTTTCGCGAGGGTTTAACGCTTTTGTGCTCTCTGTCTGTCAATTTTCATTCTGTAAAAAAATTATTATAGCATTTTTTGTTCCAGAGTTGTGCTTTTGTTCTAAAGTTGCGCTTTTGTTCCAGAGTTGCACTTTTATTCTAGAGTTGCACTTCTATTCTCACAGAATAGCGCTTTTGTTCTAGAGAGTTCAAAATTGTAACTAAAAAAATTGAATTTAGGCTTGTGGAAGCCCACATAAGATTTTTGATTTCACTAACTTCTTTATTTGCAGGTTTTTAATGATTTCTTGCAGGTTAGAGGAGTTTAATTTAGGATTTTGATTTCGTTTTAACTTCTTTTCTAAAATTGGTTAAAAAGAATTCACATTCCTCTTTTTTGGTAAAAAGAACCTCACTTTTTAGTTTTTGGTGTTTTAAAACAAATCAAAACTTGTCTTTTGGGCTTAAAAAGAACATCATTTGCAAAGCTAAAATTTACAACAACTTTAACATTTTCTTTTTGCAAATTCACACTTCGATTTTGGGCTATAAAAAGAACAAAACAACTTGTCCATTTTATTTACAAAGTGATTTACTTTCAAGCAAACGTGCTTCCATTTTGTTGACCAGGATTTCACTTTCCTAGTTAGAAAATAAATTGCTTTGTGGGTTAAAAAAGAACACCATGTATGTTGGAGCAACATCTCCAAGTAGCAAATAGATTACATTGCAATAAAAAGGTTAAAAAAACAAGTGCCTTTTGTGTTTGGCATGCTTGTGCAAAATCTGTAGAGTGGTCCCATTTCTAACACACATTATCCTGTCCCTTGGCTCTCGTGGTCCTAGGTGCAAGAGAAAAGTGTTAGTAACTCTCTAAATTTTTTATTTTTAAGAGAGGTCTACCAAGAGACACATCACTCTTGGGATGACCTTGCGCGGTAAATCCTTCGAGCCGCCATATAAATCAGGTGAGAGTGAAAGTTGTAGCCTTGGGTGTAGTTGTTCCTACAGTGTAACTTGCCAAAAGGACATATGGGCCCCACTATGAGTTACAGGGCTCTTAAGTGAGTCACTGCAGAATGAACTTACGTCCAAAGACATTGAACATTACTGGACACCTCTTATTTTAGAAGCCCATCCATTCTATTGATTGATGATATTTGTGAAAAGTTCAGTACAAGAGCATAGATGGTTTTGCTCCCATGATACTCACCATACATATTTCCTTGAGTAGAAACAAGGATTTTTGAAAGGCTACTTGTATCTTGATGAAAGTGGTGACTCCCCCATCATAGGGATCATCTATCTGTTATGCTCGTGCAATACTTAGTATATCACATCCTTACTTGTCACGGTGGGATACATAAGGTATGTAGTACCAAAGTTGAAGAAATATCAAGATGTGGGCTGAAAATATCGCAATTGGCCATGACCTTAGGGATAAAAGGTGTTTGAGTTGTCTTCGTCTTGTTTCATAGTAGTAAAAACTTTGGGCCAACTTTAGGCCTTAGGAACATACATACATTTATAAATGGTCAAAAAGTTCATGATTGGGTTGATTTAGACCCACACATGTTGTGCCTTTATTGAAAAGGGGCAAGATTATATGCTTGTTTGTTTGCCGTGTTTTTTTGTCAAAGGATTCATAACAATTGAAACAAAGTATCCATCCAACAAATATACATCAACATCGATAAAACTAAATCAACAATTGAAACATTGATCAGTTTGTATGACCATCACTCATATCTTGAGAAAAAGAAATCTTCATCAAAAGGCCAAATTGAAGAAGAGAAAAACTTGGTTCAAGGGCCCTTATCAAAAGAAGGATTTTTTTTATATCAATAGACAACTCTTTATCTCACATAGAGTATTCTTGCATCATATGCGCTTATACCTTCAAGGAAAATCCAATGAATTTCACAAAGAGCCTTTGAGCAATAGAGCTTTCACTCAGTATAGAGATTTTGATTATCACAAGAACAAAGGGGGCAAGATCAATCCTGCTTTCTTTCCTAAAATTTGTATCACATACAACGAAGGTCGAGGGGAACTACAAACCCCTGTAAGAGAGGAATAAGTAGAAACCCCCTTCATAATAGAAGAATTTTATTGAGACACATATCCTACCCACTTTCACATTCAAACATCACAAATTCACTCAACTCTCAACACAAAGAGGTCTTGTCCTTAGTCATTTCTGATATTGCTTAAACAAACCAACAAATCATTTTTAGGGTGTCTCTACATCTAGGATCAATCATCCTAAGAAGCATTTCTACACATCTACATAGGTTAAAACTAGTTTATGAGTGCATCCTCTTATTACTAGGTAGCTTGGATTGTAACACGTCTCAAACCTTGCTATACCTCCTCACATCAAATTGTTGAAAAACACAAACAAAATTCACAAAGAACTCTGTTGACATCCAACCTTCAGTATTAGAGATCTATCTTCCACCAAACATTTCACAAAAACTTGTCTTCCATCAAACATTTCATCACCACCTCATAGTCATTTTCACAAACATCAACTTTTAAAAACATGGCTCAAACAAGATCAATGAGAAATCAACAACCAGAAGTTGAAGAGGAGGAAGAAAACCTCAACGATTTTTATGAGGCCTTTGGAGGAGGCACTAAGGATGAAGAACCTAGCACTCCAACTCTAGAAGATATAGAAAGAGCACAACATAATCCAAAATTCAACAGACTCTTTGATGAAATTCTTAGAAACAATGTCAATGCTCATTTCTTGAGAATCGCTCAAGAGGGTGCCAAACCTCCCTGTAACTTTGATACAACACAATTACGACAAACATCCAAGAAACATAGCCATCACAATGGTGGAGGAGGTAGAGAATTCTTCTGGTATGACCCTAATCATTAAGGGAATCCTCTACCTCCTCCTCCTCCTTCAGAAATAGACATGTTGAGGCAACAAGTAGAAAATCTCGCCCAACAACTGAACGGTGGTGTGAAGGCCAATCGATTCTCACTTAATGACATTTGTCCCTATCCTTTTGATAGGGACATGCTTATGCCACCTTTTCCATGAGGGTTCCAAACACCCAAATTTGAAAAATATAGAGGCAAAGGAGATCCTAGGGACCATGTTTGAGAATTTCACTCCACTTGCTTAGAGGTGGCCTATGAGGACACATATTTGATGCACCTCTTTCCTCAAAGTTTGGGAGGCACAACCACACAATGGTTTTCATGACTGCCAGGTGGTATTAGAACATTTGAAGAATTGGTCAAAAAATTCATCGCTCATTATGTACACAACATAGAACATGATGTCACCATGTCAGATTTGTGCAACACAAAACAAAAACTAGGGGAGTTGTTCTCAACTTTCTTACAACAGCAGAGACAATTGTCTAGCAGACGCTGTCTTCATCTACCTGAGCAAGAGTTAGTGGAAATTTTCATTTCCAACTTAAATGATGAAATGTAATTTCATTTGGACATGAAGGGTAGATAATCCTTTGAAGAAATTATAACTCAAGGGCTCAAATATGAAAGATACCTCATCAAAAAGGGACTTATCAAAAATTATAATGAAAACAAAGATGGTCCTCATCCACACTATAATAGTAACAAACCAAAATTTTGGAACAAAAACAAGAACATTGTCAATGACGGGATAGTGGATGCAAGAACAGTGAAAATTGCACAACCTGTTGTCAAGTTTGCAGGACAAAATCCCCCTCCTAACAACAACACCATCAATAATCCACAAAATCAAGGTCACAATACACAACAAGAGGAACCAAAACAAAAGCAATAAAACTACAAGCCAAAATGATCTTACACCAATTAATATCCTCCAATCTTGTGACCGTACCCAAAAAAATCCACTTATGAGCCTCAAGTCAAGCCTCCATGGTGGCAAACAAAAATTGTGAATTCCACCAAGGAAGAGGGCATAAAACAAGCGATTGCCATTGGCTAAAAGATCTTGTTTAGGATCATACTGATAGAGGAGAAATCAAAATTGAGGGACATGACCCAAAAAAATCCAATGATGATCACTTATTGTTCAATCCACTTCCATCACATGATCAAAGGGGTCCTTCCACCTCAGGGAGAAACATAGATACCACAACCAATTACACACAAGCCACAAACAATTATACTGCGAATCACCTTTTTGATGCGGATGAACAAGTTGCAAATCTTACCATAAAAGATCAAAATCCTACATGCAACATTGTTACGTGTTGTAGCAAGATTACTATTCGAGCGACACCACAAGGAATGACACCCCTCCCCAAACAATATAATCTTGTAGAGAAATTGGATAAGACGCCCATGTGTGTGAAAAGTAGACCTGTATCTGTATCTGAAATACACAACACTTCAATTAAGTCATTAGATGCATGGTTAGTAAATCAATAATCAATGAATAATAAACCATTACAAAGCGACCCATTGCCTTCTAGTAGATGCGAGTTTATATTGCTCTCAAATCGCTAAGCTATCCAATGACTAGACAACACCGAAATGAAAGATTTTTAAATCTATATGAGCATGAATATGAGCTAAATGGATGCAAGATTTAAGCTAGATATGCAAGATTAATCTAACATGATTTAAGCAATATATGAATATTTAAGCTAAATGATTTAAGAAATATGAAATAACTAATATGCAATATCTCAATGCAAATTCTCAATGAACCTAGAGCAAAAACAACATAATAACAATATATTCTCCAGGATCCTTGAATGAGAGATGAGAGCCTGAATTTATAGAAAATTCAGAAAGAAACCAATGGCTGAGATCAAATGATGATGAGCGGTCAAGATTTTCCAAGAGGAAGCACAATCCAGGTGAATTGATGTGATTGAATGCTTTTCTTAGTTTTAAAGGAAATTGAACTAAAATTAAGATAAAATCAGAAAAAACTAATTTATTCTCTATTTTATTCAATTTTAATATTTAATTGTTTTAATTGCTTTCTTTGAGATTATTTATCAATTTTTAATTTGTTTTTCAAGATTATCTCCAATTGATTTCTTTTCTCAAATTTTAATTCTTTTTTTCAAATTAATTCCTTTTTTGATGATTTAATGGCAAATTGATTTATTTAATTAAATATGCAAAAGATATTGAATTAAAATAAATAAGATAATTGTTTAAAAATGATTTACTTGGAATGATCAATTAATTAAATAAATATTTAATTAATATTGGTTGATTAATTTGCCATGTGACATTGATGATTTTAGAAATTAATTGTGTGCTCAAGATTTATTTAATTGTCTTTGGTTAGGATCTTGGTGATGTTGTCGAGATTAGGGGCTCATGGTTTAGATGACCATTTCTAGGGTATTACATTTGCCCCTCTTTGAATTAATGTGCGAGCAATGCGTTGGTTCAAAGAATAGTTGATGTCTAAGAGATACTAGTTCTGAACTTGATTGATCACGAACCAAATGAAGAGTGAGGTGTTTAGCTTGATTTGAAGTGATGAAGTTGAACGGATTTGATTAAAGCGAGACCGATCCCAAACTTGATTGAACTAGGACCGATAAAGAGAAAAGATATTGAACTTGAACTTGATTGATCAAGAAGCGGATCTTACTGATATAGAACTTGATTGAACTAGACTTAGTGAATGAAGAGAAAATCGATCTTGAACTTGACTGATCAAGATGTGAAGAGGAAAGATAAACTGTCCAGCTTGATTCAATGTGATGAAACTGAACACCTGCTTAGATTGAGTGTGTGATCAAAGATACTCTTTAAACCCTTGATTGAGTTTAAATGAATAATCAGCTTGATGAAAAGCGATGAAACTGATTAATGTTAAGAGATTGATTCAGACAAAGACAATATCAGCTTGATTTGAAGCGATAAAACTGATATGGCTGTAGTGATTGATTTGATTCAAATGATCAAGAAATATCAACTTGATATAAAGCGATGAAGTTGAGATACCCCTAGTGATGAGATCTTGTTTGATGTTTAGAAAAGATTAGCTGCTCGACTTGCAATGAAGATTTTTGAAAGAAATTCTCGACTTTGAAGTTGTGAGGTCATAAGGTCATGAGTATGTCCCCTCAAGAGAGAAATCGAAAGATAGTGAGGGTACATGATTATAGGAAATTGTTTAGCGACGATATTGATTTATTTGAGCACAAAAGTGATTCAGAGGAATAAAATTGAGATTCAGCGTTGATGCATTAGAAGTTGAGCGCAAATTGGAGAAAGAGTGAGATTTTGAAGGAAAGAGCTAAGTGGTCCAAATTTTATGAAATTGACTAGCAGAATGATCTCGAATTTCAATTTTGATCCCGAAAACGGAATCAGGATAGGCAAACTAGCCAAGGGTACAATTTTCATCTCCATCAGAGCAAGTTGAAAAATTAGGGTTTTGACTATATATGGGGTAAAAGTGTCATTTTCAATTCATTTTAACCCTCCAAGTTTGAAAACTCAAAAAGCCTTCTGTGAAGAAAAATGGTGGTTCCCACTCATGTGCATCGATTCAAGCACCAAAGATGACATAATCAACCTCAGAACTATGAGCGAGCGGTAAGTGATCTATTTTAAGCCTGTTCTTCATTTCAATTTTGAATTTTTTGTTGTTGAATTTTTCTTTTTGCATGTTGAAGTTAGGCGTTTTCGTTTTGTCATGCGAGACAGGATCCTATCTCATATGACAAACTGATCAATTTTCTTTTGTCATTTAAGTCTACTAGTTTTTTCGTATGAGACCTATCCTTCTGTCATACGACAACATTCAAAAGAGACCATTTTGTCATTTAGGGGCTAGTCTTGTGTCGTATCAGCCGGTTTTGTCATTTTAAGCCACTTCCCGACTCGTACGAGTTGCTACCTCTGTGATGTTTTGTCGTTTGGAAAACAGTGAGCATTTTTGAAGGTGTGAACTTGAAAGTTTGATTTTGCAATTAGTGTAGTTGGTTTTGCATGATGTTTTGCTTCCTTCATCAGCTATTTTGGAATGTTTCCTAATGATCTTTTGTTTGATTTGTGCAGGTTCAATTACCCCATGTATTATTTAGATGTGAATACCCACCTATGATGGAATTAGTTCGATAGTTATTAGATATAGATTGGGTGCATATTGATGCATGTGGATTGACTCATCTTCTTGGGTTGCCTGATATTCATGTGAATCACGGTATGCTCACTGCCTTAGTGGAGAGGTTTCATTCATAACATAATACGTTTCATTTGCCAGTTGGGGAGATGACCATCACTCCCGAGGATGTATATAGGATTCTCTGTATCCCTTTTGCTGGGGATAAGGTAGATTATGATTCAACACAACATCTTGGCCTTCTAGCCCTGAGACAGTTATTTCATGATGTAGACATTCTGACACAATCCATCAGTTGCGATGAGATGATGACCAGATACAGTGAGGACTTTCCACTGGCTTGCATCTTGGCAGGTTTCATTGGCTATTTTCTTATGCCATACAGGGGACAATAGGGGTTTTTATACCGACGGGGCAAGATGTTGGAGAGACTTGTTGAGCACCACCATAGATTAGGATGGGGTTCTTGCATATTGGCCCATATGTATTGTGAGTTGCATGAGATCATCTACCGGGAGGGGAAGAGAATGGCTGCCGGAGTTTTGATTTTGCAGGTATGGGCATGGAGCATCTCCCAGTATGCAGGGCGATTATTGATGAGGCCAGAGATCCACAATAATCCATTGTGTATAGAAATGCTGGATATGTGACGCAACCCCCTCTAGGCAAGACCGATTATTGGAGACGTCAGCTGGACAATCTGATAGCTAACACATGGAGACCTTATAGGGGTCTAGAGCCTTGGGATGATTGGAGAGCTATTCGTAGAGACATCTTCATGGCATGACCTCTCATAGGCAGATCACAGATAGTGGTTGAGCGGTTTATTGTTACTCGAGTGATGAGGCAGTAGGGTAGACCTCAAGGGATCTCGCAAGAGTTTACTGTGTACGCACGTTATGTCGATGAGGAGAGGCAAGGATGGGGTCCTAAGCTATCATACACCTTGAGCATGTAGGAGCTACCCGGGTTACATCGACTGAGATGGGATTACTTGGATGATATTGTAGATGCAGGGGTATTTCCCTAGTACAGGGATTGGTTTCAGCAGCATCCATTCCTGAGATTTACTGATTTGGCTAAGCAGGCACCTCATATAGAGGAGGTTGAGGATGATGCCCGTGCGTAGGCACAAGGACATGGACAGAGGCGGGAATAGAGAGAAGAGGCTCTGAGGTGGGTAGGTAGTGATCCTATTGCTAGCAGTAGAAGGGTACCAGTTGGTGGTAGGCAGCAGTGAGGAGAGGGTGGATCCCTAGGGATGGTTGGAGTGAGGCTGAGCGAAGGAAGGGTGCCAGAGGGAGGAGAGGAGGAGATAGTAGCTCTGAGATAGGTCAGGCAGAGGAGAGAGGAGTAGGGGGGAGCCAGAGGTGGAGATGGAGGAGGTGATGGAGGCAGAGATGGAGGTGGAGAGCCTGCGAGGGACCAAGGGGCAGATGTAGTGCGATCGATGAGAGCACGCCTAGCAGGTTTTCAGTCATAGTTGACAGTGGCACAGACATAGCTGGCAGAGCAAGACTGACAACTAGTAGAGATTAGAGCAGAGAGAGATTGTTAGGTCGCGACAATGAGGGCAGAGCGAGATGCTCTACAGCAGGAGGTTCTTCATCAGACGAGTCGGGCGACCTATTATGTTGCGGCTTACAACGTAGCAGTTCTAGTAGCGCAACAAGTTGTACCGTACTCTCAATATATGGCTCGATCAGAGGGAGCTCGTGCACCTAGGCAGGATCTGGGTTAGCAAGCTCCGCCTCCTCCACCACCTAGCGATGAGGGAGAGGCAGAGAGCTAGATTTTTTATTTGTAGCTCTAACATTTTTTTGTAGACACACCCATTTTTTGTAGTCTTTATGATTCTTGCTCCGATGGGAGTTTGCATATGTTAGTGGACATCATTTTGTACCCTAAGACTTGATCATTTTATATATATGAGATCTTGATTTGACTTCATTGTACTTGTGTCAATCGATTTATGAGATGCTTGTCTATATGCTTTATTCTATATGTATGCATAGTTGTTTAGTATGGATGTATGTAATGCAAATGAATATGGATGTTTGTTTTTGTTTCTTTTCATATACAAATAAAATGAGTGAAAATGAGTAATGAGTAGTGCAAGTTTTTCAATTTTTCAATGCAATAAGATGAATGCAAATGAATGTATGAATCTGTATAAAATGCTTATGTATGCAACTAAGCATCTCAATACATAAGTACTCGATCAGAGAAATGATGAAAAAGAGAGACCACTTAGCTTAGAAATGATGAAGCTTCAAACTCTCATCCAAAAGATAAAGAGATCATTTTTACCATACCGAAATCACTCTCAATTCACAAAATGCAGCATGAAATGCAAAATGAGATGCAACTTGAAATGCAACTTAAACCTAGTCATTGGATTTGAAATGCTTAAGGTTCATCACTGAGCATTTTATGAACATAGCAAGCAGAATAGAGTTCATTTCATTGCATATACAATATGAATTATCTTGTTCGCAATGACCCTTTGTTCATTCATATCCTTAAATAGATTACGCATGGACCTGGATTGCATGATAAAGAAACTCCCTCAAAATAGACAAATAAATGATGGGAACCTCCCTATAGCATTCAAATAAGCGGAGTCAATGTACGTGTGACAATTTCACCTTGATGTGAAGGCTCTTATCACAGACACCCAACTAATTTAGATGTTTCCAGATCATCAGAATCATTCCTACAAGCAAAAAACAAAGAAAATATTATGCTCCCAATCCTTGCTGCTCTTAGTCAAGATAGACTTCCTCGAGTTACTTATAGGGATAATAATTGAAAACCAATATAAAAGACAGCACACAAAGAAAATTTCATACATAGCTCAAACTGTTTAGTGATTGTTTTTAGTAATGTTGTTTTGCTTGTGTATTTAGTGATAAAACTCTTCAGTAGTCAGGAGGCAGGTGACCGACTCAGAGTGGATGACCAGGTTACACTGACGTAAAGTTGACCTGGGTGATGCTTCTTAGGACATGTAATGTGCTCTGTCGATTAACCTAAGACTAGGACATTAATCAGTTTCAAGCCATGAGGGTTCCAACGAACCAGGATGTCACAAAAGTGACTGAAATATGTACAAGCGAAAGCAAAGATGCATGAAAGTGGGAATTGCCAAAGTTGCATTGATAGATGGAGCGCTTGAGTACAATAGGTGCCTGTTTGCCAGGTTTTCACTTGCTTGGCAAAGATTCTTCTTCTTTTTTTTTTTAACCAAGGTTTCTCTTTTTTTCCCCCTTTTTTTTTCTTTTTTCTTTTTTGATTTCTTCAGGACTTTTTTTGATTTTTTTTTTGCATTTTTTTTTTCATGACTTTTTCCGATTTTTAGGATTTCTTCAGGACCATTTAGATGCATAGGCTGTTGGAGAAGAGAATATTTAGGTGAATAATTTCTTCAGGTGGATGGTGTTAATTGGTTCATGAAGCTGTTCTCCTTTTGATGTTGAGAGTTGATAGGAACCAGAGCCAAAGGCTGCAGTAACGATGTAGGGACCCAGGCAGTTGGGTGTAAACTTCCCTTTGTTGTCTCGAAACTATTGATTCTTAGGATTTTCTCTCAGAACAAGTTCACCAACCTAAAATTATCATTGTCGAACCTTTTTTTTATAACCTCTAGACATTCTCTTTTGATATGCTCTTAGATGATCAAACGCCACTTGGCGTCGTTCATCCAACAATTCGAGTTCTTGCAATCTAGCTATTCTCTAGTCTTCATCAGTAACAAGACCTTGCAAAGAGACTCTTAGAGATGGTATTTCCACTTCAATAGGTAATACTACTTCAAACCCATACACCAAAGAAAAAGGTGTAGCCCCAGTAGGTGTTCTGATACTTGTTCTATAAGCCCATAGGGCATGATTGAGCTGTAGATGCCAATCTTTTCCAGATTTATTTACTGTTCTGTGTAAGATAGTCAACATATTCTTGTTAGATGCTTCAACTTGTCCATTACCTTGAGGGTACTACACAAATGACCAGTGTTGTTTTATTTTGAATTTTTCACAGAGTTCATTTAGATATTTGTTTTTGAACTGTCCTCCATTATCAGTTATAATGGATGAAGGTATACCATACCTGCAGATGATATAATTAAGGATGAACAGAGCTACTTGTTTACTGGTTACTTTGATGAGCGAAACCACTTCTACCTGCTTAGTAAAGTACTCAGTGGCAATTATAAAAAACTTGTGTCTGTTAGATGATGTGGGATATATTTGGACAATTAGATCAAACACCCACTGTTGAAAGGGCCAATGTGTAAAAAAGGGTATGAGATCCCTTGCTGGAGTGTGTATAAGGCTCCCATGTAGCTGACATTTTTCACAGGTTTTAGCAAATTTTATAGCTTCTTTCTCCATGTCTGGCCAGTAGTAGCCAGCCCTTAGTAGTTTTCGTGCTAAAGTTAGACCATTTGAATGGGATCCACAAACACCTTCATGAACCTCGGATAATGTGCGTTGAGACTCCTCAATTTCTAGGCACCTAAGCAAAGTACTATCTAAACCTTGCCTAAATAGGTCGTTAGAAATGATGACGTATCGTGACGCATTTCATATTAGGTTCCTTTTTTCATTTCAGGAAAGATTAGCAAGGACAACTTGGTCACGCAGGTAAGAGTAAATGTGGCTATAGTGAGATGAGTTATGTCCAATAATGGAATAGACCATCTGGGACTCGGGAGAGTCATAGGAAGGATAATATAACTCTTCCACGAGGAACTCAAAGTGAAAATTAGATTCCTATAGCTGTGGTATAGACGCCAAGGTGGCCATTGCATCTGCTGCTCTATTTGCTGATCTGGGGATCTACTGAAATGATACAAAGGTAAAGTATTTCTTGAGATCATCCACCATTCTCTTATAAGGCATCAGTTTCTCATCTCTTGTCTGATATAGATCATTGATTTGGTTGATAATAAGTTGAGAATCTCCATAGATGTGTAATTCAACAATCTTCCACTTGATGGCCAGCTTGATCTCGTTTACCAAAGCTTCATATTTTGTAATGTTGTTTGTGCAAGGAAAGAAAATTTTGTAAGATTTTGAGATTGAATATTTTTTAGGAGTAATAAAAAGTATTCTGACACCAAATTCATGTTGAGTGAAAGACCCATCAAAGAACATCCTCCATGATGGTTGAGTAAGGTGCATGATTGATTCATCCGGAAATTCTATATGCAGAGGTTGATTGTCTTCAAGTGGAGAATCAACAAGTTGGTCTGCAATAACCTATCCTCTAATGGCTTTACTTTCCACATATTCAATATCAAATTCCATAAGAACCATGACCCATTTAGCCATTCTTTCGATGAGTGTCGCTTTGCTGAGAAGATATTTGAGTGGATCAATCTTTGCTACCAGCTTAATAGAGTCTGCTAACATATAGTGTCTTAATTTCTATGATGCAAAGACTAATGCCAAGCATTCTTTTTCTATTATAGTGTAGTTCATTTCATAAGACACCAATGTTCTACTGATATAATATATGGCTCTCTCTTTTTTATTTTCATCCTGTTGTGCCAGAAGTGCCCTAGTGAAGTATCTGTAGTTGATATGTATAGAATCAATGGCTTACCTTGAATTGGTGGCATCAATATGGGTGGATTAGAAAGATAATGTTTGATTTGTTTTAGATGTTTTTCACTATCTTTATCCCAGTTGTATTGAACTCCTTTCCTGAATACCTTTGTGAAGGGTTGAGCTTTGTTTGCGAGCTGAGATATAAAGTGCCTTATTGATTGAAGACGGCCCTGTAAACTTCTTATTTGACTGATATTCTTGGGCGGAGGTATTTCCATTATAGCTTGGACCTTTTCAGGGTCAACCTCAATTCCTTTCTTTGAAATTATGTAACCAAGTAATTTTCTCGATGTTACTCAAAATGTACACTTTTTTAGGATTTAGCCAGAGCTTGAATCATTCCTTTCTATCCAATATGAGGCCTAGTTTCTTGAATATGCGTAGATCTCTTCATGGTTTTTACTAGGGTTTCATCAACATAATCTTCCATGTTTTCATGCATCATATCGTGGAAGATAGTGGTTACTTCTCTTTGGTAAGTTGCTCTTGCATTCTTTAGTCCAAAGCATAACATTCCAGCAAAAGGTGTCCCATGCAATGTGAAGGTTGTCTTTTATTGATCCTCAGGAGCTATCTTGATCTAATTGTAACCAGAGAATCCATCCATTAATGAATAAATCTCATATCCAGCAGTCATATCTACTATCATATCCACGTTGGGCAATGGAAAATCATCTTTTAGACATGCTTTGCTGAGATCCCTGAAGTCTGTGCAAACTCTAATAGATTTGTCTGCCTTTGATACAGGTACTATGTTTGATATCCATTCTGCATAGTCTATAGCTCTAATAAATCCAACTTTTAGCAATTTTTCTAGCTCAGCCTTAACTAGTAGTGCCACATGAGGATGCATCTTACGGAGTTTTTGCTTGATTGGTTTAACTCCTGGTGTAATAGAGAGATGGTGCATGATGAGATCAGGATCTAGTCTTGGCATATTGGAGTATGTCCATGCAAAGTTGATCTTCTTTTCTGAAAAGAGGTTGTTGAAATCTTTTAACTCTTCTGTTGATAGTGATTGTGCTAAATGAATGATATGTGGCATTTCTTGACTTCCAATATTGACTGTTTGAGTTGGTTCAATTAATATCGAAGACCTTTCTTGGAAGTGACTTGGCAGCATATCAAGTATCTCACCTTCAGGTGCCTCAGAGAGGTTTTCACCCTTAGGTACGTCCTTTATTTTTACTATTTTTGATTCTGACACCACCACAATGTGGTTTTTGCCATTAGATCTCTTATTTTTCTTTTTTTGATTTTTGCGACTGAGATACTTGATGTCTGTTTCAGTCATTTTCTTGCTTTGCTCACTGGTGGAAGAGTTCATAGGTTCTACTGCATGAAGATAGAAGGCTAGTGTGTAGTCATTGGAGAAGGTGGGTATATTCAAAGGTTGGCTATAAAGAGTACAATCAATTAGTTCAAGATGTATCAAAGATAAAGTTTGAATAGGTTTAATGGAGTTCATAGTACTATCATCATGACTTCGGACCAACCAGTCGAGTTCCAGAAGACTACCTTGCGTAGGTGTCGTGAGACCAGGAAGAGTTACAACACAACTATCAAAATTTATGTTAGTATTTATTGGACCTAACCCAACTGGACTACTTCTAGCTTCGTCACCTACTTCAAACTGGACTACATACCATGGTGTGACAGTAACAGGGTCAACAGACAACATCTCAACATTCATGACAGAGTAGTCATAATATGTTGTTGAATAGTTGTTGTTATAAATGGAGCTTCTGTCTGAGTTATCAGAGTCATAAGATGAAGTTTCTAACTCATCTTCAATTGGTTTAGTAAAAGTATATATAGTATCAATACCTACATCTTTGATGCTGCAAGTTCCTTCGTGATTTGATTCATTGATCACTTGTATATGACACACTTCTGGACATAACCTTGATGGTTCAGTTAATCCTTGTCGTCTATTCCATTCAGCTTCCTCTGGACTGATAACTGGTCCTTCTTTTGTAGCTTCTAATTCTTCTTTTGTAGTTCCATACTTGATTTGTCTTATCTCATTAATGGGAGAGTTAGTAGGTGAAGAAATTTCTCATGTCCTTTCTTCCTCCA
Source organism: Cryptomeria japonica (assembly GCF_030272615.1). Taxonomy (NCBI): domain Eukaryota; kingdom Viridiplantae; phylum Streptophyta; class Pinopsida; order Cupressales; family Cupressaceae; genus Cryptomeria; species Cryptomeria japonica. The sequence continues at coordinate 285,500,546 of NC_081407.1, read as the reverse complement.
ACTGTTGTTCATAGTCTTCATGTCTTTTTAGTCTGATTTCTTCTATTTCCTTTAGCTTTTTTAAGCGTATCAGCTCTTTTGCGTCATCTGCGATATCACTGGATTCTTCGGGGTTCCTGTAGTAGATGTATCTGAAAGATGGTTTGGACCCCATTCATACTCATTGGAACCAAATTTTGAATCCTCTACTTGTTGTCTGCCAGTATATGTGACCAGAATGTTCAGTGGTGCAAACAATTCTCTGATTCTGTATACTTCTTCTCTTATATCCTCTGGGATTTCTACTTCTTGTAGTGTTATAGATGATACTAATAGAACTTGATTACCACCTGCTTCCTCTCTCTGGGTTGGCAATTCTTCTTGTTCATTGTTACACTCATCCTGAGTTTGTTGAGTATTAATTTCCTGTGGTGTTGAGGGTAGTACCTTTTTCCTCCACTTAGGTTGATAGTGAGGAGTACATTTCTGATATGATGACTTTCTTGGATCGTATCCTAGTCTAGCTTTATCATTTGCAGACTTAGTTTGTAACTGAATAGGTTCAACAATACCTTCCTGACCCTTGCCTAGAGGACCAGTACTTGAATATCCCATGCGTTGAAGCATCTTATAGCTTGGACCATATTGTGTCGGGGAAACCTCACAGTGTCGTATTTCTTTGTTTGCGCTATCTTCTTTGAAAAGCCATTTGAGAGCAGCATCCTCCTCTATTTCATCTGCAAGCGAAGTAGAGGACTGTATAAAGAGACCATCATAAATGACTTTTGGAGTTGAAATTTGTGGCTTCATAACCTCTGATGGTTTTCCCGACTGTCTTGGTGATGGATGAAGAGACATTAGTGAGAGTACAGGCTTTATCTTGTAGCCATCCATGCCAGTGTTTGTGATTTTCAATTTCTTCTCTAAATATTTCAACAAAAATTCTAAACTTTTAGCTGTAGAGGTTGCTCTATTATGAGGAACAAAAGCATCAACACTCTGCGTTAATGCATTACAGGTATAGCTTGTATTGACAGGAATACTAACTTCAACTCCATTATAAGGAAATTTCAAGCACTGATGATAAGTAGATGGCACTGCTTTCATTTCATGAATCCATGGCCTGCCCAATAAGATGTTGTATGAAAGAGGAAGGTCAAGGACCTGAAAGATGACATCTCTTTCCATAGGTCCTACCCTGATTGGTAATAGTACTAGACCTTTAGAGGTTCTTTCTTCTTCATCATAAGATTTGATTGTTATTTTCTTTGTTGGATCAATAACATTTTCAGAAAATCCCAGCTGTGTCAGTAGATTGTAAGTATAGATATTCAACCCAACACCTCCATCTATCAAAACACGTTTAACTCGATGTTTATGGATCATAGATTTGATGTGTAATGGCTGGTTATGCGGGTGACTCAGTGAGTTATCATCTTCTTCAGAGAAAGTGAGGTAATGAGGTGAAGTCAGGTGACCCACCATAGATTGAAACCGATCAACATCTAAATATTTAGGGACACTAGTGGTGAGCAAAGCCTTGTCCAGGATCTCTCTATGAGCGGAAGAGATCTTAAGAAGTTCTAAAATGGAGATTTGAGCATTAGTTCTTTTCAATTGTTCAACAATACTATAACCAGGAGAGGATGATGAAGCCAACTATTTTGATTTGGCTATGATTGTGTCTGTTTGTCTATTTGGAGGAGTTGGTAGGTTTGATGTTGTTTGATTGAAAGTTGAGGAACTAGCTCCTTGGAGAGTAACCTTCTTTTGAGCGCGGGTCACAACATTAGCAGTTTATGCTTGATTTTGTTTATCTTTGATTATGATCACACTACAATATTCAGGCTGGGAAGACTCAATCATGTTGATCACGTTGTCATTGTTAGTGTAGGTATAATTGACTCTAGCACCTCCCTTGGATTTTGAGGAATCTCCTTGTTCATAAGTCGGTAAGGGATCTTTAAAGGCCTTATGATCAACATTAGTCACGTGATTTCCAACAACGATCTTGCCAGTGTCAATGAGATCTTGAATCTCATGTCGGAGTTTCATGTAGTTGTTTGTGTTATGTCCCTTGTTCCGATGGTAGTCATAGTATTCGTTTTCTCTCCACCATTTGGGTTTAATTTCTGGATCATATGGTTTAGAATTGTCTGGGAATGTTATCAGATCATTTGCCAATAAATTTTTAAAAGTTGATTCATATGATTCATCTAGAGGAGTAAACTCATGTTTAGGCTTTGAAAGCCAAGGTTTCTCTTTAAACCATTCTCTTGCTTTCTTCAGTGGATTTTCTGCTGCAGTTTCAGTTGCCTTGAGTGCTTGTGTGCCACTAGCCAAGTTAAATATGGTGGATTTTGTTTTTGCCTTAACATTGTCTACCACTCCACCATTAACAACATTTCTGTTGTTATCTTTGCGTTACTTCCAGTATTTGTTCTTTTCTTTAGAGCTAGAACCTTGTGATGTTTCTTTCCAAAGTGATATATCTCCCTTTTTTATAAGTACATCTTCCATTCTGAGGGCATTATCTACCATTTTGTTGAATGAAGGATGTACTTGCATCTGGATGTTGTATTTCAATTCAGGGATCAAATTGTTAACAAGGATATCCATTTTCTCGAAATATGGAATTGTTCATGAATATCTAGAGAACATCTTTCTCCATCGTTGGAGAAAAGTGAGGAAGGGTTCTCCTATTTTTTGTTTGATATTTCAAAGCTCTATCATAGTGAATGGATGATGAATGTTATAGGAATATTATTGTAGGAATAGTTGGATTAATTCTTCAAAAGTTTTTATTCCCATAAGCAGACTTGACAACCATTCCATAGCTTGCCCCCTAAACTTCTTGGGAAAAGGCGCATGAGATACGTTTGGTTGTGCATTAACTCCACACATAAAGTACAAAAATCTCTGATATGATCTTGAGGATATGTATTCTCGTCATATTTTTCAAACTTAGGTATTTCTACATTTGAGGGGAATGGAGGCATGTAGAGGTTTTTGTCAAATGGGAATGGGCATATTGTGTCCAAAGAATATTGTTTTGGTGATTTGTCTTTGTTTTTCAGTTATGTGATCTCAGTTTGCAACACTTGTAATTATTTGTTTAGCATTCCCAACGACATCTCTTCCTCTTTAGTGACGAGGGTCTCCACATCATAACCAGTAGGAAGCTTAGCGCCTTGTTTTGCTAGTTCTAGGAAATAGTCTTCTTTTTCTCTAGCCATGATAACCTTCATCATTTTTCGGAAATCTTTATCCTTTTGACATTTATGAATCTCTTTTTCTGGAGGTTCAGAGGCTTCAAATTCACTTGATGAGGAATCACTGTTGGTATCATGGATACTGATGTCATCGTAAGTTTTATGTTTAGCAACTTGTCTTTCCTGCCTTTCTCCAGACATGGTGGGTGATAGGGGCTGACCAAAGATTGGTATATCGTAAACTGGTATTTGTGATGATGACGGTTTATTTGAGATGAGGTTTTCTACAAAGAATAGATTGTCGTTTGATGAAAAGGGAGTTTATTTTCTTTTGTTTGTTTTGCTACGAGAACTTCTAGTTTGAATGGGCATTACAACTAACAGGACCGAGAGCTAGATGTGTTGTAGAAGTCAAGATCAAATTGTAGCTAGTTTTTCGTTTAACGTAGTGATTGAGTGAAGTAACTAAGATGTTATTTAAGTTAACTTAGGTTTGATAAGATGTTGTTTGAACTAGCTTAGAGATGATCGACAAAATCATGCAACGCAATGACAAGGGTATACTATCAAGGTTGTTTATGCTCAGGAGGATGATAACCAATTTTAGGCACGCTGTAGACTGTTTTAGGCAAGTTTGACTGTTCTAGACTGACAAAATCAGAGATTCGTATGATAGAATTTCCAAGATTGGATGACAGTGTAATAGCTTCAGGAAAATGATAGTATTATTTCGTACAAGTTGCTTCCTAATACCGTACGACATATGGGTATGTATGAAACGACAAACTGATAAATGCAATGTTTTATTGTACGACACAGGATTCAGGATAAAATGATAGTTCTTAGACCCAGACGACAGACAATCAAGGATCGTATGACACAAGATGGAGGCCAAAACAACAGACTGTTAGGACTAATGGAATATCATACGACACAAAATATGAAGCAAAACGATAAAACAAAAGGCTTGTAGGACTGTGTCTGGACAAAAATTAAATGCTGAGTTTTCGATGACTGAGTATGACTCGTTTTGAGGTAGACTGAGTTTTCACTAATTGACAAAGACTAGTTTTTGACACTGACAAAGTTTATCACTGAGTTAGTTGGTATTGTTTTCTCCATTTTTGGTATTCCAGTTTCAGTTCTAGGGATGAAAACACATAAAACATGCAATACAAATAATAAATTCAATCACAGAATGCAAACCCTATGGAAGCACACACCCAATAGCTAATCAAAATACGACCGCTGAGTCTCATGCAATGGATTCTCAATGTCGTATTAGCCGACTCCAAATGATAATGGGGGCATGATATGGCAAGTGTCTTGGGAGAGTTACTATCTCTCTTGCACAAGGATTATCAACCTTTCGGAGGTGAACCAAGTAGCTTCTAATTCGAATTGGAACTAGTAAGGGGTCCATTCAACGTGTCAAGGTATAAAATCAATTAAGAGGTCTCCCAGCCTTGAAAACCAAGGTTTTAATATACCCAAAGGTGCAGAGGAGAGCTATTCCCGAGCACTGTCGTTGACTTGATTTTCATCAAATCACATTTGTTTTATAGTGGGTTGGAGTACTTGGCATTTAGCCATTCCCACTTGGGTCATTCCCCTTTCACCGACCATAATGGCTATAGAGTTATTAGCTCCTCGGGAGGGTAGGCCCACTAAAGATATGCAAATCTAAAACTTAAAGAAAATGCTTCAAGGGTCGGGATTTATGATTGTCTATATAGACAAGAGCATACTCTCCTACCTCTTAGAATTCTCTTAAAACAAAAAATACAGATTTATTCTTTAACCAGATAGCAAGTTAGGTTCCTAAAAATGAATTTAATGAATACATGATGTTTGGTTGATTCTCTTTAGGTAACCTGCAAAAACAACGCATCAGTAGTCATGTCATTTTTTTCTTTGACAGGCGTATGTTTGATTAGTAAATTATTTGACAAGCGTTCTGCAAGAAACTGGTTAGGTTGTGAAAACATTAGGTAGACAGAAGACAATTCAGGGTTAGCGTGAGTGTAATCAAAATTGGATAGAAAACCTGAAGAATGAAACTTTTTTTAACCCAACAGAATATAGGATCGTACAATAATTATCACAAAGTAAAATGACAAAAGCCTTTTATCATACGAGTTAGAACTGAGCATGAAATGACAAAAGACAAAATCAGATATTCAGAACAGAATTTCATACGAGTCCATTTAGTAGTTTGTATGATAAAACAGAGGCTTCGACAAAATGTCGTACGATACAGTAATACCACTCATACGATATTTCACAGAGATTGTACGGATGAAACTTGTAGGAAGGAAAAAAAATGATTTTGAGGCCGAAGTATTGAACAACTTGCCCCACGGTGGGCACCAAAAATATGTGTGTGAAAAGTGGAGTTGTATCTGTATCTGAAATACACAACACTTCAATTAGTCATTAGATGCATGGTTAGTAAATCAATAATCAATTAATAATAAACCATTACAAAGTGACCCATTGCCTTCTAGTAGATGCGAGTTTAGATTGCTCTCAGATTGCTAAGCTATCTAGTGACTAGACAACACCTAAACGAAGGATTTTCAAATCTATATGAGCATGAATATGAGCTAAATGGATGCAAGATTTAAGCTAGATATGAAAGATTAATCTAACACGATTTAAGCAATATATGAATATTTAAACTAAATGATTTAAGAAATATGAAATAACTAATATGCAATATCTCAATGCAAATTCTCAATGAACCTACAACAAAAACAACATAATAACAATATATTCTCTAGGATCCTTGAATGAGAGACGAGAGCCTGAATTTATAGAAAATTCATAAAGAAACCAACGGCTGAGATCAAATGATGATGAGCGGTCAAGATTTTCCAAGAGGAAGCACAATCCAAGTGAATTGATGTGATTGGATGTTTTTCTCAATTTTAAAGGAAATTGAACTAAAATTAAGATAAAATCAGAAAAAACTGATTTATTCTCTTCAATTTTAATATTTAATTATTTTAATTGCTTTCTTTGAGATTATTTATCAATTTTTAATTTGTTTTTCAAGATTATCTCCAATTGATTTCTTTTCTCAAATTTTAATTCTTTTTTTAAAAAATTAATTCCTTTTTTGATGATTTAATGGCAAATTGATTTATTTAATTAAATATGCAAAAGATATTGAATTAAAATAAATAAGATAATTGTTTAAAAATGATTTTCTTGGAATGATCAATTAATTAAATAAATATTTAATTAATATTGGTTGATTAATTTTGCCATGTGACATTGATGATTTTAGAAATTAATTGTGTGCTCAAGATTTATTTAATTGCCTTTGGTTAGGACCTTGCTGATGTTGTCGAGATTAGGGGCTCATGGTTTAGATGACCATTTTTAGGGTATTACAACACCAATTCTCATCTCCATATTAGAGCTTTTACACTTATCCCCCTCACATAAAACAATCTTGGATCAAGCTCTCCAAGAAGCGTATGTCCCCGCCAACCTCAACACAAATCAGTTTCAAGCCATGGTTGGTAGTTTAAAGTCATCACCCTGTCTCACTTTTACCGAAAGTGACAACGCATCCTTCCAACAACCCCATAATGCCTCCCTCCATATTGAAGGGTTCATGAACCAACATAGAATCAAGTGAGTCTTGATTGACAACGGAGCCGGCTTAAACATATGCACCTTACAGTTAGTCACAACATTGGGTTATGCAACAAAATCAGTGGATGTTAGAAAAAAGATAACCATCAAAGCATATGATGATGCAGAATGTTCTTCTAGAGGAGTTGTTATATTACCCATCAAGGTTGGGCCAGTGGTGAAGCATATAGTTTGCCAAGTTCTAGACCTTCCTTTGCCATACAATCTCTTGTTAGGAAGACCTTGGATACATGACATGCAAGTCATTCCATCTACCTATCACCAATGTATCAAGTTTCCATATAATGGGGTAGAAAGTACAATCCCCGGTGATGCTAATCCATTTGCATATTGTAATAATATTTACCATCAGCCAGAGATCACTGTACCTAATAATATGGAAGCTATCCCTTCCTCATCATATGTTAATACATCCTCTCTTTCCAGCTTAACAACCCCTACACCAAAATATAAGAAATTAAAAATGAAAATGGCTGAGGAAGGTCCCAATGAATATAATCTTAGCCAACTCTTTTGTGTTGGGCAGTTACTCACATCCCCTAAGACTCGTGGAAAACCTCAAGGTTTACTTCAATCACCATTGGCCAAAAGAACTTGCACTTTGGCACAATTCACCCCTGGTAAAATTCAAGAGGAGGAAACCATGGATGAAGACCTAGCGGAATGGATCTACCTAGACCCTCTCAACAAAGAAATCCTAAAGGCTAAGCTCCCCACTGACAAATATGGCAAAGGCTTCACTATAATGCAAAGAATGGGCTATGATGGCCATAGTGCTTTGGGACCTTACAAGCAAGGATTACAAGAGCCCTTACAACCTGAGTTGAAACCAAGAGATAAAACTGGAGTAGGTTTTCAAAGAGAATCTCTTCCTAAGCTTTGATTCAAAGGAAAACCCAACAAATTTGTGCATCAACCAATAACTCCAAGAATGCAATCCTTGACTATATCTACAACACTAATAACCCCACCAACAACACCAACAACACCAGCAGCACCAACAACCCCACCTCCAATAATACATAAGCTAGTAACTAATGCACTATTCAATTCAAAAGACATCACAGCTTGGTACGATAATCGAATGCTAGAGAGTGATGATGAGAAACACTCACATGAGTGGGAATGAGATTCAATGCATTTAAATACTTCAGATGAGGAAGAAAAATCACCTCCTCCACCTCGTAAGGATATACCAGTTTATGGAGAAGCATGGATTAAAACATTTTGGGTTCCTGAGCTAGAAGAAAATTCCACAGGCCCTATGTCAAATCCTGTGCTCGAATGTGACAAGGAGAGTACCATTGATGAACTTCATGCCTCCATATTAACCTTCACTGATGCCTCCTATGAACTCAACTTAATGGACAAAGTAATGCCTATCATTCATCCCAAACTCATTGAATGGAACCAGCCAAATACCACATGCCTTGACCATTTCCAAAACGATGAGGCTGATAGTTCTGATACTTAATATAAGTACAGATCCAATAGCCAACAAGATGAGAGGGGGGGGGTGAATCATACAAACTTAATCATCCATAAAAACATCAGATTCAACCTTGGTAACATATATCAATCATATAACCAAAACTGTCAAACATGCAAACTTAAAAGCATATGAACAATACAAACCTCATAACACCAGATTTAATGTGGAAACCCAAATAGGGAAAAACCACTATGGGATTTCGGACCCACTAAGAAATATACTCTTCTACAGTATGCTCGGTTAAAAGCAAATCCTGTTAAAGATCACAAACACATTGCTAGATGTGACCCGGTTAAGGGATTTCCCTCATATCTGTTAGGATCTTCACTTTGTTAGAAGTGACCTTGTTAAAGGATTTCAAACACTCAATAAGAATGTCACCTTGCTAGAAGATTTTACAAATAAGACTGTTAAGTCCACTCGGTTAAGAGATTTTCTGCTACTTCTCAAAATAACAGTAATAAAAATATGTCTGCAACTTCACAGCTAAAAATGCTAAAGCAGATTCTTATTTGCTCAATATAATCAATTCATAGGACTTATCTTGTCCCTCTGTTGGGCTCTATACTCTGTTATCAAAACAGGTCTTCAAGCTTCTGTGCTCGGTAATCACTATGTAGCATCCATGTGCATACACTTACCCGCATACATTGTTTATCAATAGTTTCCTATTTATAAACAATCTTCCAACCGCTTAATCTCCTTGATCACATTTCCCATGATCAATCATAGCCATCAAATCTTCAATCTTGTCTAGGTTCAATGTATCCTTCGATCTGAAAACGTTTTACCCTGCCTTGGAACTTGCATTTTTGCCTTGGAACTTATGTTAGGGTATTGCGGTTCAATCTGAGCTGTAGATCTTCCTGCTGATCTTTCTTTACCATAGATTCTTTAACAATCTTCATACACGGCTTACCAATCATTTAATTCGCTCCAGCTCATCAGCTTCCTTCTTTAAATATCACATGTAAACATTTAATGCATTCTGTTATAGCTCGGTTGTAACTCGGTAAATACTAAACTTCACTCGGTAGACATTCTGCCTTCATTAACCGATAGTGATAACCTTAGGGTTTACTGACTAGGTTCTTTGCTCGGTAACATAGTATAGTATTAACCTTTCAAACAATAGCATATGTAGGATATCAAAACAATCTAAACATCATGATCTCATCATTGTCTAACTCGGTAATAGTTGCCCATTGAATAACTTATCCCCTTATTCATCATATTCTTTCTGTGTCTTTTACTGACATCTTTATACTCATCAAATCATACTTCTTAAGATATGGCAACATCATACTGAATTAGAAAATCAATTTCTTGACAACAATGACAAAATAATAATATTAAGACAGTAATCATCCTTAATCAGTTATATCCATAGTCATCAACAACCTTCTCAATATCCTTATTGAAATGCCAACAATCTCTCATTGTAATTGGAATGACAACCTTCTTCTTGTCTATTATAATGCCAACAGAGGCACTCATAGACTTTCTAGAATTAGGGATAACATACCAAGTGGGGATCATAAAGCTGGGTTTTCCATTGAACTTAACAACACAACATACTTTGGGGTAGATGCCAAACCTTTCAGCTGCAAAAATATTACAATAAAGCATGTATCTTCTAGTAAAAACCACATAGTGGTACTTTTTGATCCCAAAAAAGTAAAAACAAAGACCATATCCAAAGGTGAAAACCTCTTTGAGGTGCCTGGGGATAAAAGGTTTGACATCCTCCCCTTTAGTAAGAATTAGGAGAGATCAACCATCCTAATAGAAGAAACAAAAGAATTCAATTTGGGGACCCTTGACACTTCTCACAAAATACATTTGGCATCTGTATTAACTTTTGAAGAACAACCAAAATTTATGAAATTCTTCCAGAAGCGCCAAATCAACTTTTCATGGTCTTATGCAGACATGCCTAGCTTAGATCCAAATTTGGTCATGCATCACCTAACTATAGCAGAAGGAGAAAAACTTGTCAAACAAAAGCTTAGAAAGATGCACCCACAGATTGTCGTTCTTGTCAAGTATGAACTTAAAAAGCTCTTGGATGTTGGTTTCATCAGACCAATTGATTATGCAGAGTGGATCTCCAATATTGTACCTATTGGTAAACCTTATGGGGGCATCCATATCTATACGAATTTCAAAGATTTGAATAAAGCATGTCCTAAAGATGACTTTCCCTTACCAAACATCGACATGATTGTCAATCTAACTAACAATAGGTCATGTGATGCTTTCTCTTATGGATGGCTTTTCAGGATACAACCAGATTAAAATTGCTCCAGAGTGTCAACACAAAACTGCTTTCACATGTCCATGAGGAACATACTGTTGGAATGTAATGCCAATTGGTCTAAAGAATTCAGGTGTAACATATTAAAGAGCCACGAATACCATCTTCCACGACATGATGCACACAATAATGGGAGATTATATGGATGATTTACTAGCTAAATTATTAACAAGAGAGGGTCATCTTATAGTACTGGATAAAATATTCAACAGATTATAACAATACCACATCTGTCTCAATCCAAAGAAATGTGTCTTTGGAGTAACTTCTGAGAAGCTTTTAGGATACATTGTCTCAAGTAAAGGTATTGAGGTAGATCCTATGAAAGTCAAGGCAATCATGGACATGCCACCTCCAAAGAATATCAGTCAGTTGAGGAAATTACAAGGGCAGCTACAATCCATTCGGCGGTTCATTGCAAAATTGGCTAATAAATATCATCCCTTCACCCATATGTTACATAAAAATATCTGCTTTCAATGCGATGCAAAATGCCAACAAGCATTCCAAATGCTTAAAGACTACCTAATGAATACACCATTGTTGATTCCACCAGATCCAAGCAGACCTCTATTGTTATACATTTCAGCTACAACCATGACATTAGGAGTATTTCTTGCACAACATAATACAAAAGGAAAAGAGGGTGTTGTCTACTACATATCTCAAACACTGGTAGGCTATGAACTCAATTACACACTGTGTGGGAGAAAAAGTGACACTAAGCAAGCATGCCCTAATCTCACTTTCAACCACACACTTGTGGAATACGAAAGAGCCTAGAGGTATCACACAATTGGCTACTTCTTCTTGTGGAAGAGAGAGCCACGGGCTACCTATTAGGATTTCTATTCCTTTGTTGTAATTGAAAGATGAAATGATGCAAGTTCAATCCCTAACCCCAAAGTGCAAGTATGAACTAATAACAAGATTACAGAATTGAACTTAAATGATGGAAAGTTGTAAACACAAGGACAAGACAAGAATACAAATGCATACCCGGAGTTAAAATCTGACTGAAAATGTTCGGGACGGGGGCGCGGGCACCACTGTCCTGATTCTGCCCCTGAAACTGCTCCGAAAACTGCTGTTTTGCAACCTGAAAAAGCTGTCAAAATGCTGAAACTTGCTATCTGTCAGGAGGACCAGGGCGCCCAGCGCCCCTGTCCCAGGGACCAGGGCGCCCAGCGCCCCTGTCCCAGGGACCAGGGCGCCCAGCGCCCCTGTCCTGGCAGGACCAGGGTGCCCCACGCCCTTGTCCTGGTCTTTTTCTCTGAAATTTGGTGGGAAGGTCGGTCTCAGTCTGCTTCTCCCGGATCTGCAACCTGCGGCGTCGTCCGAGTCCCGAAACCTGCACTTATATCTGAAAAGGTGTTTGGGCAGCTATATAGGGTTTTGCCTTAGTCAAACCCCCGCTTTGGTGATTTCCACCTCCACGAATAGCCAAGTTGTACTGTAAAATGTATTGTGTGTGCATACCTAGTGTGTGTGCAAGGTCCTAAAATGCAAGAAAGCAAACTAGAGCAACCTAGAAAGTAAACCCTAATTGCTTGTAAATGATAATGTAAATGCTCTAAATCAAGATGCAAAGTGATCTAAAGCATGAATAAAAGATATATTGAAGCTTATGCAAAGACATGAAAACAACATGAAATCATACCCAACCCTCAAGGGAGGAGTACAAGCCAATCTTCAGTCGGTAATCTCCTATTGTTCTTCAATGTCTTCCAAGCCCTAAATGGATGAATGAAATTGATAAATGCTTGATAGAAGGATGTTGAATGTTGTTGAAGTCTTCAAAGATCTGCTCTTTCGCTGCATAGAAGGTCCCCTGAAAGCCAAAAATCGGATCCTTTCTAATGAAGAAAGAGAGCTCTTATATACGAAACCCTAGGTCGTAATTTCATCTTTTGGCCGACCTAGAGATTGAATATCCCGCCAATTTCTTGGGGTTAAGCTTTATTTTATGATTGGATCGTGCTCCTAAAATTTTGGGAAAAATGTCCGGGACCATGTTGCACTCCGGGCGCCATGGTCCCGACAACTTTTCACCAAATTTTCAGGGCCGTCGGATATGATGATTTTAGAGAGAATCCCAAAGTTACAGGTGATTTCGAGATGTTTTGACCCCCAAAATCAAGCCCCCAAGTTCAAAATAGGACCTAATTAGGGTTTTTGATTAAATGATGTATTGGAGGAACAAAATGAAAGGGGCACACTTTAATGAAAGGGCCCAACTTTATGATGTGGGAGATGATAAAATAGAACCTTAGACCTAATTAATTTGATTAATTAAGTGCTAAAGGGGAAATGCAATGCAAAATGTAAAATGCACTAAGGCGGGTGCTAAACTAGGTGTGAAATTGTACCACCCTAGCAAGTGCATACAATTTACGACGCTACACACACCTATTGAGTAAGCTTGCCTAGCAGTTATCTTGGTACCCACCAAATTGAGGCACTACGTGTTAACGCACAAAGTACAACTTATTGCCAAAATAGATACACTCAAGTACCTACTCAGCAAGGAAGCATTGACAGGCCGCTTGGCCAAATGGGTTATGATCCTGAGTGAATTTGATATTGAGTATGTGGACTACAAAGCTATCAAGGGATAGGTTATTGCAAATCAGTTGGTTGATGCACCACTCAAAGGAGACCATCCTCTTATTTCCAACTTTCTGAATGAATAAATTTTCATGATCACAACTACACAACCCTGGAAGCTATATTTTGATGGCTTATACACCAGACATGGCTCGGGGGCAAGTATTCTTTTTATCACACCTCAAGGTGACAATATCTTGAAGTCATACAAACTCACTTTCCCATGAAAAAATAATATAGCAGAATATGAGGCCTTGATCATATGACTCAGATTGGACACACAATGGAATCTAAAAGAGCTACAGGTATATGGAGATTCCCAGCTGGTCATCTGACAAGTCACTGATGAATACCAAACAAAGGATGATAAGCTCATGCTGTACAAAAGGATGGTGGATAGTTTCAAAGAATCATTTACAACTATCACATATGAGAAAGTACCAAGAGATTAGGATTGAGTTGCCGATGCAATCGCTACAATTGCATCTCTCTTGGATCTTACACAAAATTTGACATGCTATGAGTTCTTGGTAGAACAACTTTGGATCCCCGCTTATGATATCCCTGAATCTGAAATGATATGTCACCTTGTTGGTTTAGACTCCCCATGGTACGGTGAGTTTTTCACTTACCTACGTGATCAAACACTTCCCCCTAACCAATCAAACAACCAACGAAAAACCTTTATCCGCCAAACCGCTCGATACACCATCATTGTCGAAACCCTATACAGACAAAGTCTTGATGGTACTCTCCTTCAATGTTTGGAACAAGATGAAATAACAAAAGCCTTGGAAGAGGTACATGAAGGAATTTGTGGGGCTCACTCAAGCATTCCTTCACTAGCAAAGAAAATCATGCGAGCCAGATACTATTGGCCCTCCATGGAAAAAGACTCCTACTAATTTGTCAAAAAGTGCAAGAAGTGCCAAGTTCATGGAGATCTGATACATGCCCCAGCACAAGAATTACAACCTATCACAACACCATGACCCTTTTGTCAATGGGGACTTGACCTTGTGGGTAAAATCCATCCATCTTCATCCAAAGATCATAAATTTATCATTACCGCCACAGAGTACTTCACCAAGTGGATCAAATTTGTTCCACTCACCCAAGTCACCGACAAGTAGATCAGCTCATTCATCCTCAATTACATCATCTGGCAGTATGGTGTACCCATGTCCATCATCACAGATAACAGGCTCCCTTTCAAAAATCAAGATGTCCATGAACTCTGTGAGAAGTTTCATATCCAACACCGTTTTTCCACCCCATATTACCCACAAGGCAATGGTCAAGCCGAAGCATCAAATAAGAATATATTGAGGATCCTCAAAAAGACAGTTAATGATGCTAGCCATGATTGACACATTCATTTGAATCCAGCATTATGGGCATATCGAACTAGCATTCGAGCCCCTACAGGCGCAACCCCCTTCTCACTAGTTTATGGAGCAAAAGCCATCTTGCCTATTGAGCTTGAATTACCATCTCTATGGGTCTCCTTGCACAATCTAATAAATGATGAAGAATACCGAGTCTCACGTCTTCAGAACTTGGAATTTCTTGATGAAAAGCGACAAGCTACCCACAACCACCTAAAAGCCTATCATCAGTGCATGAGCGAAAGCTACAATCATTGGGTCAAACTTCAGACATTTGAAGTAGGAGATCTTGTTCTTAGGGAAAATCCTCGCAATCAACCGAATAAAGAACACTGGGGCAAATTTGAATCCAATTGGCTGGGTCCATATGTTATCACTGTCATCTTCGGGTCTGAGGCATATCAGTTAGCAACTTTAGAAGGAGAACCACTAGTAGATCCGATCAACAACATGCATCTAAAAAGGTTTCATACATAAGTTGTGCAGAGCATCAAGCTCCTCCAATATCAGAAAATACCAAAAACATTCAGAAAATAGTCTTGAATATTTACAAAAATACAAAAAATCAAGAAAACAGTAAAGAAAAATCATTCATCCAAACAGTGAAAACCACTCCGGTGGCACCTTGGGTAAGTACGATGGTGAAAACCTAGCAAATAGGCACCATTTGTAAAGGCTATGGCTCCATTGTCTTTCAAACTTGTTGCGATCACATCCATTGCATCCATTCATCCATCATTTATACCATGGCTTGTTATTGATCTGTAATCAGGGTTATTACTTCATGTGTCCCATGTCACGCTTTCATAGTGACATCTAACTGGGGGTAATATTCTTAACCTACTGATGGGAGTGGATTCTCCATTGCTTGTGATACATTGAGTTGCTCATTCAAAAATGTCTTGATATAATACCAAAAATATTCATAAAAACTCAGAAAATCCCAAAAACATTTGCAAAATGTCCTAAAGATAATACCAAAAACATTCACAAACATTCAAAAAATCCAAAAAACATGACAAAAACATCAAAATCAATCAAAATAACATTGCAAAGTATATTATTCCTTATACATACACATCGCAAAAGACACAGAAACAACATTTTGACCTACTCAAATGATGACCACCTATCAAATCAACCAGCCAATCAAAACATCTGCACACAACCGTCTTCACAAGGATGCATCCTTCCTCACAAACAAGACATGGTAACCTTTTCTTTGACAAGAAAATTTAGTTTGTACTTGGTCAATTTTTTATTTATTTATTTATATTAGGTTCCTACGCTACTCCAAGATATCCACAAGTGATTAGGGCAGCGGAGATGGTTCCTGATATCTTTTTCTTTGTTTGTTATCTCTCGATTGTTCCAATGAAGTTTTGAGGCATGTACTAATGGTGTCTACGTGGGAAGTTCACTCAACTATGTGATCCTATGCAAATATAGTGTCATGGATTACTATGGCTTGTTGACTACAGTGTGTACCTTGACCATTTGTACATGAACCAGAATGGAGGGGAACTTTCCTTGTCTGCAACATTTGCTTACAGGTGAAACGCTCAACCTTGTTTTCTGCTACCTCGGCCAAGATCGATACTACCATGCTCGATGATGAAAATTAAGCACTGTGAATAATCCATGGATCGCCATTTCATCTTATATGTATATATTGCATTATGTTGCATTCCATACATCCATAAATCCATATTGCTGCATATCATTCATACATAGTCATAACAATGGATACTCTATTTTGCTCCTCTTACATAGGAATGGGTCCTAGGTCCTCCATACCTTCTACCTAATATTGAATCCCCCCCTCAACCTCACCATATCGATCATTAGCATCACATACCCTACATCGTGTCTCATCAAACCAATCAAGCCATGTTCCTCACTATCCATCTCTAAAAGGAGGGGCTGCATAACCTATGTTACCTAGGTCATCGAATAAGAAAAGAAAGTTACTATGTCTACACAGGTACATCGAATCACACACACCTAGACTACCAAAAAATACTTTTTGATCAGGTATCTTCGGGTCTCAACAAGTAATCAATTATGACAATCCTAGACTACAATAGACATTTACATCAATTTCCTAGTCTCAATAGGTGCGCTTATTCTAGAAAATGCCACATACAACCTACAACGCAAACACTATCAATTGATCAACCAATCAAACACAATCAAAACAAACAATTACATCAATTGTCTAAGTCTTAACGAGTATTTTGCTTAAGATACCCTGACTTCATCGGGCAATTCAAGCAATTGTCTAAGTCACAATAGGTCACTTTGATTCACTTACTCAGACTTTATCCTGTCCAAGCGAACAACTGACATGAACTATCATGCTTTGACTCAACCAGGGCAAATCAGTTGATTGCACTGAATTGTCCAACCAATTTTGATCAATTGTACAATATCAATCAAAATCACAACACTACATTTGCACTGTATCTCTTGCATGACCTAAGGGAATTCATTGGCTTTCCCTTTCTTTGTTTTACCCCTATTTTCCTCCATTCTCTCACCATTATCTCTAATTTCTTCTATTCTACCTCCCCCCACCTTCTTTCTCTTTTTTGAGAGATCACCTGATTTTTCAAAAAAAAAAGGCCCATCTCTCGAGGGGGCATACCACCCACTAAATTAACATTTCTGGGGCATATTTCTCATATCTATCTTTCTTTCTTTGAAATGATGCGATAAACCGCACCGTCTCAAAGAGGGGAAAATGTAGACACATAAATCTGTCCACTTAATTAAATGAATATTTAGTATTTATTTGATTATTTAACCATCAGTCAACAGTTAATTAAATTGATATTTAATTAATTCATCTTAAACCTCTTCTCCTATTAATTAAATACATTATTGAATTTATTTAAATTAATTCATTAAAGCATACTCTAACAATTAATTAAATGAATAAAGCATATTTGTTTAATTTAACCCCTTTCCTCATTTAAATAGATAAATAAATATTTATTTAAATCTCTAAACTCTCCCCCCCCCCCCCACCCACTTGCATTCTACTACAAATGCAAGTTGCATAATTTTAGTTGAAATAAATGAATTTTATTTTAATTAAAATCCTATTTTCTCTCACCCACCAAACCCACTTGCCTCCTAAACCCCTTCAAGATTCTTCTAATCCATTCCAAATTAGCCTAATCCCACATTCCTAAGCAAAGAGAAGTCACTTCTCAAAGCCTCCAAAGTCTTTGAAATACATTAAAGGCTTTTTATCCTTTAACAAGTTAACCCCCAAAGTCTTCCAAACCACTTATGGTTCTTACAAAACCACTTATGGTTCTTACAAAACCATTTATGGCTCTTACTCAAACATTAATGATTAAACTCAACTCACCCAAATGGTTGGAGGCTTTTCCTCTAACTCAACCTTCATTTAACTCATGGGTCTCTTCAAGCATTCATTGCTTTGACCATGGTTATCCCCACTAACTCTTGCACAAGAGTTTATCCATTGGATAAAGGCATTATTCATTGGATAAACGCTTTATTCACTAACTCAAGCCTAACCAAACCCTCCCAAGGTAACCTTCATGTCATCTCAAGCATTTAATGCATCTTCCCTCTCCTCTCAAGCCATCTCATGTTGAAATTTGTCATAATGGGATTGGGTTGAAAGCCATCACATGGATCATAAACCCATCAATCCTGGCCCTTGTTAAGATTACTCAATCTTGACCATCCATTGCCTTATTTCCCCTATAAATAGAGCTCTTATTCTTTATTTTCAATATCAAAAGTCTTTTGTGCATCAAAATTATAGTCATTTTAGAGAGCATTAAGAAGCATTTGCATTGTTATTATACTAAGATTTACATAGACTAATTAGGTGCTTTCTCATAGTAAATCATTTACACTTGCATACACATTTGTTTTCATTTTCACAACCATCTTGAATCTTCATATGATATCCATGGATAGTGCAAAAAGCCGAGAGCTACACTCATGTGGGACTTGGAGAGGAGAGGAACAAGCGAGGAATATCTATGAGAATTTTGGGGAGAATCTTGGGGGGTTTTCTTTCCATTTTTCGTTTATGTATGCTCTTTATTGTGTGCATTATATCTCTCTTGGTATGCATGTTAAGTTTTTTAGGTTCATTTGTATTTCATTTTGGTTGTGACTAATCTACTCACATTTGAACTTATCTTTTGCACCTTAAGCCCATTTTGACATGCATCACCTAATATTTGGAAATGAATCCTTTTATTGCTTCCAACTACTTTCCCACCCCATATGTGTGTATTATTAAATATCCTAATATTTGGAAATATCTTAATATTTGGAAATGAATCCTTTTATTCTTTCCAACCTTCTTTCCCACCCCATATGTGTGTATTCCTAGATATCCTAAGTCAGGGAAATATCATAGAATTAATTAATTAAATTAATTATATTTCCTCACATGTCTCTTAACTTTAACCCTCATCTAATTTTTCCTCTAACTCAACTCATTAATTAACCTTGGGTTTTAGTCATCTTTTTATTATTTCTTCCAACTTCTTTCCCACTCCATATGTATGCACATTCCCAAAATATCTCAAATTTCCTAAAATTTGGGGAAAATGTTGTTGAATTTGGGGAAGTTTCCTAAAATTTGGGAAAATATCCCAATTTCTTCAAACATGGGAATATCATGGTTTTGCAATCTCTTTTGGAATAGAACCTTCCAATTTGAGTGTCTCATTCCCAAATGAACATGTGTCCTCAAGGACACATGTCATTCCTTTGATATGTGTTATTCTCATGCCCCTCCATCTCTCATTCAAGCCTATTCAAACCCCCTATTTTTCTTCACAATCCATCCAATTTCACATTCTCATACCATTATAATGTCATTTTAGCTATCCACTTTCATTTTCATACTCTCATAATGCAGAAATGGTCACTCATATTTTTGCATAATCACATCCATTTAGCATAGCATTTTATATCACATCTTGCTTAGTTTTAATCTTTGCATTCACTATCATGGAGCACAATTGAGTATCTACCATATAGCAAGCATACATCAAATCAAGGGACAATCAAATCGAAGGAGGAATATGGAGTTTGCATTTTAAATACTTTTTATCTTGTTTATCTACTTTTATTTCTTCTTCAACATCCTATTCTTGAGTGTGGTTGAAATATGTGTCTGTTAATTGTTTAGTTTATCTTCTCAATAGATTACATTCACAACTTTCTACACACAACAACTAAGAATGTTTTGTAATTTTTCTTTCAAGGAAGTTGTGGTGTTGAAGAAGTAAATATTACTTTTTTCATAATTGGTGCATTGTCTCTAGACCATAGCATAGTTGTTCAATCATTTCTTCCATCTCTTAGATTCAGTCATGAAAGACACACCAAACAAGATAGTATCATGCACAAATTGTTGCAAAGTAGAATGTTCCTAATAGGTTATTGTTGACCATTTTTGTGTCAACCTTAGCCATGCATAGAACTGATTTGATAAATCATCAATGGCTAATAAACCCTGTTAAACCCCCCAGGCCTAAAGTCCTAAACCCTTAAGGCATTTTTTTCCTTAGTCTTTTTTTTAAGCCTTGTTTTCTCTTGGTATTGACTATCTCAAGTGGTAATTTCACTTAAAGGCTACTAGTTGGAGGGTCCCTTCTTCATGGTGAGACCGACCCCTTTCACCCTTTATCAGCTGGCAGGAGTTCCTTTTATTGCAGTTTCGCATTGGTTGGGGACTTCTAGTTTTGTTCCATGTTTCGATCTTCCTCTTTTGCATGACATCACGATGAGCGATATGGCCGGGAGGAAAAGGAGTTGTTGGCGGGAGTTCTTTTTGTTGTGTAGCGTAGTCGAGACATTTCCACTTTTGTTCCCTGCTGTGACTATTCTATTTTCAAGCAACACCATGATGAGAGATACTCATGGGAGTTTTAAGTTATTATCACTTGTTGGTTTCCTATTGCTCTTTCCTCGCAAATAGGAATAGTGTTACATTCAAGGGCCGTGACGATGAGGGATGTGGGAAGAGATATGAAGGAATAGAGTGTTATCATTGTTTTTTCAATGATCAAGAACTAGGTCTTGCCCTTGGTTATGATACTATGATGGGTTGTTTGGTTGGTGGGACCAACTCATTTTCAAGGCGCAATCTCAACCATCCATCCATACGCGATAAGAAGGATTTAGCAGCCTGAATTTAAACCTGAGATGATCGTTGGAATTCAAACAATTGCCTGGTAGTGGTTGTCAACTTAATGGGGTGAAAATTAGTGTTTGACCTTGTTGGCTAACCGAATCAAATTTGATCCATCTCCGACCACTTTCACAGGACCAAGGAACAATTGCCATTACTTCGCCATGAATCTGCAGACATTTCTCTTGGCCACCATACTTATTTATTACAGATTGAGGATTTTTTGGGTTTGATAGAGGACAATTAGATGCCTTTCTTGCAAGGATTTCCTGATTTTTTAGGGATTGTTGCTCCTTCTCAGTTAAGCAAGGATCTTTAGGGAACACAACCATCAGATCAATATTTCTGGTATGATTTTCCTCTTTTTGTAACCTAACCCTGATTGGTTAGGGTTTTTTAACTAAGTGTATCATTTGAGTTATGCTTGACCTATAAACTCAATTTTGTAACCCTTTCTTGGGATATTCTCCCTTTTTCTCTTATAGAATTATATGATTTTTGCAATTGTAAATTTACCTTGCCTTTGCATAAATTAAGTTAGCCTTTTTACCTCTTTTCATATTCATTTACCTTGTGCAAAATTACCTTGCCTTTGTTATAAATTTGTTTCTTATTGGTTTTTTTTGATTTATATGTTGTATCAACTCTACTAATAAGATATGTCTATGAATGTTTTAGTTCCTCTCAGTTCTACATCAAGTCTCGATCTCATATATGACTTAGGGGCTGATTAAGGATAAGAATCTATGTATGCTTTGGATCGCTTCATTGATGTTTTGTACAATCATAAGTAGGGAAAAGGATCATTTCAGTCTAGGTCCATCACTTCATATTTTAATTTCAACATTATTTCTTCCCCTTTTTCCCTTAGATCATTAGAATAGGTTTAACAAGTGTTGGGTTGGTCCAAGACTACACCTTGATTGATAAGGAAGTCAACCTTCTATAGAGACTCAATGTCACATGGGAAAGGTCCCACACTTGGAGGTTGTTTCCATGTTTTACAAGGTTGTTGAGAACTAGTGTTCAATAAGGGTGCAAAATTTTGTGACAACAGTTTCTGGCATCCCCAGTGGGACACGTTGTAATGCCCCGCCAGGAACCCTAAAGGAATGCAATCCTAAAAGGCAACTAAAGGGTACAACATTTTTTTTAAAAAGATTAAGTGCATTCATTATAACATTGCACCTATAATAACACAAGAAGAAGTCTAACAATGACATCCTAAAGGGTTACCAACGAAGATTACTTTGAAATAAAAATTCATCACAAAGTTAATCCAATTATCCATCTAAATTAGGGAAAATCAATTACGATTAATTAACTCAAAACTCATAAACTGATTTCCAAATAGATAGGTTTAAAGAGTTACAATATATTTACTTCCAATGATTCATTTACACAAAAGATGAAGGATAACTGAGACAATATACATTCCATTGAATTTCAATTACAACAATCCATAATTTACATGGCTTCAATAGAACGAATTAAGTACATAGGTTACAATGCTAAAGTTACAAAGTTAAATAATACAATGACCACATGGTCACAACTATACAATATTCTCGAACATGAGTTGATACAAGAGTCATGAACCAAGAACCACCAGCGAAACCGATCCTCGCAAGAAGGTAAGAACAAAGATATCCGATGGGAAGTGGCACTACCACCCGACCATGTGATCCCATAATGGAACCACCCCACCATGCTAGGAGATAGCAGAAGACCCTCAAGCAAGCAATAAGACAAGTATGACAGTACACATGACTCCACAGAACTCAAGTGACTCAGCTCACAAACACTAGTGACCCTAAAGAGAGAGTGTCATCACATGGCTTAAGATGGTTACCGTAGGTAGGTCTCCGTAGGTCCCGACCCTCATCCTGGGTTATCCTGGTAACCTTTCCCGAACGCCCGGCTCCATCTAAGCATCATGCGGACCCTACCAACCTTTCATGAAGACAAGGTGATAGGTTTGCCATTCCAGGCCTTGCCACAACACCTTGAGCCTATACAAGCACTCAACCATGTGTGGGGTACAATATCTTAATTAAATTAATAAACACCCACCTCTTAATCAATTATTAGGTTATCACTTATTAATTGACTTTCGAGGGGTTATCCTACCATCCTCTTTGGGTGCGGCCCCCGCCCGAAAACCACTCTCTCTCCTAGGACACTAACAGGAAAGGTCTCTGTACGAGAACTCTATGGCGAAACTGACAGCCATATCTAATCCTGACATACCACAGGTGAAGGATTCACAGTCAACACCCAAGATTGACCATTTGGAAACATAACACATAATGGCTCACATCCTTAGGGTTTAAACAATGACTAAGGGGGTATACATCATACGACATAATGACAACTCACCAGAATTGCAACGAAATTTAAACTTGATTACAATTACTATAACACAAGATCCTAAATAGGCAATCTTTTTTTAAAGTAGTCAAAAAGCATAAAATACTTGCAATAAAGATTTTCCAGAAATAAAGAAATTACATCTATATTAATATAAGGAAAACAATGAAGTCACATGTCTAATAAGGTTAATTAAACCCACATTTAAAATTTAATCCCCCCATCATTTGATCATGATTAAATTACAATTAACCTGAATTGACTATAACCATAATCTAAATTTAATTCCAATTTAAACATATATATATACTAATGCAATATAATTTCAATATAAATATATATTCATCGAATATAATATTATATAATTATATTATATTAACATATATTAAAAAATATAATATCTAATTTTAGAAATTACTTTAATTACCAATAATTTTGCCCTTTTAGTTTCCCAAAAAAAAACACATAATAATAAAACAAATAACAAAAATTATATATATATATATATATATATATATATATATATATATATATATATATATATATATATATATATATATATTAGATATTATTATATATTATTATATTTTTTTTCAAACTAAAAAAAATTAAAAAGAAACCGAAATAATTTCGGTGGGCATAATG
The DNA here is from genome assembly GCF_030272615.1 of Cryptomeria japonica. NCBI lineage: Eukaryota > Viridiplantae > Streptophyta > Pinopsida > Cupressales > Cupressaceae > Cryptomeria > Cryptomeria japonica. The sequence continues at coordinate 285,476,671 of NC_081407.1, read as the reverse complement.
GGGTGTGTGCAGTGTTTTATTGGTTGCCCCTACTGCTACTGAAAGGTAGCAAGTACTACCAAATGGTAGCAGGTGCTACCGTGGGGTAGCAGGCTTCTACCTCCCCCCCCATTTTAATTTATTATTATTTAATTTTTTTTTTAAACAATTCATAAAACAATGAATTTGTAGAGATTTAATTCTTTGTTCTACATACTCTGAGACAACAGAGTTAAATAAAACACACTCAATTGCTTATTTTTAAAAAATTGAATAAACCCAGAATACCAAAATTATCACTGGTAAAGAATTTGCCAGAAAAATTCAATCTCTGTGACAAAATAGAGATGGAAAATAGCACCAAAAACCAAACAAATTCATTCCCAAAATCAAATTGGCTGGAAAATGAATTGATTGTCATTCCCCAATTCATTTTTTTTGCCAAAACAAGAATGGGAAAAGAAGAATTTAAACTCAGAATTTTCCCCAATTTTGAAACTACCAGGAAGAAATTATTATTTTTATTTAAACAAAAGAAGACACAAGGGAAATTCTTGGCAAAATTTTGCCAGCATGATTCTACCAAATTCACAAAATTAAAAAAAAACTACAATCACCAGGAAATCAAATTCTTTGCATAAACAAAATGAAGAAATAGATTTTAAACCAAAACTTTTCATGAAATTGAATAGGGAGAGTTTGGAGTTGCATTTTAATAACAAAATGGACTGAGATTTTTCAATAAACCTCATAGCAACTAAATCTATAACACAACACTCATTTAATCAAACTTTTTACAACATCGAGAAGAAGGGAAAAGAAGCATAGATTTTTAAAACAAACAAAGTAGAAATCATCCAACCTATGGAGCTTCCTGGAAGAAATTTGTGAGCTTCTATCCTGTAACAGGTTACCAGACCAAAACCAAAATCTTCCTTCCAAACAATTTTCCAGAATTTCCTCATCCAAAACAAACATCCTCTTCCAAAAATATTTACAGGGATAAATAAGAAAAATATTTTAACCTAAACTTTTAGGTTGAAATATTTTTCTCACCCAAAAACATTTAAATAATGAAATTGACTTTATCTATTTTCCTTCAAAAGTAAATGGGATTTTTTATTTTTATTTTTAAATACATTTCTTCCATCATGAAATTTAATTAACTTTTGCAACAAAAGTAAAAATCAATAATTTAACTCTATTTTTATTTTTCTTTAAATCTAAAAGCAATAAAATTAACTTTATTTATTTTATTTTTCTATATGATTTAAATATAGTTACTTTTCCAAAATAAAGCAATTATTAATTTAAATCTAATAACCTCACTCAATAAGCTAAGTTCATAACACAAAGGCATAATAATGCATAAATTACTTATACCAACTATGAAATGACGACTTAAACTCAATTAAATAATCACACCCACTATGACACGCAAATTGAGAAGAATGCAAGAAGACTCCGACAAAGCCAAACGAGCAAGACTTGAAGGCCAAACAAAAGGAATAGACGACCAACTAACAACACTCACATGAGTAGACCAAGGAAAAGAATTAGGGCCAACAACTATCTCCTCCACTCCCATCAGACATATAAGGCACGCTCAGACCTGTGAAGCCAAGTGGAGACGATACCCCGTACCTACCCGGTACTTGTACCTGCAATATCCTGCATCATCGAATCACACATGCATGTATATGAATATAGAATACACGACACACACACACCGATGAAGGAGAATCACGACGTTCCCTGTCTCACCGAAGTGAGTGAAGGAAAATCGTCCCCATGCATCCAATACATTTGCAAACACACAACATATATGTGAAACATTGCATAGATCAAGTAAAGTGTTAGTACAATGCAATAATCCATAAATGCTACAATTACAAGTACTGAAATACTGTAAATAAGGTATGCATCCCATATCCAGATAAAGCATGAAATAATATCAAATACGTTTGAATAATGTTTAGCAGTAATGTATCAACTGAAAAGTAAATTGCAACAAAATATCAGTCTAAAAGTCCGATCAAGAAGGGGTACTACACACGTTGAATAGTTTTTGGCATGTTCAATGGGACAAGTTGAACTATCTCTAGTTCAAGTTTTCTTACTAAATTGTTGATACTTGGTGTGTCTGTTAGCAAGTTCTGCCTTTGAAGGCAACATTTTACATACTTGATGACTCTAAGAATAAATCCACTAATCAAGCAGTCCTAAGCCCAAACCAAATGAAGATTTGGTGTCTTCTTTAGTTCATCAAGCCTTTTGGAGGCAACATCTTTCAAGCACCTGGCCCCTTGCAATCATTTGGTGAATCTATGGTATGTTATCTATCTTTGGTTGGGTGGATCCGTTTTCCCTTTTAAGCATTTTATTTAACAAGATCTATTTCTTTCAAATGCTTTAACATGAGTTCATACCATGGGTGTAACTTCTATGCACCCCCATTCTATGAGAATGCAAGCCATTTTTCCCTTGCTTACCAACAAGACCAAAATAGGATAGATAAATGAGATCAAGGAGGAGTTGGCCTACTAGGCTCAACTTCAACAACATGATGACTTATTTTATCAAGCTCAACAACAACAACAAGAGTTGAAGGCCCCAAGACAACAACAACACTGGGATTTGCAACAAGAAGATTAACAACCTTATCTTCAAGATCAACAATATGAAATGCAAAAGAGTTAGTTTGAGGAGAGTCTCAAATAACAAATCACTACAAAAAATGCTGAGATGAAGTTGTCTCTTGCAAGGCAAGAGAGCCCCAAATTCAAAGTTCCAAGTTTTAGACAAAGTGGGTCTTATGCATCTCCCAGGCCTGAAATTACAATTTTTAGGAGTCCTCCCTCATTTCAAGAGCCCGTTCTTGAGCAGGTACATACTTATGAGGAGCACATTCAAGAAGCCCAATTAGCTCCTTATATTCTAGAGGAGCCTATGGAAGAGATCCCCAAATTCAAAATCCCAAGTTTTAGGGGAGCTCTAGCTATTGATATACAAGAGCCTACTTTTTAGGCCCCTTAGTGCCTTTTGCAATTTTCGCCACCACCTAGGCCCTTTCTTAATAATATCCGTGTTTATAAGGGTGGACCTATTTTATGGAGGATAGATGGCAATCATCCTCATCTTAAGCTTGATAAGCATCCCGTTTCTAGTGAAGACAACATGGAGAAATTAATTTTGCTACAAGAAGAGACTAAGGGTGAGCAGTTGTAGAAACAAACCATTATAAAAGAAGAAATATGCAATGAAGAGGACTCGGTCATCTCTTTTGATCATCTTCCTTCCTTCATTGAGCCCGAGGAGAAATATCTTTCCTCACTAGGTCAATGGTGGTCTTGGGATGGCACGATGATGTTGATAATGACAAGGTGCAGGAGCCTATGATGGAGGTGGAAGAGAATCATGAAGGTTGTGATACCATGGATCCCAAGTCTTCTCTTCCTTTGAATTTAATATATCTTTAGGCCCAAGTTGTAGTGACACCAAGACCAATTCCATTTTGTTGAAGAGTGGAGTGGAGTTGCAAGAGGACTTTTTTGGGATGAGTGGAGTGGAGTTGTAAGAGGACTTTTCCAAATGTTTTGGCTCTTGAGCACCATGACGAGGAAAATTTTGCAACCCCGGTGGAGGAAACCAATTATATGCACTAGGGGCATATCTTAGAGGTGCCTGTTTTGTTGTCATGTATACATCAATGGGTGGACATTCCTAGTTAGCAAAATATTATGGAGGTAGTGCATAAGAAGGAGGCTAGTAGTAAGGGTGTAAGCCTTATTCCTTCAAAGGGGTTCCCTAACAAACATTTGGCTCAGACCTACAATTCACTCCTAGTCATGCTTATCTCCGAGCATGAAGTTTAGATCAAGGAGGACAAGTTTTGTTCACCCATCCACCTCAGAGGATGATATTCAAACATGGGCGGACATCATTGTTCTCAAATGTAAGGAGACATCCCAATAGTTTGTTGCATGCTTACCATTTTTCATTTCCTGGCTCATTAGCCTCAAGCATGAAAAGCATCAAAAGATAGTTCAGAAGGGCGGTTATTTTGACAAACCAGTCAATGGATTTGTTTAAGTCATTCATTGAGAAGCAATGTACATAGTTAGTTTAGGTTCTTTTGTTTTCCAATAAGTGCACGAGCATAGGCCATTCTTCCCTAGAATGACAAGATTTTGATTTTTTGCAGGTTGCAGGAGCAAAGGTTTATTATTATTTTCAGTCTTAACATTGTGCCCGATGGATATCCCAGGCTTCTGATCTTGTGCCAAGCAAGATTGCCATCCCCTTTGAGTCATTAGAAATTTTGACCATTTTTGTGTCAACCTTAGCCATGCAGACAACCAATATGAGAAATCATCAATGGCTAAAAAACCCTGTTAAACCCCCCATGCCTAAAGCCCTAAACCCTTAAGGAATTTTTTGCCTTAGTCATTTTTTTAGCCTTGTTCTTTCTTGACGTTGACTAGCTCAGACAGTCATTTCACTTAAAGGCTATCGGTTGGAGGGTCCCTTATTCATGGCAGGACCGACCCCTTTCTATAAGGAAGTTAAGTAGCGGAACAACTTACTACACTAACCTTGAGAGGAGGGTAATGCAAAAACTTTTAGAGTTCTTTACAACAGTTACAAAAAACAAAAATAGATACAATAACATTCAAACCATAACATAGTGATTTATGTGGGGAAAACCCTTTTGGGAGTAAAAAACCCCACACTCTAAAAGCTGCCCAATATATTATTTAGCAATCAAAACAGATTACAATATACTTGCAGAGAAAGCTCTTCACAGGAGTACCACTAATCAAAGATTGAAAGGTAACTCAATAGTTATAACACTCTTACACACAACCTCTATCTGGCACACCTCATATATAGGAGATACGATACAAGAATCTGCCAAACGGTATTACAAAACCATGGGCTAAAACCACCCAATAAGGTATATCTGACCTTATCTCCCTTCTAGATGCCCTATGACATGTCCCTCCCTTTTTACAGCTCATTTATGTGTCCAATGTATTTTATATTTCCTATTCCAGAGGCCATAACTTGAGAACCGTGTGTCTGATTGACAAACCGTTTGAAGCACTGGAAAGGTTGTGAAGTGCTCTATTGCCTCTTAAATAGCTTGGTAGTTGAAGCCCACTTTTCATGGATTTTTGGGGCCTCTAAATTACTCAAAATCAAATTTAAACTTTTCATTGGATCATTCCAAAAGTGATCTTGTGATGTAACTTTACCAGAATGCTTATCTAGCCAACCAGAATCTTCGAGGAGAATTTCGCACCATTTCATGTTCAAATGAAAACTTACTATAAATTGTAACCTCATGCAAGGTTGAGACACCATTTTCCCAACAAATCTCCCACTTGTTGAATGCCTTGCAAGAGCAAAGGGAGTATCGACATAATAAATCAATTGCTAGGGGCCATGAGGCCCATAGGCTCCGAGCACCTTCTGAACTTCTCTGTGCTCACAACCTTAGTTAAAGAATCTACAACATTAATTAAAGTTTCTACCTTAACCAACTTCACCCTGCCATCTTTGACCATATCTCTGATAAAATGATACTGAACATCAATATGCGTGGTCTGAGCATAAAATGTTGGGTTCTTAGCTAGGCAGATCGTACTCTCACTGTCACAATAAACTGTCATGGTTCCTTATTTTTTTCCAATGTCCGAACATAGTTTCTTAAGCCAAATGGATTCTTTACAAGCATGAGCAACTACAATATAATTTTCTTCAGTAGTGGACAAAGCAACCACAACCTGTCGCTTACTCATCCAACTAATTGCACCACCAAATAAAGTAAACACATAAGCATTGGTGGATCTTCTACTATCAATATCACTTGCCCAGTTTGAATCCACATAATCATGAATATCAAGGGAAATCATGTCTCCAACTAAATTACCATGATAACACAAAGAATACTCTGAGGTACCCTTCAAATATCTGAAGACTCTTTTGATTGCATCCCAATGAACATTACCAGGATTAGACATATATTTGGACAAAACTCCCACTGCTTAGGCAATGTTTGGTCTAGTATAGACCATAACATACATCAAAGTTCCAACTGCACTTTGGTAAGGCACTCTACTCATGTCTTCCATCCCAGATGGGAATGTAGGACAATCCGCAACAGATAATTTTGTTCCAACTGTAAAAGGAACACACAATGGTCTACAATCTTGCACGTTGAACCTCTGTAACACCGAATTCACATACTTACTCTAGCCTAGCCATAGCTTTCTATTCACTCTATCTCTTTTAATTTCATCCCAAGAATGTATTTCATTGCACCAAGATCTTTCATTTCAAATTTAGCAGCGAGCTGAGACTTTAGTTCTAAAATCATACCTTTCCCTTTACCAATGAATAACATATCATCATACAATGTAATTTATAGGAAATGATCACCATTAATTTTATAATAACTACAGTGATATGATTTAGAACGCTCAAATCCCAAACTCAACACATATGTATCAAATTTCTCGTACCATATCATAGGACCCTGTTTGAGGCCATATAAGGATTTCTTTAATTTACGAACCGAATTACTTTTACCTTTCACCACATAGTGCTCTAGTTGTGTCATATAAATATCCTCCTCCAAATCACCATGAAGGAAAGCAGTTTTCACATCCATTTTCTCAATTTATAAATCATAAGAAGCAACATTAGAAATAAAAAATCTAATGGATTTCATTTTGGCAACAAGAGAAAATATCTCACCATAATCAACACCCTCAACCTAAGAGTAGCCTTTCGCAACCAACACCGCTTTATACTTCTCAATGCTTCCATATTTAATTTCAAATTTAGCAGCAAGCTGAGACTTTAGTTCTGAATTCATACCTTTCCCTTTACCAATGAATAACATATCATCAACATACAATGCAATTTATAGATAATGATCACCATCAGTTTTATAATAAATACAATGATATGATTTAGAACGCTCAAATCCCAAACTCAACACATATGTATCAAATTTTTGGTACCACATCCTAGGACTCTGTTCAAAGCCATACATGAATTTCTTTAATTTACAAACCAAATTACTTTTACCTTTCACCACATAGTGCTCTAGTTGTGTCATATAAATATCCTCCTCTAAATCACCATGAAGGAAAGCAGTTTTCACATCCATTTGCTCAACTTCTAAATTATAAGCAACAACAATAGAAAGAAAAAATCTAATGGATGTCATTTTGGCAACAGGAGAAAATATCTCACCATAATCAGCACCCTCAACCTGAGAGTAGCCTTTTGCAACCAACCTTGCTTTATACTTCTCAATGCTTCCGTCTAAACCAATCTTTTTCTTGAACACCCATTTGCAACCAACATGCTTTCGTCCTTCAGGCAGTGGTACAAGATCCCATGTATCATTCTTTTTCAAAGCTGTCATTTCTTCTTCCATAGCAATCTTCCAGGATTCTACATCATTCATACCTAATGCCTCTTCTATAGATTTTCGTTCATCCACATTAGTATTCAAAGCAAAAATACATCTCCAATAATCAGGTCAATACCTTTTAGGTGGTTGTCTATGTCTTGTAGACCTTTGAACAAATTGAGTTGGAGGTTCTTCCTCCTCTTCTGGAGATTAAGAGCTAGATGACCTCTCCTCAACTTCTTGCCTATCTAGGGGTCTTGATTCAACTCTTTCACGTGTAGAAGGGAATTGAATCACATCTTCCTTTTTTGTCTGTTCTGGCTGCAATATAATAGAAGAAGACTTAATTTCTCTAAAAATAACACTTCTACTATAAATTACCTTTTGTGCAACATGGTCTCAAAGCTTGTATCCTTTCACACCATAACTGTACCCAATGAAGATACATTTCACAACCTTGTTCTCCAACTTTGTCCACTTCTCCTTTGGCACATGTGCATATGGCTCACAACAAAAAAACCTAAGATGTCTCAATGAAGGCTTGTGACCCGACCATGCTTCCATAGGCGTTTTATCAACAAGAGTTGATGTAGGAGACTTGTTAATTAGGTAGAAAGTAGTGGCAACTGCTTCAGCCCAAAACTTTTGTTCTAGACCAGCACCACTCAGCATACTCCTAGCCTTCTCCATCAATGTCCTATTCATTCTTTCTGCAACTCCATTCTATTGTGGAGAATATGGGGTTGTCTTCTGTCTGTTAATGCTATAGTCTTTATAGAATCTATCAAAATCATTAGAGTAAAATTCACCGCCATTATCAGTCCTCAAACATTTAATTTTCTTTCCAATCTGCAACTCAACCATTGCTTTAAATTTTTTAAATCGACTGAAAACTTCAAATTTACTTTTTAGAAAATATACCCATGTTGTGACATTTTGACAAGATCTAGAGGCAATGGAAAGGACAAATAAGAGAGAAAAAAATAGATGATAAAAATAAACTGTATTATATCAAGATAAAAATGGTGATCAACTGGATCAATCGTTGTTCAATATTTGTCCATACAAACAATGTAGATGAGCTTGCTTATATAGGCAAGGCTAGGGATATGTAAGCACACAAACATGACATGTGGATCAATAAGAAACAAGGGTAGGTACGAAATAGGTGTGGGTAGGCAGAAGAAACAATATAATATTCCACATGAGGTGGAATGTAACAACAAGATAAGATCAACACCATTAAAGGTGGAAATTCTCCTACACACACTATCCCAATGTGGCACAAACACCCAAGTGTCTCATACCCAAACTACAATTAAATGCATGTACCTAAGTAAACTTAAGTAAAGTGTAATAATATCCAAGATGAATAATTATTTACACCAACACCCCCCCTTAAGTGCAACTTAGGGGAATGCACTAAAGTCTACAATGCAACTAAGCAATGGAAGATGGGTCCTGGATATGAGGCCACATTAGGTACCCATTTGCAAATGCAAATACATGCAAAAAATGCAATGAAATCTCTCACAAAGCGAGGAAAGAGAGAAAAACCCAGTGGGAAAAAACCCTCCCTTAAAAGAGAGATGATGAAAGCACACAATGCTCTCAATGAGGAATGAGAAGAACAAAATATGTCCCCCCATAAGAGAGAAGAAGAGACCATGAAGCCCCCCCTTAATATCAAATCTCTTGCAAGGATGGTCCAATGATGATGACCAAAATACCTCACCATAAGGAAGAAAGAGAGCCAGTGTTGCACCAATAATGTCAAAGTGTGACAAAACCAGGTACCAAGTCGATGACAATGAATCACTCGCTACAACAAAAATGAAGATCAGACATGGAGACAACCTGCTTTGAGCATCATCTGGATACTCGTAAATGGCAGAAATACTGGTACAATCCAAGTCTCACGAGAGCCATGCACAAATGCGTACAATCTAAGTCTCAACGGGAGCCATGCACCAAGTCTCACAAGATATTCCTAATATATGTGTACAAGAGGATTACATCAAATAGTCAACAATGACAAGATACAAAGAGGTGTGGCACTTTATGATAGTGTGAGTACAACATTGCTTAAGCAAGAGCATACATCATGATAAAATATTCAAATGTGGAAACATGAAAATGATGCCACCAACAAAGAAGCCCTGTAGAATACTGTAGATGAAGATGCCTCCAAATGAATTTCACCAAGAGATATAAATGAACAACTGACCCCCCATAAAAAGATCATGTTGGCACTTGTAAATAATGGAAAAGTGGACTTCTAATTTCAATGATTACAACTTTTCAAAATGAGATATAGGAGATTTCAACAAATATTGCTAGTGATCTAAACTGAGATCCAAACAAAATACAAGTACCAAATAGGCCAAAAATGACAAAATATCGAAAGTACAATATCCACTCAAAATCACTGCAAACTAATGGTAGATTATAAAAGTAGACAAAAAATTATGCACTTTCAAAAAAACTGGCACCTAAAAAGGAGGTTGTATGAGCCCAAACAAAGCCTCCAAAGTTGTTAAAAATCAAGGTTTCACGATTTAAGAAAAACCTGCATCCAAAAATCAGAAAACTCCTGCACCACTGTACAGATCATGAAATTCTACCCCAAAACAAAAACAATTTGTCAAAAAAAGGAGTTTGGATGAGTGAGATATCACTATTTGAAATTGTCTGCAAAATTATAATTTCTGGAAAATTTCCGTCGCAACTTCAAACTTCAAATGCCTCTAGATTTGGCCTTCGAAGTCCGATTTGGATGAAACAAAAGGCAAAAATGACTTTCTTGGACCTCTTCAATCCAATGGTGACCTCAGATTTGACCTATCAAGCTTCAATAATAACTTGCAATAGAAAGCTCCAAAATGCAAAACTCCAAATTTCTCTCAATTGACAAACCAATGACACTCTAATGGCTTTGATACCATGTGAGATTTTGACAAGATCTAGAGGCGATGGAAAACAAAAATAAGAGAGAACAAAATATATGATAGAAATAAACTGTATTCTATCAAGATGAAAATATTGATCAACTGGATCATCAATCGTTGTTCAATATTTGTCTGTACAAACAATGTAGATGAGCTTGCTTATATAGGCAAGGCTAGGGATATGTGAGCACACAAACATGACACGTGGCTCAATAAGAAACAAGGGTACGTAGAAAATAGGTGTGGGTAGTTAGAAGAAACAATATAATATTCCACATGAGGTGGAATGTAACAACAAGATAAGATCAACACCATAAAAGGTGGAAATTCTCCCACACACACTATCCCAATGTGGCACAAACACCCAAGTATCTCATACCCAAACTACTAATAAATGCATGTACCTAAGTAAACTTTAGTAAAGTGTAATAATATCCAAGATGAATAATTATTTACACCAACAATGTCCTTCTACTAAAATCAGCAATAAATGAAACATAATATGTGAATTTTTTGATCGAAGGAACATCTACAAGACCAAACACATCAGAATGAATAAGATCCAAAACACTACAAGTTTTATGAGAAATCGAGTAAAACTGAATGCGGTTTTGTTTTCCATAAATGCAATGCTCATAGAAATCAAAGTCAAGATTACAATCATTCAAACCTTCAACAAGGTTTTTATTTTTCAAGGTCCTCAAACCCTTTTCTCCAATGTGGCCAAGCCTCTGGTGCCATAATATAGTCTTCTTTGCAAGTAAATTTGCTTTAGAAGATAGAGCACCCTTAGGTACCCAAATGCCATTTCTATCTGTTGAAGGTGAAACCCTCAAATCTTCCATAGATTTACTTTTCACAAAAGTGCTATTACACTCAATAGTGTATGCATCTAGCTTATACAAAGTGTCGAACCTGACACCTCTAGAAATTACCACAACACCCTTAATCATCTTACATCCTGCTTCAGAAAAGACTACCTGCACACTCGCATCTATCAATTTTCTCATAGATAACATATTTCATTTTAAACCACAGATATGCAACACACCATTAATCCTTTTAATTCTACCATCATAAAACCCGATTCTAACTTTACCTCGAGCAACAATGTCTAAATGTGAATCATCACCCAAGTACACCTTACCTCCATTAAATTCTTCATATTCAAAAACCAACATCTATTGGCAATCATATGAAAAGATGCACCTGATTCAATTAACTAGGCATCATTACCTGCATGAGTTGCCAAAGCCAAAATGAATGCATCACCATCTTCCTTATCGAACTCAATAAGCAATCTTCTTTTTCTTCTTCTTTTCTTCTTTGTATTCCTTACGGATGTGACCTGGTTTACTACAATTCCAACAAATGACTTTGGACTTTCCACGAGATTTTGATCTCCCTTTTGATTTGGACTTATCGTGCTTCTCATTCTTCTTGCCTTTCTCCTTAGGTCTTCCATGAATAGTTAGGGCTTCCTTCAAACTGTGGGATACCTTCCTTCGCATCTCTTCACCAAGTAGGGCACCCACCACATCTTCAGACTTCAAAACAACAAAAGTACTTCCGATAGCCATAATAAGAGAATCCCACAAACCAGGCAAAGAAAAAAGAAAGATCTGACATTTCTCCTCTTTGTTCATCCTAACACCGATAGATACTAATTAATCCACCAACATATTGAATGCTTCTAGGTGGTCTTCAACTTGTCCACTCTCTTCCATCTTCAAGGAATGCAATTTCTTCCTTAATAAAATATGATTTAATAAAGATTTCGCTTGATACATTTCACCAAGCTTAGTCCATAGCTTCTTTGCATTGTTTTCTTGGTGGGCATTGATCAGAACAGAGTCTACCAGACATAGTTTGATTAGACCCTTGGCTTTTTGATCCATAACATCATACTGAGTCGTCACATTAGGAGCTGAGGGCCTTTGGACATTCACATCAATATCATCCCATAGATCTCAATCTATTAAAATATCTTCCATCTTCAGCTTCCACATCTCAAAATTTGTTCCATTAAATTTCTCCACCTCTATTTTCCCTGACGAACTTGCCATCTAAAAATTCCTGCAACAAGATTAAAAAGTGTCTTCTACAAAACCTCCCACTCAAATGTGGATTAGTTCAAAAAATCCAACAACCCACAAGTGAAATCAAAGGTGATCAAGCTTTGATACCACTTGTAGGGAAGTTAAGTAGCGGAACAACTTCCTACACTAATCTTGAGAGGAGGGTAATGCAAAAAAAATTATAGATCTTTACAATAGTTACATAAAAAAAAAATAGATATAATAACATTCAAACCATAACACAATGATTTACGTGGGGAAAACCCTTTTGGGAGAAAAAACCCCACTCCAAAAGCCACCCAATATATTATTCAACAATCAAAATAGATTACAATATACTTGCAGAGCAATCTCTTCATAGGAGTACCACTAATCAGAGATTCAGAGGTAACTCAATAGTTATAAGACTCTTATACACAACCTCTATCTCATGCACCTCATATATAGGAGATACAATACAAGAAATCGTCAAATGGTATTACAAAACCATGGGCTAAAATCACCCAATAAGGTGTAGCCAACCTCATCTCCCTTATAGATTCCCTATGACATGTCCCTCCCTTTTTATAGCTCATTTATGTGTCCAATGTATTTTATATTTTCTATTCAGGAGTACAACTTCCAAAGGCCATAACTTGAGAACCGTGTCTGATTGATGAATTGTTTGAAGCGTTGAAAAGCTCATGAAGTGCTCTATTGCCTCGTAAACCGCTACACCATTTACGTCCACTTTTCAGGGCAGTTCGAGGCCTCTAAATTCCTTAAAATCAAATTTAAACCTTTCATTGGACCATTCCAAAATAAAAAAAATAATATCTTCAAAACTAGTTGTGATCTTGCGACGTAACTTTACCAGAATGCTAATCTAGCCAACTAGAATCTTTGGGGAGAATTTTGTACCATTTCGTGCTCAAATGAAAACTTACTATAAATAGTAACCTCATGCAAGGTTGAGACACCATTTTCCCAAAAATTTCACCTTCTATTGGGTGGCGAGAGTTCCATTTATAGAAGTGTCATGTTGGTCAGGAACTTCCACTTTTGTTCCCTATTCTGATCTTCCTCTTTCTTGTGACATTGTGATGAGTGATATGGCTAGGAGGAAAAGTAGTTATTGGTAGGAGTTCTTTTTGTTGTGTTGCGTAGCTGAGATATTTCCACTTTTGTTCCCTACTATGACTGTTCTATTTTCGAGCGACACCACAATGAGTGATACTGGTGGGAGTTTTAAGTTGTTATCACTTGGTGGTTGCCTATCGCTCTATCCCCACAAATAGGAACTATGCTACATTCAAGGTTTGCGATGATGAGTGATGTGGGAAGTGATATGAAGGAATAGAGTGTTATCATTGTTTCACAACGATAAAAAACTAGGTCCCGCCCTTGGTTGCGTAACTACAATGGGTTGTTTGGCTGGTGGGACCAACTCATTTTCAAGGTGCAATCTCATCCATCCATCCACGTGTGATAAGAAGGATCCAGTGGCTCAAATTTAAACCTGAGATGATTGTTGGAATTCTAACAACTACCCGGTATTGGTTGCTGAATGGAGTGAAAATCAGTTTTTGACCCCACTGGCTAACCAAATCAAATCTAATCCATCTCCAACCACTTTCACAAGGCTAAGGGACGATTTCCATTACTTCGCCATGACTTTACAAATGTTTCTCTTAACCGCCATGCTCATTTATTACATATTGAGGACTTTTTGGGTCTGACAGAGGATAATCAAATGCCTTTCTTGTAGGGATTTTCCTGATTTTTCAAGGATTGCTACTCCTTAGTTAAGCGAGGATCTTTAGGGTACACAACCATCAAATCAATATTTCTAGTTTGATTTTCCTCTTTTTGTAACCTAACCCTAGTTGGTTAGGGTTTCTGAACCGAGTGTATCATCTGAGTTATTCCTGACCTATAAAGGCAATTTTGTAACCCTTTATGGGGATCTTCTCCCTTTTTCTCTTGCAAAATTTATGATTTTTGAAACTGTAAATTTACCTTGCCTTTGCATAAGTTAAGTTAGCCTTCTTACCTCTTTCCAAGTTCATTTACCTTGTGCAAAATTGCCTTGCCTCTGTTATGAATTTGTTTCTTATTGGTTTTATTTGATTTATATGTTGTATCAACTCTTCTTATAAGATCTATTGCTGAACATTTCAGTTCCTCTTAGTTCTACATTAAGTCATGATCTCATATGTGTCTTAGGGGTTGATTAAGGATATGAATCTGTGTATGCTTTGGGTTTCTTCATTGATGTTTTGTGCAGCATAAGTATGGAAAAAGATCATTTCAGTCTAGGTGCATCACCTCACATTTCCCTTTCAACATTCTTTCTTTTCATTTTCCCCTCAGATTATTAGAATAGGCTTTAAAAGTGTTGGGTTGGTCTAACACCGCACCCTGATAGATAAGGATTCCGACCTTCTTTGTAGACTCAACCTCACATGCACAAGGTACCACACTTGGAGGTTGTTTCCATGTTTCACAAGGTTGTTGAGCACTAGTTTTCAACAAGGGTGCAAACATTTGTGACAAGAGTTACCATCAACAAGTTTTAGAATGTTACTTTCTAACACCTTATACAACATGATACAAAGGTGAGGGAAAGAGGGTCACCTTTTCTGAGGCCCCTTTTAGTCCCAAAGAAACCCCTTGGAACCCCATTGACAAGAACATAATACTTAACCATAGTTACACGATACACCTTGTATTAGATTGATTAGTCACTCATGGAAACCTAGTTTCTTAAGCACTTTAAAGATGAAGTCCCATTTGATTCGATCATAGGCCTTGACAATGTTAAGTGTAAGAGTCACACTTGGGAGGAGAATCCTTTCCATCAAGTGCATAGTTTCATGTGTAGGGATAGCCACATCCAAGATTTGACATCTAGGAACAAAAACGTTTTGGTCCTAATTGATCAAAGATCCAAGTGGTGATGTAATTCTATTTACCAGGACTTCAAAGAAGATCTTATAAACCATATTACATAAGCTAATAGGTATAAAGTCAAATCATCTAGTAAGATCAATATTTATTAGGAATTGGATAAATATAATAATGGTTGAGTTTCTTTAGGATTTTACCTGTGTTGAAAAATATTTGTTCATTAAGATGATGTCATAACCAACAATATCCTAGAATTCCTAGAAGAAGGTTAGTGGGAAACCATATAGCCCTAGGGCCTAATAAGATCCCATAGAAAAGGCGGCATGTCTAACTTCTTCATCAATAACAGGGACAAGGAGTTGGGCATTAGCCTTGAGAGATAGGATTGTAGGTTAGTAGTTTAATAGTTGTTTCTCCATACCAGGGTCACATGTCATGACACATTCCAAATAGGCCTTGTAGAAGTAGTCATAAGCCATAATATCAATTTGAGTTTCATCTATTATTTTTTGGCCATTCCCATCAAGAAGGGACAATATAGTGTTTCATTTTTTGTCGGAGAGTAGATTTGTGGAAGAAGGCAAACTTCCTATCTCTCTTCTTCAATCACTGAACTCTAAATTTTTATTTTTAAAAGACAAGGCTTCTTCAGAAATGTGTGTCACTTTGAAAATGTCCCCATTGGAAATTTGAATATGAATATTGGTAAGCTTAGTTTTCAAATCTTTCTTCTTAAGTAGAATATCACAAAAAGTAAATTTGTTCAATTTTTTAAACACTCTTTACATAGTTGTCCCCAGAATGGTGGTTTTCCACCACTAAAAAATATAATCCATAAACATAGGGTGGGTGGTCCACATAATTTCATAGAAAAAAGGTAAATGTCCCCTTCTAGGCCTGTCAACCCAAGTGAGTTGGAGGGGGTTGTGGTTTGAGAGAGTCCTCGACAAAGCAAAAAGATTAGAGTTGCAACCAATGTCCCAGTTAGAGGAAAATAGAAAATGGTCAAGTTTGACTTGGATGAGATTAGCACCTTTCTTGTGGTTGGTCTAGGTAAAAGGCTACCCCAGAAGATTAATGCCCACTAGCCCTCTCGTGTTGATGAAGTATGCCAAGTTAGCCATGTTTTCAATGTAATCAACTAGACCACCCAATTTTTTAAAGGAAAGAGAGGGTTATTGAAGTCAATGAGAAACATCCAATGAGAATCTTTATTATCCTGCATCTGTAGTCAAATGTCCTCCCAAACAACTTTACGAGCATTGAAGGTTTTAGGGCTATATAGGTAAACCAAGGTCAAAGAGCACTGCAAGTTGAAAAACTTAACAACAAAATTACTTATAGAGAGTGTAAGGAGAGCTCCAAAAATATGTGTAGGACTCCACATAGTAATGAGACCCCCCAAAGTACCATTAGTATCCTAATTAGATGTAGTTAGCCACAAATTGGAAAGTATCTTTGCTCATTTTAACTTCTTGGATTAGGAGGATATTAATCTTATTAACAAGGAGACAATTTTGACTTTTAGTTTTGAGGGCTATTAAGGCCTCTCATATTACAAGAGATGAGATTGATTTATAGATCTTTGAGGATGGTTCCAAGGTCTTCTGGCTTCCATTCACAATCTCTCTTGTGACTTCCTTCTATCTTGTAAGGTGTTGGAAGGGGAACCCAATGAATTGAATCAATCCCCACACCTATTTTCTTATTCCTTGTCTTCTTATTTTATGTTGTTGACCCATCCCCATCTAGGGGAAAACTCGAGAAAGCACCAAGGGATAGTACAAAATCCATCGAGACTAAACCAGAAATAAAGAACAAATGTTCAAGAGTCAGAAGCCAACAAGAGGTACATTGGGAGAAAACACCCCAACCACTAGAATACACTTGGATTCGATGCTTTGGACATGAGTGGAAATCATAGGGATCTATGTTTCCTCAAGGGAGCATAGTGGGTTTGTGGGATGATCATTTGTAGTAGGAGAGACATGCTACAAGATTTGAGGGTCCATTTTGGGGGGTTTAGAGCAGTTTGTTTAGGTGAGGTTTTCATAATTTTAAGGAGTTCCTCAATAAAGGAGTAGTCAACCCATGCATTCATTTGCAGATGAACTGGGTCTTTCAGCTTTGGAGCTTTCTTTTAGGGACTTTGAAGTAAAAGATAAGATAGACATATTTGGAACAATTTTCACAAAATAATAGTGGTGTTTTCATATTGAATGAGTTGAGTACATTTTCCTTATTTGGATTGGAGAGAGATAAAATTAGGAAGAGTTTTATTAATATCCACATTCACACATAAGCAAGAAAACACTAACCTAGATTTATTTTTAGCAATCCCATCAGTAGAGACATAGTGTCAAAATGAGTTACCAATCCATTTAAAAATTTCATCCCAAAATTCCAGTGGGAGACTAGGTAAGCAGATCTAGATAGGAGTTGTCTTGTTTAGATCTACAATGTCAAACCTCGACTTCTAATGATAAAGGGGCAAGTGATGCTTACCATAAGACCAAGGTCCCAAAGTGAAAACAATAATGAGGTCTTCTTCAACTGTAAACTTAAAGAGGAAGAGGTCATCCAATATGGCACTTGCAGTATCACTTCCTTGAAGTTTCTATTTCGTGGTAGTCCATCAGCAAACCATGTCAATGCTTAGGCAAAAGGAATTTTTTTTCCAACAAGAGTGTTGTTCATGGAGGAAAGGAATTTGTGAACAACTGCTTTAGGTAGCTTAATGGAAGTTCCCTTCTGAATGTGGAGATATTCAGAGGTTGCCTCAAGGAAAATAAGACCCAACTCCTTACCAAGAAGAAAATTTTTCCAACCCTTGAGATTTGAGCTCTCCAAAAGAGTACCATGAAGCACAACTAGAGGAGTGTTTACAACACAACTCAAATCCTCCAAAACATAAATATTGCAAATTGCCAAAGAAGAGTTGTCAGGGGGACCGAAGGGTACCACATTCTCCTCAAAATTGTCGCTAATGTTAAGAAGAATACAAGGGAGGCTTAGCAGTAATCTCAAAGGGCGCATGTGGCAGTAGTATTGGTGTCCCCCCCTTAGAAGACACCATGCACAAAATAAATTCAAACACGAAGAAGCAAGAAAAGTTGCAAAGCGCTTGAAGAAAATCAACTTTTTATTGTGTTTTTTAAATGGTCTTAAATTGTTATTTAAATTAAATATATTTATTTATTATTATATATCATATTAATTTAACATAATATAAATTATTAATAAATTTTAAAAATATTATTATATTATTAAATTTTATATATTTATATTAGTTATGTTATATTTTAATCTGTCTACATTTTATTTATTAGTAGTGATAGTGAGTTTACCTTTCATTTAATGTTTAATTGTTGGCTATTAATTAACATACATATATTTAATAAGGATATATAAATCACCATAGATCATGATCATTTCAAGACTTCTATTTAATTTTCCCACTAATCCACTTAAATTATGCATCTTAGATAATTGTAAGCAACCCTCTAGCCATGATTAATTATTTTATCAATTCAAATATTTTAATATAATAACTTTTGATAAATTAAATTGTATGGTACTTGAAAATTATAAATAATTTTCAATTAAATGATTAACTATATCTTAAAAATCAGGAATTGAGGGCGGGATGGGAAGAGTGGGATGAGAGTGAACGTGAGGCGTGAGGGTTTCTGCAGGGGGAAGCACTGTGGACGGAGAGGGAGAAGATGCAGAGGAAGATGACATATACCCCCTCCACCATTTTCCCTCTGTCGTGGCTTCTTGCCTACGAGAGGAGCTCAGAGGTTCATACGACAGTTGCAGAGTGTTTTGCAAGAGTGGTGGGAAATGAGCTGCGAGCTCTACCACGGAGCCTAATGTTAAAGCTTTTGTTGTTGTGATAGATCCTCAACCCTACATAGGTTTTGATGTCATCATGGTTGAGGGAGATGGGTCTCTTGGTTCTTATTTTGGGTCTCTTGGTCCTCATTTTGGGTCTCTCTCCATTATGGGGTCCAAATTGGTGGTGACTGAAGGTATTTGGGGTTCCTCTGGCGATGGTTCTAGGGTCTCTTTTTTCCCCTCTTTGTTTTGGTGTGGGGGAAAGATTTGGGACCCAGGTGGTATTTCAGCAGCACGAGTCTTCCTAAGGTTTGTGAGATTTAATTTCCCATTGGTTTGTCTTTTATCCTTGGGGTGGGGTATTTTGTACGTTGTCGCTTTGTTCCTTCTCATGGCGACGGTGTTCTTTATGGAACCCTGAATTAAGGCCATGAGGGTGGGGGTGTACTATTTGCTTCTAGTGCCCTTTCCCCTCTTTTTGTTGCTTGATTTGGTAGGCCTTTTGGGGTTGCTTTTGGTTCTTTTGGTGCCTTCTTTGCCCTGGAGTTTGTTTGAATGTTTGATAGGCTATCTTCTTGGGTCCACTCGTGTTTTTGCTTTCTATTTCTCTTGGTCTGCCCTCTCTCTGCAACATGGGTTTTCTTTAGTTTTCCTTATTGAGGTCGTCCTTCCTTCTCTGATGGTGGAGATGGATGGTATTGGAGATAATTTCCCTCCTATTGAGGTGGAGTTGGGTGTTGCGGTGCAATCTGGGTGATGTTGGTGGGTGACTGGTGATGACCCGTTTCTCGAGGCTGGATGATTGTTTGCTGCTATTCCCTAGCATCTTCTTCATCATTTGGTTCTGGGAGCCTTTTTAAAACCTAGTTGTCCAACAAAGAATTGTGATTCCATCTCTTGGTGGCTGGACTTTGTTCATGGTTTGAAGCTTTGTTCTCTTTGCTGATGGTTTCCTACCTTTCAGCCCCTATTGAGGTGGGTTCCTATCCTATTGAGGTGGATAGATTATTTGCTATTAGAGGTGCGACTATCAGAAGCTTTGAGGTTGATGGCTTCATCCTAGTGGTTCTAAGAGCCATATCAAAACCATTTTGAAGGTTAGGGGAGCCTTTCAAAGCCCCCATGTTTCAGTTAAGCTTTTAATGCTTCTTTTGTGTAATCTTGTCTGGCTGGATGCTGATAGTTTTCAAGGGCCTAGTATAGACTATGGTTGTTTTTGGTTAAGGTGTGGGATAACTTTTTACTGCTTTGAGTTTTTGTTACAGGTTAAGGGAGCTGGGAATATCCCTATTGTTTGGCTGAGGGTTCCTGTTAAACCTTTTTCATTTACTTTTAATTGATATAGCTTGAGGTTGTAGCCTTGTTGGTGTGGCCAACCTGTTTTGCATTGGTTATATCTTGATTGTTTGGCTGATACTTTTTGCTTGTGACTACGCTGGTATTTGGCTAGAGTTATTCAGTTCAACCGTGTTTGGGGTATTGTTTTTATGGTTTGTTATCTTTGGCAGCGCAGTATGGTTGGTTCTAGATCTTGGTAAAATATGAGGGTTTTGGGTCCCTTCAAAACCAGTTGTATAGGGTTTCGGGGCCCCTCAAAACCTATTTATCCTTAATATAAAACTATAGAAAAATCAACCCTTTAAAATTACTAAAAAAGTTAAAACTGACTGACATAAACTCAAATTTAATTTACTAATATTTGAATAAATAATCAATTGAAATACCTAATACTTTATAAACAAATTACTCTCTCTTTTATGTCAATGCTTCACTTCAGTAGACTTCACTATTACTCATACTATAAATTCTCAAATGTGTCTCTCATGACTAACATTTCTTCTTATATATCAATGCACTAAAAGGAAGGTTGGTGAATTCTCCTTGTATAAACACATTGATGATGACATCATTCAAGGCCTCTGAAAATGGATGTCATCTCGATGTATGTACTTACTTAGATCTACACACAATATTTCTTCTTGACCACAAAAAGGAATTGGATCAACTTCCTCATATGTAGCAAAAATATCAAAACACATGCATTGATAGGTATATAAATATGCCTTACCATATTGACTTGAGTTCAAGAGAACCTTGTTGTATGCACTATTATAAGTTGCATATATTCTTGATGTGTTGGGATGTGACTAAGCTTGTTTTTTCACTTTGTAACACATCCAAGTTGATATTGATCTTCACTAGAGCCTAAAGACATTGGCATTGGTAGACAACCTGTGAGGACATTTTTTCTTCTAATATATATGTTGCTCCTCCTTGAATTATTGTCTACATTTTTTTGTTAGATAGCTATTGAAAGACTAAAGACTAGAATCAGTAGGATGGTTTTTCAATTTAAAGGATATAAAGTTGTATTATTGATTCAAAATGTCCAAATTTGTTAAATATCAAGTGTTTGTGCATAAAAAATAATTTTCTATCAACAATAGAGGATTAAAAACAATCTCCCCCTCTCAAGCTCTCTCTTCCCATATCTCCCTTTGTATCTCTCCTTTTCCCCTATCTATATTTTTATCTCTAAAACTATATCCCTTTCTTCCCATCTCTCTCTCTCTCTCTCTCTCTCTCTCTCTCTTTCTCTCTCTCTCTCTCTCTCTCCAAATTTGTTAAATATCAAGTGTTTGTGCATAAAAAATAATTTTTTATCAACAGTAGAGGATTAAAAACAATCTCCCCCTCTCAAGCTCTCTCTTCCCATATCTCCCTCTGTAGCTCTCATTTTCCCGTATCTATATTTTTATCTCTACAACTCTCTCTCTCTCTCTTTCTCTCTCTCTCTCTCTCTCTCTCTCTCTCTCTCTCTCTCTCTCTCTCTCTCTCTCTCTCTCTCTCTCACCATCTATATCTCTATTTATCTCTGCCTATTCCTATCTATTCCCCTCTACCCCTCTCTATCTCTCTATGTTTATTTCTCCCACTACCTCTATATATCTCCATATCTTTGTTTCCCTTATCTTCTCTTGCTCTTTCTTTATCTCCACCTATATCTTCATCACTGCCCCTCTATCTCTATACAAATCTTCCCCTATCTCTCTATCCATCCATCTATCTCTCTCTCCCTCTACCTCTTCCTAGACCTCTATATCTATGTATATTGTCCTCTCTATCTCTATATCTTCATATTTCTTCTTCCATCTCTCCCTTTTTCTCTATCTCATTATTTTTCCATCCCTCTCTCGCTCAAATAAAAATTTAACTAAAATAATTAGGGTGCATAACCTTTTTTTAATATAAAATTACAAATAAAAAATTAATTTTTTTTTTATTACAACATTTTTTTTTTTGCTAAACATAGTCTAGGAATTGTACCCATTAAATTATGAGAATTCTTAGCCTAGTGCACGCTAGGTGAGGCTACACATGAGGGACCTCATCCTTGCAAATTAAACCCCTTACATCCAAATCATGAACTATCCTAAATGAGATAAATATTATGGGGGAAATAACAAAAAATATGCAAATATAAAATTTTGCTCCACATTTGACATGGGAGCGAAGATGCATATTGAACATTGTCCTATTTTTATTCTTTTTCCTTTGCACCACTTTTTTAGTTTCCTTCTGAGGATCACCCCTCTTGAACCTCATCTGGTTTCTTTGGGGATTTTCCTAGCCTCCAAGAGACAAATTATTAACTCTCTTCTTGCTTAGCCATGACCTCAATGAGAGCCAAAATAGCCTTAATTGTCTCTCTCCAATGGAGGAGAAACAACTGTAGTCCTCGATGAGAGTTGAGTTTAACTTGGTGAAATATTTTGATTACCATCCCTTTAGATTTCTTAGGGGCCTCAATGATGGATTTTTATTACATGAGTCTTCCTTTTTTACTGAATAATGATGAGGAGAGACATCTTTCTACCATGTAGGTTTGCTATAATTTCTTCGTTTAACACATTGGCTAGTGATATGATTATTATTCAGACATCTGTTGCATCAGAAGGTGATGTTGGGATTTTCAAGATCAATGAGCAAAAACTAAACTTCCACAAACTATTAACATGAAAATCCAAATGAATATTATCACTGAGTTGAATGATATGTACATAGTAGGCTTGTATATAAAGGCAAGAAAGTGAAGTGAGAAGGTAGAAGATGATGATTAAATACCTCACCATATGTGTGACACTTGTGAGAATAATTGACAAGTGTACATAAGAAAGTAGCAAATGTACGTGAAACAAGTATCTCATTAAGTGAGTACACATGTCTCAACCAATGGAGGTGAGATAAAATACTAAAAATCTCTAAGTGGATACTTAAGCAATGTGAATAGGACTATCTCTAGGCATGCTAATAGATAACTAGTTTGATAAAGTCACTATTTACACTAACAACTCCTCCCTCTAAGTACAATTTAAGGAGTAATATAAACAAAGATGATGATGTGATCTAGATAATAGTCATGTTAGGTACCCATGTACAAATTTCTTCTAAAACCAAGCAAAGGACAAAACCTAATGGGATCAAAATCCTCTCCAAAGAGAAATAATATAATTTAAATGTATTAGTAATGAATACAAGTGATAGGATTGATCAGGGGCCCCCAAGGACTACTTCTAACACAATTTATAATGAATATTCTCTCATCATAGGAGAGAAATGAGAATCTATGTAGCCCCATGATGTGATGCCTATAGTGTTGGTAGATGCTTGATATTGGATGTTGTAGATGATCCACATTGCAAAAAACCACAAACGTGTGCAAGATGACTTCCCATTTTAGATATGTAAGAAGTAAGATGAATGTCTCTGAAGTTTGCACATGATCCAAAGAATGAATTTCATCATACTGATTTACACACTTGTAGTTCTAAAAAATAGTATGCATATTTTTCTACAGGTGACAAATGTAGCAACAACATTATGAGATTACAATGCATGTTGAAGGTCTCTACATTGTTCATATCCATATAATGTAGTGATGAGATAGCAATGCCTGTCATGTGACATAATTGTTTATCTCTATATAGTTCTCAAAAAGGTTTCAAATTTTCATGACACCTCATAGAAGTGCTTAGAGGCATGACTCAAGACACCCCCCTAATGGAATATTATGTTACCCGCAATTTTTGGCACTTTCTAACTTAGTGTTTTTTACAATGCAAATAGATCTAATGCATGGGAAATGGGAAAATATGAAATTTTGTAAAAAAAATGGTACTCAAGTTTGAGCTATTGACCAAAATTTATTAAACAAACAGTTTCCTGTAAAATGACCAATTTTTTATATAGCTACACTAAAATCAGAAAAAAATATCTACGATGAGGTTAGACCTAGACTTACAACTAGTCATTGGAATTGACACAAAAAATGCTTTCCGATGACTATGAATATGCTAAATTTGAATTCTATGAGTGAAAATTATGACAAAAATAAAATTTGCAAGACACCTTTATCCTTCTCAAGCACTTGCAGATCGCTGACTCATGTGGAAGATGGTGTCGCTTGAATACTGTGTCCACATCTTTTTAATTTGCACAACAAATAATGTGAGCCAATCCAAATGAAGCTACCAATGCTGGAGATTGCCTGCAAAATCTATAAGAGAAAATCTATAATCCTTGTTGAACTTGTCTTAAAACATAGGCCAAGAAGAAAGACATTTATTGTTAAGTGGAAGAAGGAATCTATTGTTAAGGTGAATAACCGGTGCACAATGCTATATACAATACTCACTTATACAAATGTGCCAATGTGTCAAATCTTTTAAAATTATGGAATTGTACAACAATACTTGAGAAAACCCCAAGCATTATTTCTGTGCAATATTCCCTTGCTTATTATAATGCAAATCAACTAAGTATTCATCTAGTAGAGAGAGGCCCAAATACAGTTGGAGTGACTGGAACCTTTGTAAACTTTGACATATACAAGTGATACCTATCATCATGAGAGTGGTCAATTCCAAAGTGCAAGAATGGAATGTAGGTGTTAAACAAATGTAATCTTGGAGTTCATGTAGTCGTTCCTTTTGCCTTTATCAACCTTTGTGATGATTTGGATTCAACACATTGTATTTGGAGTGGTAGAAAAATCCAACTCATGGCTTTGTAAATACCTTTGCACATGTGACTTATGCTTCAACACATAGGAGGGCACCAAATAGAACTCATAGAACCAAGAGTATATGAACACACAACAACAACTAGTGTATAAATTAGCTCACAAAAAATTCCAACCAACATTAAAATGTAAAATTGGATCTATGAGGAACTCTTGACTAGGCTTGGTGCAAGGATTTTGGCAAGGGTTTTGTTACCATGGCTTTGATACCATGTTGGAATTTTCAAGATCGACAAGCAAAATCCAAACTTCCACACACTATGAGAACACAAAGTCAAATAAATATTATCAAAGAGTTGAATGATATGTACATAGTGGGATTACATATATATGCAAGCAAGTGGAGTGAAAAAGAAGGAGATGATAACTAACTATCCCTCCATATAGGGGACACTTGTGAGAAGACTTGACAAGAATTGGATAACGTGACAAATGTACATGAAATATGTGTCTCACTAAGTGAGTACACATGTCTCAACCAAATGAGGTGAGGTAAAATACTAAAAGTCCCTAAGTGGAGACTTAAGAAATGTGAATAGGATTATCTCTAGGCATGTAATAGAAAACTATTTACACCATTATGGGATGCCCTTATATTCTAAAATTGATTCCAACATTCTTCTTTAATGTTGAGATAGATCTCCACAGAGAGATATTTGATAATGTCGATCTCAACCAATATACTAGTGTAACTAGTATACAGATAATTTGAAGTACCCCCATCTACCCACAAAAAAATTCGTAGTGAGTTGCCAATAGCTTCAAAATAGGAATCAAACCAGAACTATAGAGGATGATTCAAAGTTCTTTCCCAAATTTGTATAATAGAAAAAGATTTAGTAGCTAGGTTGAAAGAAAGGTGCTAGGGTTTTAGCATTAGCAAATGTTGCTCATAATTCCATTGGTAGTCACAAAAAATAGTGCAACAGTCTTAGATATTGTCAAAGACCACAACAAAAATCCCTTGCACACATGGATAAATTTGAAGGTCACCCTCCAAAATGGGACACCACATGTCTAAGATCCATTGGTGCAACTTTGATAGGCTCGATCAAAACCCTCTAAATATTTTGACTAGTCCTTAAATAGTATAAAAGGATCCATTCTCAACCACCTCTTATAAAATATGCTCCCCCAACACAACATTCAATGAGTTATTAGCAAGTTGGAGCATTTGGGATGCTAAAAGAAGCTCAGAATCCAATGCAAAGGCATCCCTTCCTCACTTAGTTTGTCCCTACATCCTTCCCATTCTATCATAGGAACAATTGGTCACTCCTGGCATACATATCAATGAAGTTTGGAGTGTTTTGTCTAGGATAGAGACCACTAGGGAGCCATCACCCATCGTCAATCATGCCAATCCTAGCCTCTGAAAAACTTCTGGGAGATAGCCATACTATACTTCCTCTTGCTCAACTTAGGAAAATATCAAGCTCCACTGTTGAAAGCCCTTGAATCCATGCATCACTCCTAAGGAAAATTGCCCTCATATTGCCTCTCATGAATGTCAGAAGGAGTCCTAGCCTTGGAAGTGTGCAATAGAGATGACATCACAGTGAACTTTTTAGTACATTATTATTAGATTTAATAGATACAACTATCTATAACATATTGATTAATAATAAAAAAAAATATTTTTATTTATTTTAAGTTGAAAATATTTATTTGCATTGATTTTCCTACAAGAATGAATAAATGATTGTTAGATTCCTTATTTTTTAATATATTGAAGAAGAAATTCACATTAATAAATCTTGAAGATTAAATTTGTCTTGTTGAAATAAAAGTCAATATTAATTCAACAATATTTTCGAAGAAATTTTGTATTTTTTCTTTCAAATAATTAATTTAAAATTCTCACAAAGTAAAAAAATGCTTCTCATCCATTGATTAGGTCAAATATTTATAATTTATTGATTGATAATAAAAATAATAATTAAAGTTATTTATTGATTGATTAAAATTTAGATTAGAGTTTTAATTATTTTTAAGTCTCTTTGAATGGTTAATATACAAATATTTATTATTTTTTGATCGATAATAAATAAAAAATTTAAAATTTAAAAAATCTTTATTTGGATCGATTTATCAAGAATGAATAAATGATTGTTAGATTTCTTATCTTTTTATATATGTAAGACAAAAATTCACATTAAAAAATTCTTGAAGCTTAAACTTGTCTTATTGGAATAAAAGTCAATATTTTGCCTCATCTATAACCACAATAATTGAATAATTCAACAATCTTTTACAAGAAATTTTCTATTTTTTCTTTCAAATAGTTAATTTAAAATTTTCATAAAGAAAACAATATTTATCATCCATGATTAAATCAAATACTTATTATTTATTTATTGATAATAAAAATTATTATTTTCTCATTTATGGGGCTTCATGGGTTAATCTTCTTGCTAATCCAAGAAGTAAAACCAAATGGTCTCCATTAGATGAAGGATAGATTAAAATGAATTTTGATAGTGATGCGAAAATCTGAGACCATTGGAGGTAGGATGTGTAGTCCAAGATTGGATAGGAAATATATTGGCAATTGAATCGAAGAAATTACTCAAGGGTACTAATAATGAAACATAATTTCAAGTAGCATGGTTGACCCTTAGAACATGTCAAAATTTGGGCTATCGTCAGATAAACCTAGAGGAAGATTCTCAAACAATCATGAATGCAATTAGACAAACATAGACTTCAAACTTAAAATTATGTAGATTTTTATATCCAATTTGGTAACTTTTGGAAGAATGTGAAGAATATCATGCCACACACATTTTTAGAGAGGGCAATATAATGGCTAATAGATTGGCAAATTGGGCATTAGACAAGATGGTGGCAAACGAGAGTTCAAATTTGTAGGATATTTGACACGAGCTTGACTTAATTCTAGCCTAAGAAAGAATAAAGATTTCAAATTTGATTAAATGCAAGGAGATTAAAATAAAATATGATGATTTGATTAAATACAAGGATAGTCTACATAAGTTTGGTAGGTTAGTTTGATAATGTAGCATTTTGGCTCTATGTTTTGGTCAATGATAAATAAAAGGATTGTATGGGCACCCAGGGAAAAATCTTTATAAACTTGGGAATGGTCCTTTAGCCACATTCATATATCAAATAATAATTATACTAGCACTTGCACCCCAACGAGGTGCAATGGTTACACCCATAGTAACATATGGTTTGGGCAAATATATTGAAGGGCACACAAAAGTTGGAAGAAATAAATAGTCTTTTTTAGGAGTAATTATTTAGAATACCATTGCGTTGATCTTGAAATGTGGAAAATAAACTAAATATGAACGAATGCAACTTCTAATTTAAGCCGACAAGCTATGCAAAATGTTTTTGTAAATAAATTGTTTTTACGATGTATGAAGACAAATAACTTAGGATATTGATTGTACATTGAGTAAATTTGTTGCTAGTTGTTGAAACATCTTATATACAATTCTCACAATTCAGGAAAGATACAAAATTTTGTTATTTACTTCAAGGATATGTAAGTTTATTCATCCATTGGTTTGTCCCCCAAAATCTTATTTTTCTTTTTCAGAGCAAGGTGTCAAACAAACGTTGGATTGTAGTATAAGTATAATAGAAGATGATCTTTGTGTAATAGTCTTGCAAATAGTAGATTGACCTTATTTATAATTTTATTTGTGGATTATGAGTCACTTTACAAGTGTAGTGTCATATTTGTAGATTGTATGTCTTGGTCTATAAGTTTGTATAGTACTTGTGAATGGCAAGACAAGATGTATACATAAATAAATGTCCATACGAACTACCAACCAATAATATTATTAGGAGGATCCCCATCACCACCAACCTCTCCTACTAAGTGAGGTGAGAACGAGAATGCAAGACAATTATTATTATTACTATTGGGTGTTAATGTTTAATAGTGCAATGTAATGCCCAATGTCCTATGGGTTCAAAAATGTTTTTCAATGTTTTTCACTTTTTATTATTGGTTTTATTTTACACTTTGCATTTTTATTGGAAGTGCCAATTTTAATTATTCTATGCTTGAATATTTTGAAAAGTGTTTAAAAATTTCTCCCAAATGGTTATGTTTTTTATTGTCTTCTATTAAACTATTTCTTACTGATGTGAGTTACTTTCAAAATATGACATATTACAATATATCTCATGTGTATAGTTGAGCAATTGACCCAAAACAGAGAATTGCAAGTGATATTTCAAGGTTCTACTCAAAATTGTATCATTTTATTATAGTCTTGGCTCCAAACCTCTAGATGTTCCACTTACATTGTAGCAAAGATCATAAATACAATGAGCCACCATGGAAACAAAATGACCCAAAAACTATACCTATAATACTGTGTTGCTAGATAATCGTAGGTTAATACCATTGTCAATAGTATGGGCAATCACTACACACAAATCTCAATGTCTAACACTACAAAAAAACAACAACCAATATTAGTAAAATTGAAAGACAAGGACTAACATTTATAAATATGTCCAAGGTAAAATCACTTAGTGGATTTTGCATTTAACCAACATTCTCCTTTGAGCGCTACTCTAAAATGCAAAACAATCCATACATAATTATATAGAAAGGAGAGGAATCTCAACTATAGCCTCATGGTTATTGGTGGTTGCAGGATTTGCAGGTACTAGACATTAACTCCATCTGGCCTCACAGGTCTGAGCATGCTTTAATCTCAATGACAAGTTGTTTGGAGATGGCATTAGTTCCCTCTACACACTCTAGGCTTAAGTTGATACCCTTGTTAGTTAGTATCTTGGTTTGGGTTGTTGGTTTGCATCATGTGGTATGTTGTTCAACCCTATGTCGGATTGCCTTGTGAGTTTGTGATTATTTATTAATTAATAATTAATCGATTTATATAGTTTATTTAGTATTAAATCAATAGATGTCATTATTGTGTAATTTTATTATCAAGGGTGATTATTTATTAATGTCATTCGTGGATCATAATATCTAACATATATAATTATGCATGAAAGACTATTTATTTATTATATTTTATATGTATGTGGGAGATAATAATAGTATGAAGTTTAAATTATAATATTTGAGCGCTTATGATTATATATGAATTTGATTAATTATTTATTGATTGTTTGGAGTTGTGGAAATTAATTAATTAAATTATTACATATAGCTCACTAGTGTAAATTATTAAATAATGGTTGGTACGGATATAAATATATGTTTATTTATTGGGAGATAATAATAAATTAATGATTATTTGGTGGGATTATGTTGGCTAAAGCATTTATATTTATCCGTACACTTAATTATTTGTTTATTTATTTATTGTTTAATTACTAGTTGAGTATTTATGCTTGTCCGTACATTTACTTATTTAATATCCATTTTACTTATTTGTCTATTGTTTATGTATTTATTTATCTTCTTTATTGTTTATTGTTTATTTATTGTTGGGTTATTTATTGTTTATTTATTTGTTATTATTTATGTACCTACCCCTTGTTATGGTAACCCTTCTTGGGAGTTGTGATTGTGAGGATTTTTTTTTTTAATAGGTAATAGGCCGTAGCCGTAATATTTTGAATAATAATAATAATTATTATTATTATGTTTGATTATATTGACCCAAGACCTTCCCCATCCTATGGAAGGCCAAGAGTCACAACTTAGAATTCCACTTTAGATGTCCCTATTGGGAATTGAACTTGGGTCTCCACAGTGAGAACCCAGTGTTTTAACCAGTTAAGCTCAACCCCTTGGACGATCGTGAGGATATTACTATTTAATTATTTATTTATTATTTATATTATTTGTGGTTTTATATTTAATTGGAGCATTTATTTATATTGCCTTTGATTTATTTTATTGAGATTTGATTTATTATTATTACTGATTATTATATTATTACATTCTCTTGCTACTAATTGAGTAATTAAATATTATCTTTATACCTATCCTATTATTTTATTGGTTGAGATTTGGGGGTAAGTAAATAATATTATTTTATATTCTTACCTTGATTTTTGGAAGGGGGTTGGTATAGAATATAGTTTATTGGAATATTTTGATTAGCTGGGATTCTTCTATAATTTTGTATGAGATTTTATTTATTGACTTTTTGAGCATTTGCGAGGGTGTGCTTCTGGATATTTTTCTGCAACTTTTGGATTTTCGAATTGCTTGGTTGGATTGGATTTTTTTGGAAAGCTTGCTAGTTTTGATTTTTAGCTCTTCTACAATTGCACTACCATCACTCTACTACCAAGTTGGAGATCTTTTTCCATTCTTTCATTTTAATTTTTGAAAATAGTTGTTTTCTTCATTTTTGCTAAAAGATTGTTTGTGCGAGATTGAGAAACACAATTGAAGAAAGGTTATTAATATTAAAATATATGTATTAAGATTGGGGAATTAAATATTTTTATTCTTTTATTTATTGTGCTGGGAGTTATTGTGGCATTTGGGAATAAATCTTATGTCCTTACCTTGGTTGATTGTTAATATTTTTACTTGTTCCTTGCGATATATTTGTTACTACGTCCCTCCTAGATTGCTTTCGAGTCATAATTTATGCCTTAGTAAATCTTCTGAGTCAATTGTGAGTCTTCATTTTTGTTATTTTGAGTTCTTAGTCCCTGCCGTATATGCACTACAAAATTGGTTGCATGCGCTAAAATATATATTGTATGTGCTATTTAACTAGTATATGCACCTCTCTGAAAAGGTAGATGCATTGTTATGTTAGGCCAATGCGCCATTATGATCAGTAGATGCATTGTTATGTTCTGTGAATATGCTACTCTATTTTGCATATGCGCTATTATGATTGGTGGATGCACTAAACTGCTCTATATATTGTTCTTTGATCATTTTGTTAGTCCATGATACACTTTTGGATTTAGGCTTGTACTAGAGGTTTTTTGTGATTGTCTTGAGTTTTCTCTGAGATTTTTTATGCTTCAGTATCATTCATTTTATTATTGACTTGTGCTCTTGCAAGATGGTTTGTGCCTTGTTATTGAGGTTTGTACATATATGTTGATTATCCCCAACAAGAAGAAGAATGCCTTGCTGTTGAGGTAGATTATATATGAGCTCCAGTGGGATGGATGTGCCTCATTATTGAGGATTGCATTTGCATGCTATTTAGTAAGATGGTGTATACCTTACTCTTGCTTATTGTTATACTTTTGGTGGTGGAGGCTCTCATTTAGGCATGTTGGCATTATAGCTCATTGTTATGTTTCAAATGTGTATCTGTGATGTTGTTGTTGTGATATTATTTTCATGGAAAGCCTTCATGATGTTATTGTAAGGTTGATGAGGTTTATGTATCACCCTAAGGTCTTGACATATTGTTAGGGGGAGTGGGATTTCATATGATGACAGGGGTCAAGTGAGATAAGTTGCTAAGTGGTTTCTTGTTGGATGCTTAGAGTCTAGGCTGCTAGGGCACATTGAAAGTTTTCTTGATATAAACAAGTGATAACATTAATAATTAATTAACTGGGTTGAGATACACTTAATGAGATAATAATTGGTTTGAGCCCATTGAGATGGCAAGCTAATCTCCCTTGTTATCACATAGGTTGATATGGATCCACATCTCTATTGGGGATTGATTATACCCTTCTATGTGAGAGTGGCTTGCATGTATATCATGAGTAAGGATTACTCTTCTATGTGAAGATAGCATGCATGGCTACTATGGGTGTGGATTTACCTTCTTTGTGAGGATAGCACGTAGTGTCGTGTCTATCATGATTTGGCCTTGTTCCCTTCTATGTGAGGATAGCATGTGATGACACTCCACTCCTACCTGTGACCATGATCCTTATGTTTTGATTTGTTGCTCATGCCTTTGGGAGTTTGTTGTTATACTGGAGCCTTGTGATGCGGTTTGTTTATTGTATTCTTGTCTTTTATCTTGGTGTTGTCATGTTGAGTCCCTTTGTTGTTAGGTGTTAGCCTAGGTATTGAGTGTGAGTTGGAACCCCATTCCATCTCCTAGCATGACAGGTGGTTCCTATTTGGTTCCACATGGCTGGGTGGTTTGATGCCTTCTTCCATTGGGATGTTCTTCATCGGTTGCTTGCATGCATGGATATGGATTTATATTATCTCATCATGTGGATGGATCTTTGGAGCATAATTCATGTAATTGGAATTGATACCATGTTCTTTTGTACTTTGAGAAAGATGTCATAGTAAATAAAACTATGTAATTAATATCTTGTGAACATATGTATTAGGACATGTAGTAGGTTGATTTCATAATGAGATGTATTGGATAAGATCGATGTAATGGATATCCAATGTGTATGTAACTACTGATTAGAAAGGAATTAAATGATTAAGCAATAAGATTTGGAATGGTTAGCTATGTGTGTCATTATTGCAGAAATGGTGCTATTAGATCATCTTGTTATAAGCAAATTCATTTGGAGAGTATCTAGCAATTGTTGTTTAGACTTGCATATGGTTGTGTATATATTATCTTGATGGAATATATGATGAAATTAAGAAAGCGAAAGGAATTAGATTTTCTTATATGTTGTTAGTGCTATCAGATTCATATTGAGTTAGATGGTTAGTGATGGAATGAGGAATTAGGTACATTTGGAATTGGTGTTTAAGAATGAACTTAGAGAGTTAATGGGAATATGATAGGATAGGTGTTGAAAAGTTCATGATTCTCATGATAAGAGAGAGAGTAATGTAATTGTTATAACAATGTTGATGGTATTATGATATTGACGTGTTATGTGTTATTGCTAGTAAGTAATGATGTTAAAGTACCCCAGGGAAAGAATGATTAGATGAATGGATGAATGATTATAGGTACACTTTGAGATGATAATTGTTATAATGTTATTTCCGCTTGCGTTGCATGAGGTTATGGTTATTTTCATGATGTTTTATGCATTCATGATATGTTAATCTATGATTTGAAGTAATGATAATTTGCTATGTTGAATTAGTAGATGTTTTTTTTAAAAAAAAATTGTGTTTGTTAGCTAGTTTAGTTATTTTATCTAGGGTATTTTGGCGAGCATTACATGTTACCCTAATTGATTTCATTTTAATCTGGACACAAACATTTTCTAAATATTAAGTAGAATATCCAAAGTTAAATTTTCTTTGATCTCCCCTCCCCCAATAAATTCTATTTTGTGAAAATTTTAATTAAATCCCTGCCATTATATGAATATTGACCTCTTGCTTACTTATATTTATATTTATTTCATAAATAAATTAACATAATTTTCTTATTAAGTATAAAAACTATGAAGTTAGGTTAAATTAATAATAAGATATATTAATGATGTAATATAACAATATTCTTTTTTTTGAAATACAAAAATCATGTTTACTTTTATTCCAAAAATAAAATAAAAAAATTAAAGAAAAAAAGTCATAAATTAGAGTTACTTTTGTTTAAAGTTACTTAAAAAGCTTTAAATCACTTTCAAGCCCAAAATGTAAAAGTCACTCATAGTCACTCAAGATTAATAAAAAATAATCTAACAAGTAAAGCCACAGACAAGAATAGTAAAACCTCGTAAAACCTCTTTCAAGCTGTGAATGTATAGAGCTAGAGAAATGAGCGATAAAAGGAAAAGATAAAAATGGGGAAGATAAATAGGGATAGAAAAAGATAGTAAGGGAGAGAAAGAAAGGGAATGAAAAAGAGAGAGGAAGTTTGAAATTTAATTCAAATAATTTTTAATTATATCATTTCTAATAACTCTTAATTATTATTCTGTAGTTTAAATTTAAAATTTAATTTTTCTAATTTATATATATTTTTGTTATCTTTTTTTTTGTTTTTTTTGAGAAAAGGGGTAAATTTTTTTATTGAAAATCAGAAAAGAGTATTACAATCAAAACCAAGGGACCAAGTTCCAGAAGTCATAATAAGCAAAACAAGCAGCACAACAACACAATCAACTATCTTCAAAAATCTTTTTATCCTCTTCAAGGAACTTATCTATTTTAATATAACAATTGTTATACAATTAAATTTGTGTTTTCTATTTTAATACTTAAAATTATTATACAATCAAATTTAAAAATACATTTGCATTTATCCATGTTTTTTAATTTTTTATTTGCTTGCTCAATAATAATTAGATATTTTATTCATATTCAAAAAAGGGAAACATCTCATTATCAGTTTTCTTTCCAGAAGAATCCATAGTAACCCATAAGTCACCCATTAAATTGTGATAAAAAAACACCCAATCACCACTACAAAAACATACACCCTATCCGCTTTTAATGCGTTGTTGCACAAAAAAACCACTTGCAATATCAAAGCAGTTACAGTTCGAAAAACTACCCCATCAACCAATTTTTTACCCCCATTAACATGTTACAAAGAAGGGATAAAATCCATATGAAAGAAGCAAAAAACTATTAACAGTCTATAATAGAAACTATCATCATCCACAAGAGATAACCAATTTGCCGATATCCATTAGCTTCTCTGCATCATGCCTCTTTCTCGAATGTAGCACTCTGCGACCCACCCCTTCTGCTTCAGCCTTTGCCAATTCAATTGCAGCTTCCAATTCCTTAATCTGCACTAGAATTTTTAAGGCCTCCCACGCGTGCTTTGCTTCAGCCTTGCAGTGCACTTGACACAAACCTCAGGGCCATCAAACAAATGGAATTAAATTTCCACCTCTACCCAGCTCACCTTCTTCTACTCCCTCTCCAATGTCAAAGCCTTCACTGTGAACAACCCATTCAAGAAAGGAATCCATTCCTCCCAAGAAATCCTTATGCATAATCACTTCCATAACCCGTCTCACCATACCTTCTTGCTCCCCCACATCCAAGGGTGAACTCACAATAATGGTTCCCACTTTTTTGCCACTTTTGGCACTGAGATGTACATTTTTAAAATAATCTTCAACTTCCGAGAACTATAACTTTTAAACTATTAAAAATTTGAAGATGATGTAAATTAGTGATTTCTAGAATTTTGTTTGTAGATTCTATATACATTTTTTTCAAATTTTTTTGAAGGATTTTTTTAAAAATTTTCCATCTCCCTCGAAAAGTAGTTTTTCACAACAAACTACATTTTTTAAGAGTGATGTGCCTCCCGAAATGCATAACTTTTTTTCTATAAATGATAAAAACTTAATTCTTTTGAATTTTGGTTTGTAACATCAATATCCAGGGCTTGCATTTGGTTTTATAGTGATATGTTCAATATTTTTCATTTTATAAAGTTTTGAAGTCTGACTAGTCATAATTCAAACATAGGTTTACGTTTGAACACATAACTTGTTCTATATAAATCGAAATTCAATTTTTTTTTTTTTGTTAGAAAGAAGACATCAATACCAGGGGCATATATATTTTTCAGAATTTTTTTGAATTAGTTTCTTATTTTTCCTAATGCGTTGAACAAAGAAGTTCATGTTCGGTGAAAAACCAATTTTCCATAAAATTAAAAAAACAAGAACATAATAAATTCAAAATATAACAAAATTATACTCGTTGGAAAGCTTGCTTCGAGTACTACCATCTAATATTTTTGGGTTGTCAAGATTATTTCATTCGTGCATTGAACTAGAGCTCCGAAGTCATTAATTCTTCAGAACTCTGAAATTTTTTGGGAGAAACCCTTAGTTTGCGGGTTTGAATGGACACAAGTTCGAGCGAACCCCCATTCGCTCGAACCAATGAGCTCGATTTTGGCACGCACATTTTTGTAACTGTCATGTTCGAGCGAACCCAACAATTTTTAACTGTCGGCTTTCGTTCGAACTCTGGCCGACGCATTTTTATTTTTATTTTTTCATTTGTGGAATTGTATAAATGTCCATAATTTTTTTTTGTTTTTTATCACCCAAATGATTAAAATAATTCGCATTTTTGGATGAGAGAAGACATTTGAAAATTATTTTGAAGGCAATAATTTGAATGTTTTTTGTAAAAGCACGGGGAACAAGAAGAGAAGGCAAAATAAGACTTCAAGGAATTATTCTCCCGAAACGAAAGAAAGATATCGAGAACAAAGAAGACAAAGATATCATGATGCAAGTATGTATTTTTAATTTTATTTCTATTTAATTTAATATGTATTATGTATCAATTAATTACAATTCAATATTTTTTATCTAATATGTTTAATAGGATTAAAAATAATTTTGTTTTAATTGGAAAGCATAATTAATTTGAGATAATACATGTGTATTTGCAAATTTCAAATTCCATCAACTTGCTTGTTGTGTAATTGCATTTTTCTCCTATATAATTAAGTTCATTTATAATAGATAAGACCTATCAAGTCATAAAATTAATAAGATCTATTATGTCATAATTTCTAGGTTCTAAATTATATATATTGAATATTTAATCTACATGTACAAGTAATTTCATGTGATAGGTCCTTTAATATCACATAATATATATGTCTTAAGGGTAGTTAAGTATATTAATTGTGAAATGTTTTTTCAAATGTGGTCATATTGATTTTAATAATAAGGCCTATTAGGACTATTACATTGATTATAGGTCTTAAATGTGACATAAATTTATAACCTATTAAACATGTTGAATAATTTAGGTGAACTATTTATATTCAACTTCACGTACATGCAAAAACATTTCAGATTAGGAGGTCTATTATGCAATAATAGGTCTTAAATATACACACATGTGACAAATTATAGTCCACTTACATTATGGTCCATAACAAATTAATATGAGGTCACCTAAGTTATCGTATGCATGCAACAAAATATTTGTACTTTTAATTTTCAAAATTGGAATTTCTAATTTATCAAAATTTTATTTTATGTGTTAAATTAGTGCTCAAAATTAGAGATTGAACTTTAATCCTAACCTAAGAACAAATTGAACTTTAAACCTAAACAGGTAATTTAATTAGAGTTATAACAATAAGGTCCTGAAAGTAATTAAATTTAATAAACCAAATTGAATGGGCTAATTTTAACATGTAAAGCTTTAAGCCAAATTCACCCCTATTCTTAATCCTAATTGAATAATCTCTGATTAATTCAAGAACCTTACACAAACTCTTAAATTATGTGCAGAACGGGAAAATGAACCTGTTGAAGAACACAATATAGTTGATGAACATAGGGAGGAGATTGTCCAAGTTGAACCAATGGAGACCTTTGAAGGAGAGGGGTCAGGCTCCTTACCTCCTACCACTGATATGGATGAGCATATTGTGGATCTAGCTAAACAGGTGAAAAGAAATATTTCTTATAAAAATTTAGATCATTTACTTGAAATGGATGTGGATGAGTTGAAACGTCTCAGTGAAGAACCTAGACATACTAAAAGGAGGTCAATGAATAAAAGTGGAAAAGAAATAATGTCGCATTTCAACAATCTTGATACTACACTAGAAAAAGCTCAATTGTTATCAATTGTACTTACTCATAAAGACTTAATAGATCCAATGAAATTGTTGGGTATGGATACAACAAGTCAAAAGATGAAATATTCTCAGCTACAAAAATCTATTGTTGATAATGTTAAGAAAGGTTTGGTGAACATTGGTAAAAAATCTCGAAAACTAGATAAGACCATTTCAAGAAGAGTGATGTTGACATCTTTAGTAAATGAAAGATTGCCTCAAAAAAGACAAATCTCTTCACTGTCATCTGAGTTTGGTTTTAGTAGAAGGACAATATCTAAATATGTTAAAAGGAGAAAGATTTTGGATGATACTACCTCAGAAGGGAATTGGGCAATTATGTGTAGAGCTCCTCGTTCTGATAGAATTGAAGATGTTGTTAGGAACTTTGTGACAAGTTTTTGGAATGATAATACTCGCCCTTCATCAAATAGTAGAGATGTTATCAAGCAAAGGATTGGTCTTGATCGTTATGATCTCCATGTAAAACATTGGATAGACACAACAAAACATGAATTGTATGTATTGTTTACTAAAACAAACCCTCATATAAGGATTGGACAAACCATGTTTGAATGGTTAAGGCCATATTATGTGAAGTTAAACAAAGTTTTTGAAACTTCTTGTTGTCGTTATCACATCGAATTTGACTTGTACTATCAGGTGTTTTGAAAGATTAGAGAAGATAATGATGGTTATGAAAATGCTCCTCCTAAACGAACAAGTCAATTCATAGCATCCATCTTATGTGATAAATCAGATGATAATGCAACTGGTCAAATAAATTGCATAAGAGGAATTTGTGGAACATGCGGGGACTTGGCTAAATTGCCTTTGAGAGATGAAGATACTAACATGAGGAAGATGGTAAATTGCAAGAGTTACAAGTACAAAAAATTTGAAACAAAATTTGGAAAGGAATCTACAAGACTAGATTATGTAGAAGAGGAAATACCTATTGGAACATTTATGGAAAATTTTTGTAAGTTGATAAAACCATACATATGCCATGGTTTTTTTGCCAAGTGGCAAGAAGAACAATTTAAAAGATTAAGAGACACTTTCCCACTTGGAATTATTCTATCTGTAGTTGACTTCGCAGAGAATTACTCTTTTGCACATCAAAAAGAGATTCAATTAGAGTATTACTTTTCAAAGCAAATCACTATTTTCATGCATGTGTGTTATCGACATGCACAGATGAATTTGGATGGTGTTGATAGTACATTTGAAAATTGTGTCATTAAGAAAGAGTACCACTTCTATATCAGTGATGATAAGGAGCATGACACACTTTTTGTACAACATTGCTTTAAGAAGTTTTTTGAATATTTGAAAGATAGAGGCATAACAATAGTTAAACATTTTGTTTGGTCTGATGGATGTGCGGCACAATTTAAATCTTCGAGGCCATTTTATGCACTATGTAGATATCATCGAAATGACAAAATACCACATGTTTGGAGCTTTTTTGAGAGTGGTCATGGAAAGGGTGAACATGATGGTGCAGGAGCTTGTATCAAACATGCTCTAAGAAAGCATCAAATAAAGTACACAGGAGAACGTATAGAAAATGCACATGATGTTGTTGAATGGTGTAAGAAACACTTTGAGCAACCTAATTATCCTGGGGAATCATCATCGAGAACATATAAGCCCATTCCATATAGAGTGTTTTGGGAGATAACCGGTATGTGTTCTCTTTTAGTATTTTATTTAATTTTTTTAATTTAACAACTTGATCTACATGTACATTCTTGTACACATGTACATTTTGCAGATGTGGATAGAAAATCAATGCATGGATGCAAGAGTGTGGAGAGGACAAGATCTTTGCATTGTGTCATGAGTACAGATAATCGCCCATGGATATTATACACTAGGGATTATTCATGTTTTTGTTCTGAATGCCTTTTTGAAAACTATGTTGATTGCAAGAACCAAGAGCTTGGATATGTTAGTGAATGGAAAATGGTGCCACTAGATGTTTCTGACACATACGAGGATTCAAATGAGGATGAAAACTTTGAAGACATTCCTTTGATTTCTGATGATTACGATCATATTTCAGGATTGATTAAAAAAGGTACATACACATGTGACGTACACATGTAAACATTTCCTTAAAAA
Organism: Cryptomeria japonica; assembly: GCF_030272615.1. Taxonomy (NCBI): domain Eukaryota; kingdom Viridiplantae; phylum Streptophyta; class Pinopsida; order Cupressales; family Cupressaceae; genus Cryptomeria; species Cryptomeria japonica. Next base: position 285,435,884 of record NC_081407.1, on the reverse strand, counting down.
TGACATATAACTTAGAATTTATTTAACTTGTGTCAAATTGCAGGAGATATTTTTGCAGTCATAGCAAAAGATGGAAATATAGAAGGTGTTAGTTATTATTTATTGCATTGCACAGAAGAGAGAAAGAAGTTATCAAAATCTGAGATGAGTGATGGAATGTCATTTCCCACAAGTTTGAGTTCTGATTTGAATATGAACATGTACAAATCGCTTATGTGAAATTTTTTAATTTCTCACGTTTCTTATATACATGTACATGCAGGATCAGTTGTAGTGCAAGGGACATATTTCAAACAAGTTAAAATTGTTCAACATGGGATTCATTTCACTGAATACCAAATTGACAACAAGGTATATCAGTATAGTCACTTGGTCATTGCTGTTGGCCTAATTCTTCAAACAGTTCCACGTTGAGGGTAGTCTCAAAAGTGGAGACTAGATAGTGAAGATCATGACAAAATATTAAGTGTTATTGAAGAGCGTTGTGAACCACTTGATGTGGTATGAACTATATATACATTTAGGTTCAAGATAAATTCTAGATCTCAAGTAACTTGTTTTGAAACTAAAGGATAAATATTTTTTAAGTTTATTTATACATTATATCAAATTAGGATGTATTTAAATGTGCATGTTTAATTATATGTAATTGTATTTGTATTTAATTAAAAAATGCTTATTTAAATTAGAATGTAATATGTACATTTGTAAAATTGATATTTAATATGGAATTAGGACATGTACATGTTGTGAACTATTTAACTACAATATACATACCTAGAAGCTCACATACCTACAATATACATACCTATGTAATATACATGTACTAGATGTGAACTATTCAATACATGACCTATTAAGTTTAGTTTGTTCATTTCATACATACTCTTTTGTTTGAAAATCTTGAAACATGTATAATCATACATACTCTTTTACATTTGAAAATCATTTCATGTATTTAAATCTAATCTAATCAAACATGTATAAATCTAATTAATACAATCAAGATAAATTCTAGATCTCAAGTAACTTGAACATTTGAAACTAAAGGATAAATATTTTTTAAGTTTATTTATACATTATATCAAATTAGGATGTATTTAAATGTACATGTTTAATTGTATGTAATTGTATTTGTATTTAATTAAAAAATGCATATTTAAATTAAAATGTAATATGTACATTTGTAAAATTGATATTTAATATGGAATTAGGACATGTACATGAAATGTGAACTATTTAACTACAATATACATACCTAGAAGCTCACATACCTACAATATACATACCTATGTAATATACATACCATGTGAACTATTCAATACATGACCTATTAAGTTTAGTTTGTTCATTTCATACATACTCTTTTGTTTGAAAATCAAACATGTATTTAAATCTAATCTAATCAAACATGTATAAATCTAATATAATCAAACATGTATAATCTGATCAAACACAAACCAGGTATAAAGTATAATCTAGAGTCTAAACAAGTCGTTGTACATGCATGAAATATACAATCTAATCAAACATGTATTTAAATCTAATTTAATCAAACATCATGTACATAAATCTAGAATATAATCAAACATGTATAAATCTAATATAATCAAACATGTATAAAACTTATAAAGTATAATCTAGAGTCTAAACTCCATGGATAAAGTATAAAGTATAATCTAGAGTCAAACACAAACCAAGTATAAAGTATAATCTAGAGTCAAAACTCCATGTATAAAGTATAAAGTATAATCTAGAGTCAAACACAAACCAGGTATAAAGTATAATCTAGAGTCTAAACTCCATGTACGTGCATGAATATATATAATATGAAAGTATATAAAAAGATAAATGTAAATGAGCTATAAAGTCTGGAGCAAATCAACAGGGATCATGTCGGCTACGAACTGAGCGACCATCTGAGGGGGAGTCCTGCAAAAGTAGAATTTATTTAAATATTAAATATAATATATCTATCTCTCTAGACGTGCATGTACATCAAATATATATACCAAAAACCATAACTAACCTGTACACTAACAACATCTAAAGACTCTCTCCTATGCACATGCTTAGAGCTCAAGGAAGGAGTGACATGAGCTAACTGTCAATTTAAGGATTAGTCCACAATCAATTTAAATGATCTACAAATTAAAACTTAGAACTCTCTAGATTATTTATTAAACATGAGATCTATATATATAGATTTATCAGGTACAAATTTGCAATGTATGTATACATATCTTCTAAAATTTTAAACGCACATGTACATGTACATTCCTATGTATCACCTAGAGTAGGCTGTATAGTCTGATCCTGTCCCGTGATCATATCAACAACATCACTCGTGCCTGCATATCTCTCTCTAGCTGTACGTATCACTGAGGAGTGCAAGGGGCTAACTAGATGAGTGGGCATCGTGGATGAAGTGTCTAACTGTAGTAGCATGTCCATAAATCCAGTATGGCTCAAATCTCTCAGCTGATCCTCAAATGAGTCCAAACCCTCATCTGTGATATGTACCTGATCAACTCGTATCTCCTCCTCAAATGAATCGAATCGGCCCTCATCTGTGATATGGAGCTAATCAGCTCGTAGCTCCTCCTCTGCAGCAACAGAGTGATCTGTAGGTGGGTCAGTGCCTGGAGAATGCATAGACTGATGAGAATGCTGTGACTGCCTCGGGGTATGCATCGATGTCGCTGTAGCCTGACCATCTCTGAGAATCTCCTCTCTAACATCACCCAATGGTATCCCAAGTTGAGATGAAATAAAACTATAAGCATGTAGTAGGTCCTTGGCTAAATACTGCGACATTTGTACATGTCTACTACCTCCGACTATAGCTGCTACCTCATCTGGGGAGGGGATGCCAGCAAAAATATAACGATCATCTGAATCTGAAGCCCCCCCATGACTAGAAGATGCATGATCTATGGATGATCGCGAACGTGGTTGACTCATCATATATCTTCCCACCCTGTCAGAAGATATGGTGGCTGCTGCTGATGCAATCTATCCAATCCTATCAATTGCTTCTCTCTGAGAAGCAATCACAATGTGATCCGCTATGGGTGCCATGGTTGGGACTACTGCATGAAATCTCTGGCCAACAAGGTCCCTGTGTCTAGGCGGAGCTCTATCACGGCTACGATATGCATCTCTATCAGCAATCCTGCCCCTCCCCTATCCATAATATCTCAGAATATCAAGGTAGTTTGGTTTCATCTGACAATGAACCTCAGCAAATACCTGCTGTGCAAAGTATAATGGAATCTGGTCATTATTAGGATAATGACCATGGGCTGCTAAGAATCGTGGGCAAATCAGTGATGCAACCTGTGGGTCGATACATCTGGTAACCTGATATCCCCTCACCTTACCCTTCTCCTGATATTGTGGGAAGCATCTCTCCTTGATGGTCTCCTTCGAGACCACCCCCACCACATCAGCAAAAGAATGAGGACCCCTCACCTCACTCCTCAACTGTCTATATATATCCTCTATAACCTCAGGTGAGAATGAGGTATGAGATACTAAGCGGTCCCTCAATGTCCACAAACTGTCAAAAATGGACGTGCACGTACTCTTGTACACGCCATCAGTACGAGGGTCATCTAGTATGGCCCTCAACCTATGCAACTCCCGATCACTGTAATGAAAAATAGTAGCAATGTCAGGCAAGGGGGGATCTTGCTGTGGAGGATCCTGCTGTGGTGGCTCCTGATGTGGAGCCTGCGCAGGTGGATCCTGATCAGGAGCCTGCGAAGGTGGATCCTGATCAGAAGCCTGCGAAGGTATATCCTGGGATGCCATCTATCTAGGTACATGTCATAAAGTTAAAATAAATATGTAAGCAGAGAGAGAGAGATCATTTTCATGAGAGAGAGAGAGAGAGATTATATATACATATAAATCTTCATGAGAGAGAGAGATCATTTTCATTTTCAAAAAATACATGTAAAAATTTCAAATATTTCAGTGAGAGAGAGAGAGAACATATATTTCAGATCTAGTGATAACATATATCTCAGAGAGATAGAGAGATCTAACACATGTACATATTTAAATCTTTGACATACATAAAAAATTCAAGAATAGAGAGATCTAACACGTCATATGTTAGGACACTATATTATCCTAAGGGGAATGTCATATGTACAGTAGGATGTATAAGGGGTCATATGTCACCTACTAAGGGGTCACGCATGTGTCAATGCATGCGTGACCCCTTAGGACCACATACGACCCCTTAAGACACTATGCGATGAACTAAGGGGTATGTCGTTCACACTAGGATTTTATAAGGGGTCATATGTGGTTCTAACCACATATGACCCCTTAGGACACTATATGATCTTAAGGGGAATGTCATATGTACAGTAGGATGTTATAAGGGGTCATATGTGACCTACTAAGGGGTCACGTATGTGTCAATGCATGTGTGACCCCTTAGGACCACATACGACCCCTTAAGACACTATGTGATGAACTAAGGGGTATGTCGATCACACTAGGATTTTATAAGGGGTCATATGTGGTTCTAACCACATATGACCCCTTAGGACACTATATGATCCTAAGGGGAATGTCATATGTACAGTAGGATGTTATAAGGGGTCATATGTGACCTACTAAGGGGTCACGCATGTGTTAATGCATGTTGACCCCTTAGGACCACATACGACCCCTTAAGATACTATGTGATGGACTAAGGGGTATGTCGTTCACACTAGGATTTTATAAGGGGTCATATGTGGTTAGCTTAGAACACTATATGATCCTAAGGGGAATGTCATATGTACAGTAGGATGTTATAAGGGGTCATATGTGACCTACTAAGGGGTCACGCATGTGTTAATGCATGTGTGACCCCTTAGGACAACATACGGCCCCTTAAGACACTATGTGATGGACTAAGGGGTATGTTGTTCACACTAGGATTCTATAAGGGGTCATATGCAGTTCTAAGGGGTCATGCATATGTTATAACACATGCATGACCCCTTAGGACCACATATGACCCCTTATGACACTATGTGATCCTAAGGGGAATGTCATATGTACAGTAGGATGTTATAAGGGGTCATATGTGACCTACTAAGGGGTCATGCATGTGTTAATGCATGCGTGAGCCCTTAGGACCACATATTCAACCCCTTAGGACACATAGAAAATGTCATATGTACAGTAGGATGTTATAAGGGGTCATATGTGACCTACTAAGGGGTCACACATGTGTCAATGCATGCGTGACCCCTTAGGACCACATACGACCCCTTAAGACACTATGTGATGAACTAAGGGGTATGTCGTTCACACTAGGATTTTATAAGGGGTCATATGTGGTTCTAACCACATACAACCCCTTAAGACACTATATGATCCTAAGGGGAATGTCATATGTACAGTAGGATGTTATAAGGGGTCATATGTGACCTACTAAGGGGTCACGCATGTGTTAATGCATGCATGACCCCTTAGGACAACATACGACCCCTTAAGACACTATGTGATGGACTAAGGGGTATGTCATTCACGCTAGGATTTTATAAGGGGTCATATGCGGTTCTAAGGGGTCATGCATATGTTATAACACATGCATGACCCCTCAGGACCACATATGACCCCTTATGACACTATGTGATCCTAAGGGGAATGTCATATGTATAGTAGGATGTTATAAGGGGTCCTATGTGACCTACTAAGGGGTCACACATGTGTTAATGCATGTGTGACCCCTTAGGACCACATACGACCCCTTAAGACGCTATGTGATGGACTAAGGGGTATGTCGTTCACACTAAGATTTTATAAAGGGTCATATGCAGTTGTAATGGGTCACGCATGTGTTAAGACACTATTTGATGGACTAAGGGGTATGTCATTCACACTACAATTTTATAAGGGGTCATATGCGGTTCTAAGGGGTCACGCATGTGTTATAACACATGTGTGACCCCTTAGAACCACGTATGACCCCTTAGGACACTAGATGTGATCCTAAAGGGAATGTCATACATGTACACTACTATGTTATATGTGATCCTCTATGACCTCCTAAGGGAATGGATAGTGTCATATGTGGTCTTAAGGGGTCATGTTGTGCGTGTAATAGGATGTGAAAATGGGTCACATTGTAGAGGAAATTTATTTTGTCTAATTTGTTTAAATTTGTTATCTAAATTTTCTAATGTTTATTTAAATTAATTTTTCTAACGTTTTTCTCTTTTTGCTAATGTTTTTCTAAGTTCTGATTTACTACAGGTTAGTTTTCTATGTTTTTCATAACAATTTTTTAAAATGTTGAAAAAAATATACATCTATACAATTATGTAATTTTAAAAACAAATTGACACATTTCAATCAAAACAATAAATTATCAAACATTTTTCTAAAATAATGAAAAACAATAAATTATCAAACATTTTTCTAAAATGTTGAAAAACAATAACTATATACAATTATTTAATTAAAAAAGTAAATTAACAAACAAATTATTTACAAATTTAATAAAAAAAGACATTATTAAACCAAACAAAGGGTTATTTTGTGCACCTGATATAACAAAGGTCGAAAACTGAAATAGGAAAGATGCTAACTATTGCAAACAAAGCTCGGTGACGTGATGCTGACGACTGGTTCGATCCAACCCCCACCAGACAGAAAAAGTCAAATTTGATAATGACCTTTTAACTGTCATTTTCGATATTTATAATTTAAAAAAAAAAAACCCTAACCGCAACAGGTTTGAGCGAATGGGGGGTTCGAGCAAACCCAAAACTCGCCCGATGTTCGAGCGAACCCAAGTCAAAAGTTTGGTTCGCTCGGACTCCCAGGGGTAGTCCGAGCGAACATTTCCATTTTGCTCGAACATAGGCAAATCCGAAATTCCCACTTTCGCCAAATTCCTTCGTTGGCAAAAGTGGGAACTAGCTTTGTGAATTCACCCCCAATCCCCACACCATGATTAGATAATAGATGTACATTCTCATCTTGTATATGTGTTTCACCAAATCAAATGCCTTGCCCAAAATGAGGAGCACACACTTCACCAAACGCTCCATTGAAGAGGAACATTCCTCTCAATATTCTTTCAGTTACCTCACCATAGAAAGGATACAATTGTTTTGTTGTCTGCAAGGTAAAATTCGCTTCCATTGTTATACTGCATCCCTCGTGTCACCACCTTGCACCCCAATTTGAAACTTCCTCGACACGACACTCCCTTGCTACTCAAAAAATCATTTTAAAATACCACAAAAACATTTCCCATTAGATACGTGGAAGATCATAAATGATATTGCAGGCTCTTAGTACCCACCACCAACTTTCACATCACCTCATCGGTTATTGCACTTAATATACACTCATAATGATCAACTCAAAATAACTTCAATCGACAACTAACAAAAATAAATGTTCTTCTAAGGCAATTTGTCTTAAATCCTCTACCCTTAATTTGCCAATCTCCTCAAAGGATAAATCCCACTTTGATAGGGTGTCTGCTTCCATGTTCCTCGTTCTCCTAACATGACTAATTCAAAAGTTTTCAAGTTGTGCTAACTCTTCCACTATATTAGTAATTGAATTTTGTAGGTGTCATGCATCAATACTCCCTTTCATTATTAACTGAACAATAATAAGAAAATCATGACCTTCCAAATGTAGTTTTTTTGCTCCCATCTTTTTGCCCATTCTAACAACTATCAATGCAGTCGAAGCTTCTGCAATATTATTAGTTCCCTCTTTCAAGTTTCTTTGCTCCAAAGGCCACAACATCTCCATTCTAATCCCGCACTATAAAACCAACTCTTGAAGGTCCAAGATTCCCTTTAGAAGCTCCATTGAAATTAATTTTCCACCAACCTTCTAAAAGTCTCTCCCATTCCTCCCTAATTTGGTCATTCAAGCCAGAATGAACCTAGCCAAGCCCCTTAACCATGTTTTTATTTTTTAATATATATATATATATATATATATATATATATATATATATATATAGAAAATAAAAAATCTTATAAATAATCTTCTACAATAAATTAGATTTCAATAAAAAATAATTTCAAGCTTAAATCTGTTATATATAAAATTAAATTACTATATAATTAAATTTAAAATCCTATTTGTTTAAGATAAATTTAATTAAAAAAATATACAACATAATTAAAATAAAAAATAAAAATATTATTTATCACTTTAAATAATTTTCATAATTTTTTAATTTAAAAAATTAATAAAATTATTATTAATATTTTATTATATAATTACATTTGATAGTTGAAAATAATTTTAAAATAGAATTTTGACTAGTGATCGTTTAGTCAAATTTAATATTGCAGCCTCCTTTTCTTGTGTCTTATGTGGTAAAGCTCTTGAAGATGTCAATCATCTTTTTCTTCATTGTGAGTTTGCGAGTAGTTGTTAGCATTTTGTCCTCCAAAAGTTATCTCTTTTATTCCCTTTGCCTTTATCTTTATGGGACATGTTTCAGTCTTGGCTAGTTTTGTATTCATCTTCTCTATTTGCTTGTTTGTGGTTTATAATTCCCTCTTCAATCATATGGGCCATTTGGTGGGAAGGAAACAAGCACATTTTTAGATGTGACTCATCGGATTTATCTGTTGTTCTTGGGATTTTGGAAAGCAGTATTATTGAGCAAATTAATGCTCATGTTTAGAAATATTTTAATATGAATTCAGAGTTCTCTTCTTGGGACAATTTTATGATTTCTTCTTGGAAAAGTATCATTATTCCTGTATCACCCGCCTTTCTAAGGATTTGGAAAACACCTATAGACAGAAATTCCATAAAATGGCATCCTCCTAATGCCCCTTTTTGTAAATTGAATTTTGATGGATCCTCCCGTGGAAATCCTGGTGATTCAGAAATAGGGATAGTTTTTCATGATCATTTGGGTTCTTTATTAGCATTAAAAGCTATGCCAATTTCTTCTGGCACAAATAATATGGCTGAGGCTTGTGCTCTTTTAGAAGGTCTTGTTATGGCTAAGGATTTGAATTTAAAATATCTTCATATTGAAGGTGATTCAACTATTGTCATTAATGCTTGCAAGGCAAGAAAAGTTGATAATTGGCATTTCTGATATATTCATGAACAAATATGGACTCTTCTTGATACGTTTGAGCACCTCATCATCTCACATGTTTATCGTGAAGGTAATGCATTGGCCGGTTGCCTCACTAATATGGGTTGTGACAAAACTGTTATTGATTCTTCTCGATTGGGGTGTGATTTGATGAGCTTCCCAAACCTATTAAGTATAGCATGTAGAGAGTCAAGTATTTAATCTTTCTTATTATATGATTGCTCGTTTATACGAGTTGATATTCTCTTCTCTTGGTGAGGTATTCCTTTTCATAATTCCATTTGGTTTTGATTTGAGGTACTTTTCTTTACTCGATCATCACTTGGCATTCATTAATGATGAGTTGGTTTTTATTGATGTTGTTCATGTGTTTGGTACTCTCTTCTGGTGTGAAATTTGGAGATATTTATTTTCACATTGGGAATCCATCCTTCATATGCCATTTAAAGTTTGGCGTGGCATTGTTTTCATGATTATCTATGTACGCTGCTTCTTTTGGTTTGTCATATTTTTTTTGATATATCTCCTCTTTCTTTTCATTTACGACATAAAAATTTTGGGCTTCATTTCTCTCTAGCATTTCCGCATTCACCTATTCTTCTTTGGCATTTGTCTATAATGGCGGACCACAAATCTCATGTCGTTGGTGTCAGTCATGTTTTGGACCCTTGTGTTTCTTGTAAATTCTCTGCATTCTGTAGTATGTATATATATATGTGTGTGTGTGTGTGTGTGTGTGTGTGTGTGTGTGTGTGTGTGTGTGTACACACACACACACACACACACACACACACACACATATATATATATTGGTTGTAGGTGTTTTTTGGTGCAGGGGCATGCCAATTTTGGTTGCAGGAGTTCTTTGTTGCAGGGCTTTCAAGATATCCCATGAAGATGGATCTGTCCTTTGATGCCAGTTTAGTCCTCTTGCTTTTTGGAGCTCTCTTCTTCATTCACTTGCAGCCTATGCTATTTCTTTTTCATGTCCTTATTTTGTAAATAAGCTTGCATGCTCCTATTCTATAAAATGAGCTTGCATGCTCCTATTTGTAAATGAGCCTGCATGCTCCTGTGTTGATCTCTATTGTGTAACTAGCTCCGGCTAGAGGATTGTTCACTACTTCTCTTCTATAGTCATGTTGATGAGCAATGACCGAAGTTTTTCTTGTTGGTTCTTTTCTCTGGGAGCTAAGTTTGAACCAGTTTTTAAATATATTGTAAAAATTATATATTATTAATAAAATATATCAAGTGGCATTGCCACCTTGACAAAAAAAAAATAATAAATTAAAATAATCTTTATAAATTATGAAATATAATTTCATCTTAATTTGAATTATAAATTATAATGAAAAAAACTAACAATATTAATTAATTTAATTATAATATCATTTGAAATAAAATATAAGTGATTTTTTTTAATATATTTCCCACTACTAAAAATACCATATAGAATTTAAAAAACATGGCATTTTCTTCAAATGCAAATTATAGATCATGATCAAATAAAACAAAATGAGTATACCTTTAGCTCATAGAGCATAAGCCTCTCTGAGAAGGTGAGTAATTTTTTCTTTAAATTAAAAGTAATAAATCTCCACGCGTAAGAAGGTGAGGAATGTTTCTTTTAAACTAAAAGTAACAAATGATGATATATTTTTATATTGTGTCTTGTGTCTTATGTCTTACGTGAACAAGGAAACATGAATTAAAAGTTTTATTTTATTTTCAAACCCTAATCCATATGTTTCGTTTGTTTTTCAAGAGTAATTTTTATGCAGCCACATAGACACCTGGTCAATGGAAAATGGTATGGTTTAAATATTTTTTTATTGAATGAAGAAATCAATTACAAGAGTGGTACATAAGATCATAACAACAATTTACTAAAAGAAACAACCTAAAGAAACTATAACATACAACAAGAAAGCTACAACCATCAACCTAGCACTAAAAACTTCAACAACAAACATAAACTCAATCTGTCCCTATAGAAAACTGAATAATAACTAGCGGGAAATGCTGAAGCTGGCAAAAGAAAGTTACAGCTTGCTAGCATAATACATAGAAGCCTTAGCAAAAAAACAACCTTCCACCAAAAAGCTACAACAATCATAACAATTTAAAATCAACAACTAGGAGCATAAACTTAGCTAAAGAGCCCTACATTGTAACAAGATGAACAACAAATAGTTGAAGATGCAACAACAAACAAGAGAAGAGTACCTCCTCCTTCTGTATCTTCTGGTATCCATCAGTTTCTGGTTCCCTGGAAAGTCTCAAGGGGAAACTTTATGCCTGAGCTGGGACAGAAGAGCTTCTGCATGTACCCCGATATCATTGTCTTGGTCCTTTAAACAACTAAGTATGAACGTTATTTGAGTTATGAGGCTGCAGCATATAGTTTGGATTTCAATCTCCATGGGAGGAAAGGAGTGAGAAAGGGAAGCCAAACATCTAAATTTTCAAATATGTTTGATTATAGTTAACCTACAAGAGCTAGATATCAAGTTCTGTGCTTTGGAGGATTCAAGAAGAGCAGCTTTCCAAGACCAAGGAAAGTGGAAAATTGTAGGTAAGGAAGCAAACAACTCACTCCATAACACTTTAACATGAGGACAAAAGCAACAACAATTCTTGAAGCATTTGATCTTGCCACAAAAAGGACAAGAAGTGCGGGGGGTTGAGGAATTTAAGGTGAGGTCCAATAGGGAGTTTCACATGAAGAAGCTTCCATGCAGTTAATTGGGGTTGGGCATCAACTCTAGATTTCCAGATTTGAAGGTTGAGTTTGTTCTAGTTGGTTTGCTTAAGCTTGCATCTCCAAATAGAGTTAAGTCTATGAGATATGGGCATGCCAGGCACAAGCTATTTATAAAGAGTTCTAAGAGGAAAGGATCTAATATTGCTACCATTAGGCCATATCCAGTATTTGAGAAAGCAAGAGTGACAATTAGAGGAAATTAAAATAGTAAGATTAGGAGGCACAATATTTTGAACTTCCATCACCACAACCTCATGTCTATAGTTTAAATTAAAGAAAATTTTGAGTTGATGCCATGATTTCTATGAGAATCTAACGGGGTCCCAAAGATCTTTGAATATTTGAATGCCTTTCTTAAATAGACACTTAACTTTAAACCTTGGAATCATAGCCAGAAGGTTGTTATCTTCCTGAATCAAATGATTCTACCAAATTGAAGAGTTTGCAAAGTTGAGACCATGGCTGAATGATTGATCAAACCATGAAAACTTGTGGGAAACTATTTGCCAAGCTTTCCATATATAGCTGAGCAAGGTTGATCCATTGAGTTTAAAATATAGGGCTAAAAGAATCTTGTCACTCCATTGAACATAATTCCAAGACTTTCCAACTATAGCCATTTGAATACAATACCAAACTAGTAGCTTCCAAGGTGTGTTTCCTTCCAAAGCTCTTCCAATCCATTTGGATAAAATACAAACCCCTTGTATGTAGGGGTCAATGATGCCAAATCTGCCCTTGTCCTTTGGGAGAATACAATGAGACCAAGAAGTTGTTGGCATTCCTTTTCTATTTCCCCATTTGGACCAAATAATACCATGAATGAGCTGCATAAGTTGATGATAACAAGATTTGGAGGGTTTCCAACACAAAGATATATAAACATGGCTAGCCAAGAGTATTCTATTGGCCACTTGTATTCGTCCAGCCATAGACAAAAATTTATTTGTCCAAGATAGCAGTTTGGATTCAAACTTATTGAAGAACCACCTCCACATATCTTTCAATGAAACTCCAATTCCAAAAGGGATGCTGAGGTATCTAGTTATGGTTCCATGTTTGATTTCATTCCATTCTTTTAGAATCCATGGGGGACGAGGATTAGAACGAGTCATCCAAAATTCAGTTTTGTTCAAAGCAAGTTGGGAGCCCGAAACAACACAAAAGAAAACAAGGATATCCAACAAATTGGTAACATCATCAGTAGTATTTTGGATCAAAATCATGCTATCATCTGCAAAGTGTGAGTTAAGGGTAGTAGTATTACTTGTAAGGGAAATGCCATGGATGATATTATTTGATTGAGCATGATGCAAGAGATATCCAAGAGCATAAGTTGTGAGCACATAAAGGAATGGTGCTAAAGGGCATCCTTGATGAATAGAATTTTGGAGAGGGAATTGTGGGGAGAGAGTTCCATTAATGGCCAACCTTGCATTAGCATCCATGAATAACATTCGAACATGGGCGCAAAATTTGGGTCCAAATCCCAACCATTGAAGTATTTTAAGGATGAAATGCTACCTGATACGATCATAAGCCTTGTCAAAGTCAAGTTTGAGAACCAAAGCATCTTGTGTTGTTTGTTGTGCCCATTCCGATGATTCCCACACTAAAACTAAATTATCCAAAAAAATCTATCCCAAGGAAACCACTTTGCTCAGGCCGAATAATCTCTTGAGAAATAGTTTTAATTCTCTTGGCTAGAGCTTTTACTATAATTTTATATGATGTGTTTAGTAAGGTTGTGGGTCACCATCTATTCACATTGTCCTCATGTTTCCCTTTGGGGATAACTTTGATAAGACCCTGGTTAATCATAACTCCTAGTGACCCTATTTCAATGCCCTCAAAGTAAACATTGTAGAAGTCATCTCTGATATGGGGCCAAAGCTTGCGATAGAACTCAACAGGTAAGCCGTCCAATCCAGGACTCTTTTCCAAAGCCAAGTTGTGCGTAGCCTCCTCAATCTCATCCAAGGAGAGATAGTGGTCAAGAAAGGTGTTGTAGTCATGCTGAATTTTGTGTGGGATGCAATTAGCTAAACTATCCTCCTATATAGGATCAAGGGGTCATTGATAGAGCCATTAGTAAAGATTTGTTTGTAATAATTATTAAAGGTTTTCATTATCATGTCTTACTTCTGGTGGATTGCGAAATGTGGAATACCCGTATTTGCTTTCTTAATTCTTTTTAAAAGACCCCATTTTGAATTTTACAAACAATCATTAATAGCTAGCGGTCACATTTCTGGAAATCCTTGGAATGCAAGATAGCAGAAAAAAGGTAGCCATGAAATTCTGACGGGAAAAATTACTATGTCAGACATGAGGAAAAACTCATGGGAGTTTCCCACATAGGTTAATTTATTGATTGATTAAATTTAGGCTAGTTTTTAAAATTAAATTAAATCTTATTGAATGGTTAATAGATACAAATATTTATAATTTATTGATTAAAAATATTTATTTGGATTCATTTATCTACAAGAATGAATAAATGATTGTTATATTCCTTTTTTTTTTTTATCTATTGAAGAAGAAAATTCACGTTAAAAATATTGAAGCTTAAACTTATTGAAATAAAAGTTAATATTTTACTACGTCTATAACCACAATATTTAAATTGTTCAACTCTATTTAAAAATAAATAAAAATTCTTTCAAATAATGAATTTAAGATTCTTATAAAGTAAAAAATATTTTCCATCCACTAATTAAATCAAAATTCATGTTATGTAGTGTTTTTTAAGCATCCAGAAGAATAATTTTATCATTATTTAAATCAAAGTTACACACTATCATTTTTTAACATTGAAGTGTAATTTTGTAAGCTTGATGAAAAATGTGTATGTTGAACTTATCTCTCTAAACATAATTTCCTCCTTGAAACACTAACCTAGTATCTTGTCCATAAATCTCCTTATTTTTGTATTTGGAAAGGCTAACAACATATAAACTATTTTGTTTATATATTTCTTTATCATATGTTTTAGATCTATCATTATTTAATTGTGACAATTTTAAAATCTATTAGATATCATTATAGAAATTATTAATATAGTTTCTATTGTAAAAATTACATTGATTTTAGAGGTTGCTAAGAGTAAATTTAATACAAATAGTATTATATTATATAACTTAAGTGTAAATGTCTAAACTTGTGTCATACTTCTAACAAACAAAATTATTTCTAACGAATTTGTTTACAAAATATATTTCATGAAACTTTTAAACCAAAATCACATGAAGCTCGTATGTGGTTAGTGTGTATTTGGGTGAATATGTTTTGCTAAAAACATTTTTGATTGAATACATTTCACTTAAAACTTTTTTTCTTCTAAATAAATGAATTTGACCATGTAACCCAAAAGCAACTCATAAAAAAAGATATTGCTTGAAACCAATCACCCACCAAACTAGCTCACCCAATAGACACGTTCACTTAGCGGACCTAGTGAGGCAATCCATTATTCTTTTGGCCTAGAATCATATCTAAATTTTCAAATGAAAGATTTTTGAAAACAAAGTGTTTTTAAAAATCTTATGATAAATATATCAGTATAGCATTCACTAACAAGAAATATATCATGATTCAAACTTATGACTATGATATAATTTGTATAACAATTAACGTTAATGTTTATATATAAATTTATTGTCTCAAAATAGTCATAAAAAGAAATGAAATGTGAATTGCATTAATCCATTCTCTTAATAAACAAGTACAAAACTAAATGGGAATTGACATGTGTATGATTATCTCATTCTGATCCACAAATAAGTTCTTGGACAACCTTCTCCTCATTGAAAGACCGATGCAAGATGGCTAGAGAAAATTTGGATTTCTAATTCATTGTTCAATAGAGTTTCAAACTTCAAAAAAATTGATATATGGTATAACAATATGATATTATTGTTAGTTGTTAAACAAAATTAAAGGTGTTGATATTTTTCATTTATTTAATTTATATATAATTTATGACTTATTCAATATGGACACATCGATACCTTCTATAACACTCACACTTGCTATATCTTTTGGAATACATATAAAAAACATAGATACATTATTGTGTCAATTTCGTTAGATCTCAAGTTAGAATCAACATCATGATATATGGTCAACAATTTTATACTTACAATAAAATAGATATTTGTATCTTCATAAACATTGTTTCCATGATTTCCTCAATATATTACCATAATGATACCTCTATTGCAATGTATAAACATTTCTAAATTATAATCACTTGCCACTTATATACCATGCACTCTAAATAATGACAATTGTTTCATCAAATTGCCCTCTTACTTATATCCTTTATTAATAAGATAACTTAAATTAAACCATGTGATTTAACACCAAGCTTAGAAATATCAACAATGCCATATAAAGAAAATTAAACCATGTGATTTAACACCAAGGATCATATATATTGTAATATCATATAATTGTTAGGCTATAATTATGAATGAGTTCTCACAAATAATCCTATCAAAGTACCTCACCTTATATCAATTGTCATAGTTTTGATGTATCTTGTATTCTTAATTGATTGATTTCATATTACCCTTCATATACTCATGGCTTATAATAGCATTTAGAGGTATCACCACGTTAGTATGTGGAACATTAGTTTAGTCACTTTCATTTATATGGGTGACTAGTTTCATTCATATTTTTCATTGCTTCATATCTAGTTGCATTTTACAATTTTATATTATTTTTTTAATGAATTTATATAAGAGATGAATGGTTTTGAATGGGTGACTAGTTTCATTCATATTTTTCACTACTTCATATCTAGTTGCATTTTACAATTTTAGATCATTTTTTTAATGAATTTATATATGAGATGAATGGTTTTGAGTGTAGGAATCAAAATCAAGGAAAGCATGTTATTAAGTGTTTATCTTTCAAGGTTTAGAATTAAAGATAACATGATTAAGGTGTGAGTAATGAGCTTATAAATTGTTTTATTTATTCCAAGATTTGTGACATCTTATTCATGTTTATAATTTCAATCTAATACATTTTTAAATATTATCTTGATCATATGAAGTATTAACCATAATTAATGATTATTGATTTGCATTCGTATGTTTAGCTAGTTAATGCTAATTTGTGATAATATATTATGATAAATTGTTATTATTATCTGTCAAGTATTTTGGAAGGATTACCATGTTGTTTGTGAGAGATGAGTTGTTCATGTGGTTGGAAAGAAGAATAAACAAGTTGATAGTTGCCACCATGTAGCTGTTGACTAGAAGTGTAGAAAAATTTAAAAACCCAGCTTCAATAAAATGAACATATCTCCTTTGTTTCTTAAAAAAATTAAGATCTTCAAAATGATTTGAAAAGTTGGAAAGGAGGCCCAGCATGCCCAAATAATTCGCAATAATAAAGGAGCATCATTTACTAGAAGTTGATTGAGACAAAACTAGCGAGATTGGAGGTAACAATTAAGGAATGTATTCAAGTTTGGTTTTCACTCTTTCTGATCTATTGGATTTGAAGTTATGGAAGTCAGGAAATAATAGAGAAACTTGTGGAAACAAAAAATCAAGACTCGTAAATTATTATGCCATGTTTATACATTTTTTTAGCAGTAATAGTTGATGATGTTGTAAGAGTTTGATTGGGATTGTGACACCATCAACTCTTGTTAGTTAGATTTTTATTATCAATTTGTTGAGGAATAAGTCATCTCCTTCCTGTTGTGGGAGAACTGAAATTTGTTACAAGTTAATTTAAAAAGTGTATAATTAATCAAACTCCAAGATTCTATCTAAAAATGTTAGATCCCATTTGAGTTGAAAAAAAAGAGAGTAATCACTTAGTGCTTGATTTTGTTAGTAGTGTCTATGTTTAATTAACAAGTCTGATATCAATCTATGTAATCTCTTTAATTTACAATAAGAAGATGGTTTTGATAATGAAGCTTGTTTATTAGAGATTGAATGCTAATAATTGAGATTGTAGTGACTCAAGAAAGGTCCACTTGAGGTACTATGACTTTGTAGTAGTTTAGATGTTTAATAGTTTAGCTTGTTGTTAATTATGCTTTACTATTAGTAGTGAGTTGTTAAGAATAGGTTGTTTTGTAGTTTAGTTAATTCTACTAGTTTTATAATAGTCGTCCTACAACCAGTGTTGTGTAGTTAGATTTATTTCTAGCATTGTTGTCTTTTCAATTTAGTTTATTGCTTGCAGTTAAATTGGTATATACATCAATAGACCAACCTCGAAGGCTTCACTAGTGGACATCTAGTGCTGACATCATCCAAGAAGACACATCCTTGTTTGATAATTAATTCACTTATCCTCTTCTAGCCTTCCTAATTTAAATAAATATTTTTATTTATTTAAATTATCTTTTTCCTAAATTAAATAAATATTTTATTTATTTAATTGGTCCCACCTCTTCTATTAATTAAATAAATAATGATTTATTTATTTAAATCATTATCTTTTTCCCTCCAATGACACTTATCACTCATCTCTTAATCCACCTTTAACCACCTCTCTAATATTTTTTCGTTTTCTATACTTGCCCTCTAATCTGAGCTAACCATTTATCCTTTCACCTCTTAATCCTAGCCCTCCATTTTTAGGGCGCTCCCTATAAAAGAGACCTCTTCCCTATCCTTTCATATAGAATTCAAGCATAAGCACCTACACTCTGTCGAATTGCTACACAACACAATATGTTCTCTATTGAGCTCTTGTGCACACAAAATTTGAGAGAAACCATAATCAATCAAGCAAGATAATGGAGATAGGAAATAATAGAGATCAAACCCTAAGAGCATGTGAAGCTATAACATTTTTATATTTGTTGTTTGCATGGTTTTAGGTTCTTCATTGGTGTATGTTGGATTCATTGTAGAACTAGGTTTATGTGGTTGAATCTTACATGTTTTACAATATTTTAGTTTCCAATTCCAACATATACATTTTGGCATTTTTTAATTTTTTTTATGCACCCATACCAAGGATTTTTTTTTATGCACCCAAATCATTCATATAAAATGACTTTGCTAATTTATGATAAATCTCATTTATATGTTGCATACTATCTCTAGCAATAGACATGCCATCAACATATAATAATAGGACAATATAACTACCATTATCCAATATTTGAAAGCAAACATAGTGATCAAAATGACATATGGTGTATCTTTATTCAACCATAAAATTATCAAATTTAAAATACCATTATTGGGGTGCTTTTTTAGGCCATATAAAATCTTCTTTAGCTTGCACACTAAAGTCACCTTCACTTTTCACCTCATATCCCAGTGGTTGCTACATGTAGATCTCTTCCTCCAAATCTCCATGGAGAAAAAATGTTTTTATATGTATTTGTTCAATATGGAAGTCTTCTACAACCACAAGACTTAGAATAGTTCTAATTGAAGTCATTTTTACAGTTGCAGAAAATATTTCATCAAAATCTATATCTTTCTTCTATGCAAAATTGTTTACAAGTCTCTTCTTGTACCTCATTTTTCCCATCTTCTATTTTCAGACTATAAACCCATTTGTTTTGCAATGCTTTTTTACCTTCAGAAAATTGACCCAAGTCCCAACTCTAGTTTTGCATCAAGGAATCCATTTTCTCTTTCATGTTATGCTCCCACTTCTTTCTAGTTTATACCTGTATTGCTTCTTCATAACTTTTTGGTTCACAAGAATTAGTGAAAAATACATAATACAATGGAGGAGACTATCATTCAATGGGTCTACTTAACTTGATAGATCTTTTTGTAGGATTTTGAGGTACTTCATGTTTTGGTGGTTGAACATTTAAATTCTCATATATTGTGTTTACTTTTTCTTTCCATGCAACTGATATTTGTACATGACCTTCTCCTTGAATATCATGTTTTGACTTCTAATGATTTTGTGATTTTCATAATCCCTAAAATGATAACCAAAATCATTTATTTCATATCAACAAAAGTACACTTATTAGGTTTTGCCTCAAACTTTGCTCTATTTTCTATGTCAAAGGACAAATATTTCACAAGATTTTTTTTTTAAAATGAGTAGTTTACCTTTTTACCTATCCATGTCTCCTTTAGAATTCCACCATCTAGGTAACTTGAAAGCCCTCTATTTATTAAGTAAACAGTAGTATCCACAAAATTTTCCCAAACTTCTAGTAACAATATTGCATGCAATCTCATACTCTTTGCACAGTCCATGATTGCTCTATTCATCCTTTAAAACATACCATTTTCTTGTGGGGTTCCTGGAATTATCTTTTGTCTACAAATGTCATGGCATAAAAAGTAACTATCAAACTCTTTGCTATATTATTCACCTCCATTCTTTGATTTTTTATACTTTAAATTATTTCCTATATCATTTCAATCAAAGCTTTCAATTTCTTAAAAGTATCAAATACATAAAAAGTCATAGGAATGAAATAAACCCCAGTTTTTCCAATTGCATCACCTATAAAAGGAAAATAATAATAAGAACCACCAAGAGATGATATCTGAGTTAGTCCACATACATCTGAATGCATAAACTCTAACTTTTCACTCTTATTTTTCTTCCTACTCCAAGAAATATGACTCTTTTTCTTTTCATAAACATATTTTTCACAAAAATCTAAATCAGCCTCCTTCAAACCTGTCAATAAATTCCTTGAATGGAGAATCCTCATCCCCTTCTCACTCGTGTGCCCAAGCCTATGGTGTTGTAATGTTGTATTTGTTCTTGTGGAAGATAAGGAAATAGAAAAATTAGAATCACCAGTACATAAATACAATGTAGGTCTAAATTTTCTCCTTTTTTCTTTTATTAGTGATCCTTTAATAACCTTCCATGAATTGTTTATAAATGTAACTATGCAACCTTCATGTCCTAGTTGTCTTGTTAAAATTAGATTTATTCTCAAATTAGGAGCATGCATCACCTCTTTCAACAACCATCGGTTTCCATTTGGTAATTTTATACGTATCTTGCCATTTCCAACAATTTTACATGGTTCATCATCACCCAAACAAACTTGTCTAGAATCACCTTGAACATTGTCTAAAAAATATTTCCTATGAGGCGTGGTATGAAATGAAGCCCTTGAGTCTAACACCCAAGAATCACCAATATTATCTAAAGAAAGAAATAAGGCATATTGCAATAAATCACCCACTACATTTGCTTCCTTGTTGTTTTCTTGTTCTCCATCTCTTTGTTTTCCCTTTCAAGACCAACATTCTTTCTTTGGGTGTCCTTTCTTCTTGCAATGCTAACACTACATCCTTACTCTAGATGTGGAAATGTGCTTCTTAGACTTCCCATGATTTGTTGGGCTCTTTTCCATTTTCCCTTGTCTTCCCTTGTTGACCATAATCAAACCATTACCTAATGTCGACCTATGCTTTCTATCACTTTTCCTCGCTAAGGATAAGACCAACAACATCATCATACTTTAAAGCGTTAGAACTAGAGATGAAATTACCTACAACCATGACCAAGTTATTTTAGCTTTTTTCAAATGAGTATAAAATCAAAAGATTCTTAACCTCATCATCAAAGGTTACTTTTATAGGACTTAACTAACTAGTGACCATGTTAAACACATTTAAATGATCAACAACAAACCCACCTTATGGCATCTTCATATTAAATAAATGCTTCATAAAAAATGCCTTATTGAAAGCTGATGTATTTTCATATAATTTATTCAATGTCGACATTAGATCCATTGTTGTCATTTTTATATATATTGAAAGTCACTAGTTCTACCAAGCACAACCATATTATTCCTATCCCGTTCTTGATCTATCATAGTCACTGCTTTTCTACCCAACAGTAAGAAAAGATTATTCTAATATAGATAGTCTTCCATTTGCATCTTCTATAGCTGATAGATTTATTTGTTGAACTTTTCAACCTTGAACCTGCCTTCTTCTACTATTGCTTCTACTCAAATTTAAAATCTCTTACCAAATGACCGAGATACACATATTTGATACCAGTTGTTAAGATTTAGGTAGATTTGAGCAATACAAAATTATCCATTATAATGTAGAATAAAATACAAAAAAAAAATTTACAACACAGATTTAACATGGTTCACCCAATATGGGCTACATCCATAGAGAAATAGTCATCAACTTTCCTTTTGTTATCTAGCAAAAATGAATTATAATATTTTTCAGCATAAACTAATGTTGTGTTCTATATCAAAGCATCCTTGTTGCCTCAAATCTCTTATATTTTCACATTCCATGGCCATTTATTTGTTGATCCCTTTTTGGCAATTTACAAAGGTCATCTTACATACATAAAATGTCATTTTTGGCTCTATCCCCCTACACTCCTTTGTTAATTGATTTGGGAGGGAAACATGATTATCTAAGTCACTAAAAATTAAGCCCGAAAGCATGATCAATTACAACATACCAATAGGGTTGAACCATTGCAACTAGCAAAGTAGGAATTCTCATAGTGAGTAATATAGTAGAAGTACAAGGGGAGTGATAGATAGAGACACTTACCTATATCATTGTCAAAAATGGAAGTGCATGTTTTGAAATACCTTGTAGCGGTACTAGCATTGTCTCATAACCTAATTTATTATAATTAGATTCATGACCTATTATTTATTACAATTAGATTCATGACCTATTATTAATCTTCTTCTTTGTTTCTCTTATGACAAACATGATTGCTACAAGCCTTGGCTCAAAAGTATCCAAAATGATGGGTTGATAAATTCCTGTATTTTACTATGAAATGGGAGTGGGGACAAATTATATTATTTACTATTACTTAGACACTTGGGGTTATCTTACATTTTTTTTAAACATCTCCATCTCTCTTTGGAGAGTTCATTGCATTACTTGATGCATTTGGTGTAATTGCAGTACAATGCACTTAGATCTTGAGTTTTTTGAGCTAATTAGGAAAGATCTTATGATGATTGGTTTTGAAGAGTATGTTGAGAATAGGTCCATGAAGCCCTACTAAAATTTGACTACAATTATGGATCTCCTCAACTAAGCCATTGAAAGACTTAATGGATGAGGTGTTCTTTCTCCTTCTTGATCTTTTAAGGTGCTTGTAGTTTGTATATTATTGATATCATAATTAGAGGTAAAATGTTCATTTTATTCATCTCATAACACCTCACAGTTCTCATCTATCACAAATTATATGTAGATACATTCTATCTTTTCAATTTCTCTCCCATATTTCCAATAAGAATTGATCTTTTCTTTCATTTAGTCCATGGCCTTGAGAATTTTCCAAAGGTTGTATGTCATCACCATACTTGGATCATAGAAGTGGGTTACCACATAATATCTCCCCTAATATGGAAGAGTTTCACCAAGAGCTCATAGATATCTCTGTACATGCTTGATACATATCCCATAAGGTATCTCTTTACTTCTATTATCAGTTAACTCTAGTAAATGAATTTTTTCATAGAGTTCAAGTTCTTGATCTAATTGGTCATTAAATTGTTTAGCTCATAGATCCAACAATCCTTAATTACCTCTAGCTTGAAGTTTACCAATTTCAACATGAGAAGTTTCCTAGTGTTCCTTTTGTTCATAATGACTCCTCAAAACAAGAAGAGAATGTTAAAAATTGCTCTTTCCTTCCTACCAACTTCATACTCTAAGTAGATGTCATCATCTTGTCAAAAAAATTTAATGGAAAAGACTTAATTGGAGGCATATTTGGGCAACCAAAAGGATTCCTCCCTAAACATATGGAGGAATCATCATGTAGTATGCTACTTTTGTGGATGAGATGGTGTTGTTTAGTGGTTATCATTGATGCCAACATATTGGTTGGCATTGATGGCTCTAATGTTCTTGATATTGGTGATCCAGAATATGTGTTCCTATAATCTTTGGTACTCCAGAAGATGTGTTGGTGATCTAGATATTTCAGGTTTTTGCATATGGTGTTGATCGATGGTATTCATGTGTATCTTGGTTCTATTCTTATTTTTTGTTGCTTTAAGCAATGATGTTTGGGTCTGGATTAAATCCAAAATTTAAGGATGTGCAACGGCTTGTGGTGTAGCGTGTGTATTATGTTTTGGTCCTAAAATTTGTAATTATTGTAACGTGTTGATCTAATTGTTGATGTGTGTTGTGTTATGGTATACTACTCATTCCTTCCCACCACCCAAATGTTTAGCATTGAACTATTTTAGATCTTTATTTTGGCTGACTTGGAAGACTATGCTTCTCAGAAGATAGTATAAATATGAGGATGATCTGTTTATGTTAGATATGAAAAAAGTGTGACATTTTTTTCAAGATATGCGAGATTGGAAAAGAAAGATCTGACTGTTGGTGATATGTGAGAGTATGTTGGTATTGAGGGACTAGAAGCAATCCGGTTTTGCAGATTGTGTTTCAATGGTGGATTCTTTCTTTCTCTCTTTCTTCGATAGTGAGCCCACCTACAATGAGCATTCTGGTAGTGAGCCACCCTTTGTAAAAATCACCTTAACTGGTGCTTTTATTGAGAACTAACATTCTTCATGGTTTTCCCCTTCTTGGTTTTTCCACGTCATATCTGGTGTTCATTGTGTGATTTGTTGTATGTTTTTATTTTCATACTATATATGTGTTAATTAATTCTATTGGTTTGGATCCAGGTGAAACGAAGAAAAGTAATTGTTTTAAGTTGTCAACTGATTCACCCCCCCTTCTCAGTTGCTCGGATATTCAACAGCTCTAAAGTACCAATCAGTAGGCATTTGTTGTTGGACAACAAACCTTCTTTCTTAGTGCTAAGTCAAATGAATTCTTCTCCTTTCAAAATTTTTAATAAACTTCTCAAAGAACTCATAATAATATGAACTTTCTAAGAGGAAAGTGATCCATACAATATGGGAATAATCCTTCTAAGGGGCGAGTTTTTTACCCATTATTTCCAAACAAGAACTACCAAAAGAATCTTGAGCATTTAGATACAAGATCATTTATGTGAGAAAATGGGAATACCTAAAAATTTGTTGTGTGTTGAGATGACTAAGATGGTAGTGCAATATCTCAATGATAACTTCTACAAAATCAAAATAGAAGAGCTTCTGTTGGGTGAATTTCTTCATCTTGTGAAAAGATCCTCATTGGAATTCATGCATCAACTTGACATTATTCAATCTAAAAATAAAATATTGTATTGAGCATGTTCCTTGAACATAAATTTTAAAAAAATTTCTTGTCATAGGAAGAGATAAGAGAATTCTATTTCTCTTATCTAGTTTGAACTCTTTGTTCAATAACTTAAGCATGTTACAAGTGTCCTAAGTATTTTCTAGGTTCTTGTAACTCCAATGAAAAACTTCAATAATATGGGGTAATTGAAGCATTTCCCCTATATTCTTAACACTCATCATGACCTTGATGGTGTTTCCTTAGATGACTTGTGTTGCATCATACTAGTCCATACGAACTTAAACCAATTCATGATAGGAGTGCACTTGAGGTGTGATGCCACCCCTATTGTGACCCTAATAGCCTAGTTCCATGTTCTATTTGTGCATTCATGTTTCAATGTGTTCTATTAGAGTGCTTGCTCATAATTTAAGGTATACTTATAGTTCTACCATTGATATGATGTCATCAAATTGATTGGGTTTTATATATAGATGTTTTAAACATAGAGTGGATGGAATTGAGATTTTTTGATCATGAGATGTTTTTGGTTAGATGAGATTGGGTTAGTGTGATTCATGACTGTGGATCATTCTTCTTCATTCGTAGCTTATGTGTTATGTTTCCCAATATTTGAAACCCTGCTTGATATTTGTGTGGCCATTTATCTTGTATATCATGGGTGAAACAAAATTTATTGATGAGATGTTACAATCAAGTTCTATATACTCCATTTGGGAGTTCAATTGTGGTGATGTTATTACAATGACAATTCAACATGTTTTTGATTAAGGAAAAATAGGTTTTAAGGGACCGAAAACCCACTTACATAGCAAAAAAGAAAAGCATTAAAGAAGAAAGAGAGGACAAAATGAAGAACGAAAGGCTACAAAAGACAACAACCAGAGAAAAGAACAACAAAAGACTAGCGAGAAATTGTCACACCTAAAACAAAACTAGAACATCTAAGTGAAAATCTTTATGGTCTCCTCAGCATCCCTGACAAGAATCATCATCGCATTTGCTACCTCTTTAAGGTATTTTCTTTCCTACACCTGTTGACTACCTTTAGTCTTCAGCTCCAACTCTTTAGCATTTTGCCTAGTTCTGTGTCTGGAAGAATGCTGGACAGAGCTAGAACCCGACTCATCGTCAACAATCACAGTGTCTTTGTTCTGCTTATCCTTCTCCACGCATGCAACCAACACATTCTTATTTTGGGAAGACACCTTCAACACAACCAAGCTATGCTCCATGAATTTCCTCAGAGCACTCTTAGTTTTTTGAATCCTATTGTTTATCAGTTCATAATTGGACTCACCCTTTTCTTTGAGAGTCCTTACCATATCCTCCAGGTGCTTCAAATCTCCCTTTATGATCTCACCTTCCGACCAGTCAGGAATTTCTTTTTCATCCTCTACTTCACTATTATCCTTAGAATTTTCCTCTTTTCCTTTATCATTAATATCCTTAACCACATTATCAATTTTGAGCTCCAGCTCTCTCTTTTTTTCCTGAATGTTTGTAATATTATCAACCACCCACTTCTGTAAATTAAACATTTCTAGAGAGCTATTTCTAGCAGCATTCAAAATAGTATCTGCATCCTCCATGTCCTAGGTAGAATCCTCAGACCTAGGGTTACCCTCCTCCATATTATTTTGAACCTCATCCCTGTTGTCCATATCATATGGACTCTCCTTCTCCTCTGACTCATCAAAATCCTCTTTACCCTGCTCATTATCCTTGTCTCCTTTCTCACCCTCCACCTCCTTCTCCTGCTCATGCTTCACCTCCTTTTCCACCTCCTTCTCTTGCTCCTGCTTGCGATCGGCCATCTCTTCAACATCTTCTTCAGCTTTCTTACTAACCCTCGATTTATTTTTAGGGGGAGGATTGGAAGAATCCTCATCAGACTCAGAACTGTCATAATCCTCAGAGATATGAGAATTCTCCACAAAGGGATCATCCTTATTAGCATTAACTTTATCCTTAAGATACTCATAAATTAATAGAATAAGGCCTTGGTGGGCAATTGGGTAGGAATTGGGTTTCTTAGCATGGTCAACAAGACTGTCATTAAGGGAGGAGGACAGATAGAAGGGAAGAGATATCTTAGAGCCATGGAAAAAGTGATTAAGGATAACAAAATGATAATTATAGAGTTTTGAAAACCTACCATCTACAGTAAGATACTCCATTAACACTTTCAACATTTCTGCCAAAAGGAGTTTACCTAGTTAGGGAGATAATAGGAAATATTATCCTTTTTTGCAAGGCGAGCCCTTTCTTCTTCGTTCTTGGGGAAATTTTTGATGGCTTCCACCAAGAACTTACGATCTCTATAAAACTTGATGTCATCCTTCTGCAAACTAGTCACCTTAGCCACCAAATCTTCATCCACTCTCCAGGTCTGACCAAATAGAGTAACTCTGTTATTTTTCCAACCCTTGGCAAAACCACAGGAAACGAACTTCTTGCTCCCATGTAATTTCTCCATATAATCAGTGAAGCTGTTTTTACGCAGCCTTCTCCAAATTTTCCTTTCACCCTTCCAGCTATCACAGCTGGTGGGCTCATTACGGTTGAGATTTCCACCCATAATATAGAAGTTGTTCAAATCGAAACCCTCAGGGGAGCACAAACTGACCAGATGCTGAAGAACAGAGAAGCTGGAATCGAAAACCAAGGTAATTTTCTTGTTTTTCAAGTATCCCTTTAAAACATACAAATTAACCCAATACTTAATATGATAAGGCCCTTCACACCTATACTCATTAGCGTGATGCCTGAGATAGGTCATCATTTGACAATCCGCCTCACTCCAAACTCTATCATTGAAGTCTGAACCAAAAAGTTTAATAATGAGATTAACATGTACCATTTATCCTATCATAAAATAATTGCTCTCGGACTTTGTTCTTACATGATGATTCTCTGATATAATTAGCATCTTCCACTAAAATGACCCCCTCATTGGCTAACAAATTGGCTACCCTATTACCTTCCCTAAAGGTATGGGTAATAACCATGCTATCACAGGAATCTAACATTTTTTTTGCCTTATCGATGATATTTTGGATATTCCAAGAAGGGGAACTAATACCTTTAATAGCCTAATTATATTAAGGGAATCCCCCTCCAGCCAATTTAAAATTGAAACCCTGAGCAAGCTAAAGACATTTTAACATTGTCAGAGCTTCTGCAACATGGTTGTTTTGAATTCCAAAGGGAGAAGCAATCACAGCAACACAAAAGCCATAAGAGTTTCTGATAACACCTCCCCCACCAACATTACCTGGATTTCCTTTAGCTGCACCATCAAATTTCACCTTCACCCATTCATTAGGAGGGAACCTCCAAACCACATTATCTCTTCTACTCTTCAGATCAGACTTCCAAACCTTATTCATTAATTTCCATTCTGTTAGAATCCTTTTCTCATTATCATTCATATCAATATAACTACACTGCTTGTTGCTTTTGTGAATGGTGTTGATGTTTTCTTTAATATCCCTACAAATCTTTTCATAGACCACCTGAGAAGAACACTTAGTCTCCCTAAAAATTCTATTGTTTCTCTCCTTCCAAATATGCCAACAGGTCATAGGAAGAAGAAAGGACCAAAGGGTCTTGATGATGGGAAGCTTGGTAGGGAAAATCCAATGCCAAAGGACTTCCTTAAAACTATTCTGCATAACCCAATCAACTTTCCATTGCGTCCACACTTTACCCCACATTTCCCAAGTAAAAGAACAGTGAATGAACAAATGATCCACAAACTCGGCCTCTTTCTGACATAACTCACACCTATTAGGGATCATAAATGCTCTTCTGACCAAGTTATCAATAGTGAGAATCTTGTTATGAATTGCAAGCCAGAAAAACATATTAACTTTAGAAATGAGGAATCTATTCCAAACTTTAGTCCATATAGGGTTACAAGCCTGAGTTGATATCTTTTTGTAAGCTGAAGCAATAGTAAAAGTACCCCTAGGATTACTCTTCCATAAGAAGACATCATTTGATTCTTTGCTGACAGAAAAGGACAATAAATCATGCTGGAGCGAAGAAAATCCAGCATAAACAACATCAAGTCTAACCCATTTATTCTCCTCCCAATAATTACAGACCATAGAACCAAACCTCCTTTTACAATATTCAATGATATGGCTGCAATCTTGGTTAAAAAGAGGCTCATCTTTGATCCAGACATCCTCCCAAAATCTGATTTTGTTACCTTTGCCAAGAACCTAGCCAACTCCAGCTTTAGCAACTTTAATAGATTTTATCATACTATTTTAAATAAAAGATCCTACAGGGATATCTTCAGAATAGAGAAGGGAATGAATGGGTTGATTATGGATGTGTTTGTCAAACCACACCCTACTCCAATCTCTCTTAATACCATAGGCCCTCCAAACCTGTTTGGCTAACAAAGCTTTATTGAAAGGTTTAAGGGATTTGATACCTAACCCCCCACTACTTTTAGGACCACAAACTTTATCCCAAGCAACCAAAGCAATCCTTTTCTTATCTTCCACACCAGACCAAAGAAATCTTTTTTGAATTCTTTCTAACACTTCTACAAATTTGACCGGTATACTAAACAAACTAAGAGCATAAACAGGTAGATTTTGAAGGGTAGCTTCAAGAAGCTGGAGCTTACCAGCCTGCGACAACATAGAGCCTTTCCATCTAGCTAGTTTTTTGTTGAACTTATCAATCAAAGAATTCTAGAAAGAGTTTGGAGGAGCCAAACCAAGAGGGAGGCCCAAATAAGTAGAGGGGAGCAACTCAACCTTACAACCAATTATGTTAGCAATTCTTTGCTGCCTCAACAAGGGAGTGTTGATGAAGTAAATAGCATATTTCTCCCAGTTAACCTGCTGGCCAATAGCAAGGGAATAAGAGCTAAGAGCATTTTTGAAGGCAGAAACTTCAGTCATAGAAGAGTATCCCAATAATATAGTATCATCAACAAACTATTGATGAGTGCAGAAGAAATTAGCTGAAGAGGGTTGCAATCCTTCGATGATCCTTTTCTCCTTCAAATTTGGACTCAATCTACTCGAACATTCTGCCAAAATAGTGAAAAGAATAGGCAAGATAGGATCTCCTTGCTTGAGACCCCTTGAAGACTTGAAAAATCTGGAAGGAGATCCATTAACAAGAATAGAAAATTTCGGCGTAGATATCAACTCTCTAGTGATTTTGATAACCTTCTCATCAAATCCAAAGGCTTCCATGATCCTAAAAAGAACCTACCATTCAACTCCATCATAGGATTTTGCCAAATCCAACTTTATGAGGAATCTCTCTTTGTTTGCATCATTAAGAGAATGAATATTCTCATGCACAAGAATTATAGAGTCCAAAATCTGCCTACCCGAGACAAATCCTTTTCACTCCTCAGAGATAACAAGAGGAAGAACAACCAGCAATCTAGAAGTCAGAACTTTTGAGATTATCTTGTAAAAAGAATTGCATAGACTTATTAGCCTAAACTTACCCATAGAATCAACTCCAGCCACCTTAGGAATTAGAGCAATGAAGGTAGAGTTGATTTCTTTAAGAATTCTTCTGGAACCAAAGAATTCTTTGACAACAATGACCATATTAGCCCCAACAATGTGCCAATATTCCTAAAAGAAAAACATGGGGAATCCATCCGGGCCCGATGCCTTATCCCCTTGGAAGGAGAAAACAACTCTTTTAATTTCATCAACTGAGGGGATGGCAGATAAAATCCTATTCTAATCAGGTCCAATAATCTTAGGAATATTTTCAACCAGATCTTGCTGCTTAACAAGGTCAAGTTCCTTGCTACTAGTCAGAAGGTTAGAGAAGAACCTTATAGCTTCATCAGCTATATCATCATCTTTGACAAGAATTTAATCATTAACAATCAATCTGGAAATTCTACTTGTCGCTTTATGCTTCATTGAAGAATTTAGTATTTTTGTCACCAGCCTCTAACCAAATTGCCTTGGATCTCTACCTCCAGTAAATTTCTTCTCTTGAAATAGTGTTGTGTAATTTGGCTAGAACCTCATCTTCTTTAGCCTTGGGGACATTCTTATAACCATGTTTCTGAATAGAATTTTGAATCTATTCTAATTCTTCCTTGAGCTTCCTCTTAGATTCAGAAATATCCCCAAAAACCTTTTTATTCCAAACCTTGATGTTATCTTTGATATTTCTTAACTTTTTAGCAATTTTGAACATGGCAGAACCATCCACAGTTATATTCCACCATTTGGAAATAGAAGCTTCCAAGGAAGCATGTGAGATCCACATTTTTTCAAACTAGAAGGGAAAGCAATGTTTTCCCTTAATAGAATCAACAATAAAAGAAATAGGATAATGGTTTGATCCAATTTTGTTAATAACAGATAGAGAGCATCTATACTTAAGGACCCAGTCAAGAGTAATAAGAGATCTATCAAGACTTACCTGAATAAGTTCTCCTCCATCCCTTCGATTAGACCAAGTGTAGGAAGCTCCAGAAAGGTCAATGTCAATGAGGGCATTGGCATTGATAAAGTCCATAAGATCAATCCCGCTATCCGGTTGATCTTGGGTACCACCAAATTTTTCAATCTCCTGCAAAGGAGTGTTGATATCTCCCATCAAAAGCCAACTATCCTGGGAAAAAGTCCCTCTTTTTTGTTGGATTATGTCCCAAAACTTGCTCCAGGCAGCTTTAGAGTTGGGAGCATAAATATTGGCAACCACCCAGTCCTGTCCTTCAGCAATGCATTTGACTCTCATAGAAATGATATTACCATCTTCATCAATTAGGTCTCCATCAATAGTTTTCTTATTCCAAAATATGGGAACCCCACCAAACGCTCCATTAGAACTACTACTACATACACCCCCAAGTTTAAAGAATTTTAATTTTTCAACTTTTTCCTTACTCATTTTAGTTTCCTGAACCAGGATAATGTTCGACTTATGATCTCTGATAAAATTCTTGAGCACATCTTGCTTATGGAGACCATTTAGGCCTCTAATGTTCCAAGAGATTACCTTCATTTGGAAACTTGGGAGCAGGATTCCTGAATGGTTCACTGCCTTCCATCAGCCATATTTTGTCTGCTCTCCTGGTCCTTGTGCCACTTCATAGTTTTGCGCCCCTATGGAGATTTGGAAAGTCCAATATCCGCCTTAGATCTGGCTCTAGTTTTAACCCCATTAATACACCCTGTTTTCTTGTTTTTCTTTTTTCCCACTTCTATTAACTCTTCATCTTCTTCATCTTTATATGCAGACTTCTTACTATTCAAAGGTTCTCCTTTTCGCTTAGGTGAGGTGGGCAAATCAGTCCCAAAGTTATGGAATAGAGAGTTAAGGTTAACCTGGGGCAATCTAAACTGGGTCTTTTCTTCAAAGATTACATCTGGAACTTCAGAGTCCTTTGAACACACTTTATTACATTCATGTTCTGTATCTTTTGGAATCTCATATTGTGAATCATTTGTGTCTCCAATCTCACCGTCTTCAAGACTTGCTTCTTCTTGAATATGTAAAGCTTCAAAGCCATTTCTTGTTTTAACTTCAAATACATTCTCTTCATCCTTTCTGATTTCCTTCTAAGGAATCTTCTTGGAAGGACTAGCTTTCCTTTTATCCCTTGTTATATCTTTTGGGTTACTAGGGAGTCCAGTTCCTCCTTCTGATCTACCCTCCTCATTTTTGTTCAGCTTCTCTTTCCAGATCGGTTTGACATGATTATTGTTATTGTGAGCATTCTTTGTGTTACTAGGACAAGCCTTTGCCCAATGTCCAACTTTCTTACATGAAAAACACACAAAAGGGAGGGATTCAAACTCTATGACTTGTTCCCACTTACCTAGTGTAGCGTCCTAAAATTGTGACACTTGCAATTTCGACTACATTTCGGTCTTCACGATGGCGACGCAACACGCAACCTGAATGGAGACCCCGAAACCTGATTATGACACTGAAAACTGCATTTTCTTGCACCCTGGCCTGAACCTCCTTTGCACCCTGCTGTCCCGGGAGGTGGGACCAGAGCGCCCAGCGCCCTGGTCCCCAGGACCATGGCGCCCAGCGCCCTGGTCCCTGGGTCCTATTTTGGGCCCGGTCTCCTTTGGACTTCGGGTCTTTTTGTTTGCAATTTGGAAATTAAACTTTCCTGGTCGGCCTAAGGTCGGGAAAATCAGTCTATCAGCCCTAATTGACAAGTATATAAACTACATTTTCCTCTTTCATTCGATATGATGGAAAAAGCGTGGAAACTATACTCAAGCATTCAAGCATTCAAGCATTCCTTCAAGCAATTGATCATTTTAAGTCTCCATTCAAGGCTAAGTGTTGCATTCAAGACAAGGATTCAACCATTGAAGAGGAGATCACATACTACATGCTACATACAACATACAAACATACAACAAACAACAACATCTAAACCTTCGCACATAAGGATACAAACATCCTTAGAACAAGGTATTAGTACTTGTTTTACAGTTATTTACATTTACAACACTTGCTCATTTCTTGGTTAATTCCAAAACCGGGGTTTGACCTAAAGGCAAACCCCTAATCCCTAACCCCCCAATCTTCTTCGCTTTTCTGTGTGTAGGTTGCAGGTACGCGGCTGAAATTGAAGATCTGGAATCCTTGTGCAGAGACGAACAGATCCCCCTTCGTTTCGCGGATTTTTCGGAGGACCGTGGCGCTCGGGCGCCATCGTCCCAACAACTTTCGCTCAAATTTGCAGGGCAGCGCCGTATCGACATTTTACTGCTAATTCCAGGTCCGCAGCTTCATACTGTATTCCTATCTCAGTTTATAAGCGAATCTTTGTCACTTTCTATGCATTCCTAGCTTAATCTTCCTATCAACATTCTTTACAAAAGAGGGTAGCCTTGCTGTCTTAACCCCTTGAAACACATTTAGCATCCAATCTTGCATTGCGTGGGATTGGATCTTGTGGGTTTCAACCCCTCTTTTGAATGTAAAGTCTCTCCCCTAAGTGAAAACCATCAACCCTAGTGAACCTCCCTTCTCTCTCCTTGGAGTTGGAAGAGGGGAGAGCAACTAGGGTTCGATCGCGATTTTTCGCTTTACATTTTGGTGAACCCGACGTGAACATCCTTTCTGATTATTCATGGTTAGATCTGAAAATTGGATTCCTTGATTACATTTCCATGTTGATCTTTTGCAAAATTTTAGAGGTTGATTGCATGAAAACCCTAAATTTTCTTTTTAGTAATTGAACTTGTGAAATGTCTAAATGTTAATGCTTGTTTCAGATCTGCCCTTCTATTACAAATTATCAATTCATATCTATGCTTTAATTTTGAAAATTAAGTGGTTAAGTGTCAAAACCCTAATTTTTGAAACCCTCTTGATTCAACCTTTGTTCGACAATTTCACTGATCAAAACATCTCCAAATCAGCTGTAACTTTGGATTCTGCAATAAAATCACAATATCTTTCATCCCTGAAAATTTGGAAAAAAGTTGCGAGGACCGTGTGCACTCCGAGCGCCATCGTCCCCGACATTTTTTCCGAAATTTCGGGAGCTAGATCTTACTGTATTTTCCTGCTAAAATCCAGAATTTTGGCTGATTTTATCAAATCTAACACTTTCAAAATTACAGTCAAAGTTGGTCTTGTGATTGCTTGGATTAAGGCTTCTAAACATTCAAAAATCATCGAAATTGAAATTTTATGTCAAAATTGTGTTCTTACTGTCCTAAATCTGAAAAGTGTGTTTGCATTCATTCGAAATTTCAGTGCTTTATTCAAATTCTTGCAATTCGTGACTTTTGAAATTAAGTGCTTAATTACAACAACTTTGATTTCCGCTTTCAAAATTGAATTTTGCGTGAAATTGAGTCAATTTTTAAATTTCAAAACTTGCATTGCTTTTGACATTCCCTCTAAAATCATAAAATTCAAAATTTCAGTTTCCCTCTCTTTTTCAAAATTCAAATTTTGCATTTTTCGACAATCTGGGTAGGGTTCCATTTTGAGATTGCAACTTTAATTTGGCCTACCTACAGATCATAAAATCACTCAATTTTTTCAGATTAGCTTTAAAATCATCATACCTTTCATCCCTACAAATTTCAAAAAAAGTTGCAAGGACCGTGTAGCACTCCGAGCGCCACGGTCCTGGACATTTTTTCTGAAATTTCGGGAGACTGTCGTGATTGCATTTAACAGCTTAAATCCAGAAGGTTGGCTGATTTTACTGAAAAATGCTACCTCTAAAATCAAAATTTTCTCTCCCTCTCTAGTGCATGAGTTTTACAACAATAAGCCCTACTTACACTATTCCCGTTAGACGAAGCCGTAGAATTAAGTCTTTCTGAGGTTTAATTACCGAGGAGATGGAACCTAATTTGAATAGCCTTTTTAACGAGGACATGGGTAATTCCTCTAATCCTCCTAATGATGAAGAAGCTCTCCATGAGGTTTCTGAAGAACAAATTTCAAAATTGGATAACCAATTTGATGATTTTCGACAATGGATGTCTCAAGAATACCCCGATAGTCAAGCTCTTCCTTTAATTGAGGGTCTAAAACGTATGCTTCAAAGTGATAAGAATGGAATTGATATTTTGCGTGGTATTGCACACATTGTGGATTCGAATGTGATGCCTATGAAGAGTTGTGCTGAAAGTTTGGGTTATACACAACCTCCTACTCAAGTCAATCATTCTATTCCTTTGATGACTTCTATTGCTAGCATACCTACCTTTACATCAAACATAATGGCTACTTCTACACAAGACATTCCTCCTGTGATCACCAGTCATGGGGGCAATCCTTCTTCTTCAATTAACCCTCTTCCTTCATTCAATCCAACTTCTTCATTCATTCCTTCAATGAGTGTCCCTATTATATCTCCACAAATGAACGTGAGGCAAGGGGGCAATTCATTCAATCATTCCACTCCTCCTTGTAGTGTTCCTCCTGTCCAATCATCCCCTATAATTGACTATCATAGAGTCCCACCACCTTACTCTTTGCCTTCTTTCAATAACATAACACCTCCATCTCAATCTAACACATCTAATATGAACTCTTCGACTGAAGCGACCATTAACAATCTTGCACAAACTGTCTCTTCTTTACAGCAACAAATTGCCTCTATGAATCAATCTAAGTTTAGTGTGCCCACATTTGATGTTGCGAGCCCACTTTCTCTTGACATTGTTCGAGCTATTCCCCCTAAACATGTTGAAATTCCGCATTTGGAGCTTTATAATGGTAAAGGTGATCCTCTAACACATGTTAAGACCTTTCAAACAATCTGTACTGATTTTGCTTATGACCAAAGGTTGCTTGCAAAACTGTTTACTAGAACATTAAGAGACAAATCCCTACAATGGTATTGCTCGTTGCCTTCTTATTCTATTACTTCTTTCGAACAACTTGCAAATGCTTTCATTC
Organism: Cryptomeria japonica; assembly: GCF_030272615.1. Taxonomy (NCBI): domain Eukaryota; kingdom Viridiplantae; phylum Streptophyta; class Pinopsida; order Cupressales; family Cupressaceae; genus Cryptomeria; species Cryptomeria japonica. The sequence goes on along the minus strand of NC_081407.1, from coordinate 285,399,424 downwards.
AACAATTTCAAAACAATATAAGTCCTAAAGTTACTTTGATTGATTTAATGCATTGTAAACAAGGTGTTAAAGAAAAAGTGACTGATTTCATTGGTAGATATAAGAATTTGTATGCTCAAATTTCTTTTCCAGTGCCTGACAATGATATTCAAAGAATCTTTATTTCTAATTTACAAAAAGATATTCGAGACAAACTTTTGTTTTCTGAGTTTACTTCTTTCCAACAGTTTTGTGCAACTCTTCACAATTATCAACTGACTGTGAGTCAAATGGAACAATCACATCCTATGGCTCCGAGTGATAAGGGTGATAGCAGTCAACAACCATTTGGGAAGTTTAAACCGAACAGAGATTCCATCAAATTCAATGAAAACATCATCAACAACAATGTGAATGCAGCATCAGGTGTGCCTCCTATTTCTAAATTTTTCAAGAAAGAAAGAAAGTATACTCCTTTGAATGAATCATTGCATAGTATTATGAATAAGTTATTGGAACAAAATGTGCTTACTCTTCCTCCTATAAGACAAATTGATCCTACAAAGATTACTTCACCTTATTTTGATAACAAAGCCTTTTGTCAATTTCATCGTCAGCCTGGGCATGATACTGAAAAATGTTTTTCTTTAAAGGGTAAAATTCAAGATTTGATTGATAATAATACTATTTCTGTTTCTGGAGTGAATGATAAAGGCAATACATCTGTAGCTCCTCCTAACCAAAGTCTTCAGATTTTCACTGATCCATTACCTTCTCATACCTCTAATGCGATTGAGGCTAATGATTCCTCTCTCTCATCTGATGGTCTTGTGTCTATGACTCCGAATGTGATTAACTTTGTAGAGCAGCAAGAAATCCCTAAAGAACCTTCCATCACATTTGATTCCAGTGAAACCATTAGGGCACCTGATGGTCCTTTATACATAGTTGCAAAAGTCAAGAATACACCTTGCCGTGGAGTGCTTATTGATCCTTCGGGCATGGTTAATGTTATTACTGAAGAATTTCTTTTTACTTTGCAATTGAATCAAGTGATTTATGACAAAACAGATGTGATTGTGAAACTATTTGATGCATTTTCTTCTCCTGCAATTGGTTCTATTACATTGCCTATTGAGGTCCATAACAAATCCCTTGATGTGAACTTTGCTATTATTCCATCTTCCGAACAATTTCGTGTGAATCTTGGCTATCCTTGGCTATCTTCCATGAAAGCTATTGCTTCTCCTATACATAAGTGTTTGAAATTTCCCCATAATGGTGAAGTTGTTACTGTCAATCATAGTCTCTTTAAACCAGCTGAAAGAGCTTCTAGCGTTCCTATTGATTACTTTTGACCTAAACAATTCCAATCTCTTCCTCCGTGAAGTGATCATCTTTTCAAATCTTATCAAAAGTGGAAAACAGATATGATCCTATCTCTAAGTGAACCTAGAACACCCAAACTTGACATTCCTATGATTCTTGAGAAGGAAGTTCTTCCTTTGAAAGATAAAACTAATGTCTTTCCTCAAGAAGATTCCCAACCCATCCCTATGGATGTGACTATGTCTATATCTAATAAACTTCCTAAAAGTAGACCTATCCCTCCTCGTCATGATGGACTTGGTCTCCTTCCTAAACCAAATATTCCTCCCTTATATGGAGCAGTTCCTCCTCCTTCCTTTTATAGAGAGAAGAGACCTTCTTCTTCTCCTATTATCCAGCCTAAGAGACCACAACCTAAGCACCCAAGTGATAAGGCTGAGAACATTCCTCCTCCTCAATCTTCTCCACTTCCTACTAAGACTAGACGAAATCGTTCTGCACGTGAACGCCGGCGAAAGCGTCGTCTTAGAGCTCAAACGTTGCAATCTTCAAAAACACCTTCAACAAGCATTATTCCATTTTCTCCTCAGCCGGAAATTGAGCCAAAATCTCCTAAACATAAGATGCATGATGGTCTTGATCCTGTGCGAGTTAAAGATCCTATTTTTATAAATCTTGATGATGATATAGATGAAAATGTTACTCCTTTTGCTTCTGATAGTGAATATGAACTTGTTGATATTGATAACCATTTATCTAATGAATTTTCTAAAGCACTTATCCTAGCTCCTAGACAAGAACAACGTGGCTTGGAACATGAACATAGCCCTTGTTTGGATCTTGTGATAGCTCCATCTGCTGTGTTGAATATTCCTCCTCTAGCGTGTTCCCTGCCTTCCCGAAACATTGATCAGCAAGATCGGGGGGTAGATGACATGCTAGACTAGATACATTAGCATAGCAAGATTCTCTCCTCCTCTCTTGTGTTACTTCTTCTATATGTTATTCTCATTCTTCTATTTGTTGTCCTTAGTGTTGTCTACTTGAGGACGATGCAAAGCATTGAGATCTCTTTTGGTCTCTCTCATGTTGACTCAAAAGACACATGTGTTCCCTTCTTCTAGGTGACCTTCCTTGATTGGGGAATGAAGAACAATTATGCATACATACATATGATATATATACATGAATTATCATACAGCATACTGACCCCGAGGAAAGCGAAGTCACCTCGTGCTTTGTGTTTTGTGTCTATTATCCTTGGGCTTATCTCACACTTGGGGGCTAAATCCTTGTGATAACGTGCTCCTTTCTCATTTCTTATATGTATCAGTACCTTAAAGCAATCACCCCCGGTGAGGCGTGTGCGATCGCTTTAACGTAGGGGGGCATACATCCCGTTCATATCTTTTCAAGATACTTGAAAATTTCTTGACAAATTTAGCTTTGCCTTGAAAATTTTTGATATCTTTCTTGCATGACTCATAGTGAGGGAACCTTACTACTGACAGTCATGGTTCTCCCTCGTGATCTTCCCTTTTACTTTGTCAATCGAAGTCGTAAGATCCTTAGTCCACTGGGGGCTTGGTGTATCTTGCCTCCTTGACGTGGTGAAAGTCTTTCAATGTTGTTTCCTTGTACTTTACCGGAAGTATGAGCATACGCCTATACTCCCGCTAAAGTGGGGGCTAAATGTAGCATCCTAAAATTGCGACACTTGCAATTTCGACTACATTTCGGTCTTCACGATGGCGACGCAACACGCAACCTGAATGGAGACCCCGAAACCTGATTATGACACTGAAAACTGCATTTTCTTGCACCCTGGCCTGAACCTCCTTTGCACCCTGCTGTCCCGGGAGGTGGGACCAGAGCGCCCAGCGCCCTGGTCCCCAGGACCATGGCGCCTAGCACCCTGGTCCCTGGGTCCTATTTTGGGCCCGGTCTCCTTTGGACTTGGGGTCTTTTTGTTTGCAATTTGGAAAATAAACTTTCCTGGTCGGCCTAAGGTCGGGAAAATCAGTCTATCAGCCCTAATTGACAAGTATATAAACTACATTTTCCTCTTTCATTCGATATGATGGAAAAAGCGTGGAAACTATACTCAAGCATTCAAGCATTCAAGCATTCCTTCAAGCAATTGATCATTTCAAGTCTCCATTCAAGGCTAAGTGTTGCATTCAAGACAAGGATTCAACCATTGAAGAGGAGATCACATACTACATGCTACATACAACATACAAACATACAACAAACAACAACATCTAAACCTTCGCACATAAGGATACAAACATCCTTAGAACAAGGTATTAGTACTTGTTTTATAGTTATTTACATTTACAGCACTTGCTCATTTCTTGGTGAATTCCAAAACCGGGGTTTGACCTAAAGGCAAACCCCTAATCCCTAACCCCCCAATCGTCTTTGCTTTTTTGTGTGTAGGTTGCAGGTACGTGGCTGAAATTGAAGATCTGGAATCCTTGTGCAGAGACGAATAGATCCCCCTTCGTTTCGTGGATTTTTCGGAGGACCGTGGCGCTCGGGCGCCATCGTCCCAACAACTTTCGCTCAAATTTGCAGGGCAGCGCCGTATCGACATTTTACTGCTAATTCCATGTCCGCAGCTTCATACTATATTCCTATCTCAATTTATAAGCAAATCTTTGTCACTTTCTATGCATTCCTAGCTTAATCTTCCTATCAACATTCTTTACAAAAGAGGGTAGCCTTGTTGTCTTAACCCCTTGAAACACATTTAGCATCCAATCTTGCATTGCGTGGGATTGGATCTTGTGGGTTTCAACCCCTCTTTTGAATGTAAAGTCTCTCCCCTAAGTGAAAACCATCAACCCTAGTGAACCTCCCTTCTCTCTCCTTGGAGTTGGAAGAGGGGAGAGCAACTAGGGTTCGATCGCGATTTTCCGCTTTACACCTAGCTTGGAATTTATTTTGATAGAGCTAGGAAGGTCCATGTTCTGTGAGACATTAATGCATATCCTCGCATATACCAGTCTCTTTCATGTTGTTGTCATAGATTCTATAGCCACAAGCTTCCTAAAGGATTTAGCAACACTTGAAAACACGTCCTCCAACCAAAATTCAAGTAGCAAACCAGGGAGCTACACCCAGACCGGAGCAGATTCAAAAAAGGAGTCATTGAGCTCCATTTTTGGAGACCATTTTCTCAAAGATAAAGAAGACTTCCCAAGCAACCAGGGTCTTCCACTTAGAGCCATTTCCAAGTCTTCACCACAGGAGAAGGAAAAGACAAAAAAAAACCTTGACAGGGCTGAAACATCAACTTGTCCTTTCACCATCCATTTTATCTTCACAAAAGACCTAACAACTTCAATATTAGGTCTAGGTCCAACAAATTTCCCCACAAGAGAAAATACCATAAGAGAAATATTGCGATCTATGACCACGTCTGGTATTGCAATAGCTAATCTACCTACCTTTCTATCAGAAATATCTTCCACATAGGGAAAGGTGGATTTACTAGTAGGTTTGTTTGCAAATAAATTGTTCAAGGGTTTGACCACCTTGTCTTTAGCCATCTTTTCTAGCTCAGCGTTCAAGATCTCGTGACCCAACTTTGTAGAATCTTTAGTATTTTTAAAGTCAAGAGGAGGGTCCCGATGCCGTGGGTCCCCATCCTTTCGACCATCCTCATCATCCCCCATAGATACCAAAGAGACAAGTTGTCCTTGAGTTGCAGAGGCAGCAAAACCAGAGGAACCAGCTGCGCTATTCCCTCCATTCGCAGAATTCAAATTTCCCTCCATATGTGTTATAGTCATAATTCTAACTACATGATATATTTTTTTGATGATTCAACATGTTAGTTTATGAAGATGATATTATTGAGTTGCTTATGGTGGTGATATTAGTGTCTTTTGATGATGCTTTATGATGCATATTCATATGGTTAAAGTTGATTTGATGGGTAATGATGAGATATGTTTATTGTTTCCTAGATGTAATTTATTTGATGAAGTTCATAATGTTATCTTATGCTATGATTATATAACCCATAGATGCATTACTAACACATTTTGCGAGTATGTAGGTGCATGCCAATGGGTGATCGGGGTTGAGCTCCTACTCCTTATCATGATTCCTTATTATGGCCAATCCTTTCTCACATGGAGGAGATTGGATCATTTGTTAATGTTGTAATTGTGTTTTATTTCATAAATGTGAGTTTGAGCATGTTTGTTGTATGGTGTTATTATGTTGTGATATTAAATTATTTTGGAACCCTTAGAGTTCATAAAGTTTTATGAGTGGTAGCTTGTGGTAATTTATCTTAATTATAATTTGTCTTGTTTAGGCCTTTATTTGACCCATTGAGGCCCTTAGAGAAAGAAACTAAAGTCCCTAGGAGTATAGTATAGGTTTGGGGGTATTTTTAAGGTGCTATATTGTAAAAATTATGAATTTTACCCATTTTAGATTTAGGATAAAAAATTTGCACGAATTTGGAGAGGTTCTTAGAGAGGATAAGATTCCTCTCTCAACCTCTTGCCTCCCAAGAGGTGGGAGAGAATCAAAGATTACTTTAGTGGCGAATATTTGCCAATGGCAAATTTTTCACATCGGCGACCTGGGAAATGACGAATATTTTATACCGACTGAGGTGGCCATGTTGCTAGAACATTATCAAATTTCATTAAATTCATGGCCCGATCGCAATATGTTTTATTTAATTAAATGTTTCTATGCGAGGATTTCACCAATATAATATACGGTGGACACACGGTAAATTTAATTTTTTCGCCTACACTCTCTAAGGTTGCCTTAATAGATGACCATAATTTGCCTATAGGCATATGAAGATTTGTTGGCCAGGAGGACCCAATTCACCTGCCATTTCACCAACGTGTGTCTCCATTCACCCCAATTTTTGCCAGCTATATTTTATTTGCCAATTATTTGGATGACCAATAATCGCCTCAAAAATTACATAAGTCATGTTATACTTAAGTGAGATTCGCCAAATATTTGTATACCATATAAAATTCTCACAGAATTGGCCATATAAGGATTGTTATAAATACATTCAAAGATCAGATCTATCTCTACACAATCTGGTGGGTTCTAGGCTCTGAATTTGGATCAATAGCGAAGTTTTAGACCAAGGAAAATCATTGCTATTGATTGCATTGGCAACTGTTAGTGACCTAAAGGCGAGGGATCATATTTTTGAAGTGTTATAATATTATTCTGAATTTATCTATATCTGTTTGCTCCATTGAGTTCATTCTTATTCAATGGGGACCTGTAAGTGCCAAGTGGTCAGCCAGGAGATTCAAACCTCAGACATCTAGATTGTAGGTCGTAGGGCCAATAAAATATATATTATACTTTATAGTCTATTATTACTTCTTCAACAAATTGATATTTTTTTGCAGCCTTTATTTCATTGGAGATGTCGAATAGGAAGAAGGGTAGGAAACCTGAATGTGGGGAAGGCCATGAGAGGCCAACAAAATGCAGAATGTTGTCTTCGTACTTTGGCTTTGGAAAAGATTGTGGTGAAAATCAGGAAGGATTCACAACCTACCCCGCATGTTGAAGACGACGGTGAACCTAATATCTTAGATCAGGATGATCTTGAAGAAGATTATCTGGTAGATACCCAAGTTAGCCAGAATGATATAATCGACTTGGGTGATAATGCCATAGATGATAATGCATGGAAGGGGAAAAGAAAAGCCAAATAAAAAAAGGATCAACCAAAATATAAAAAAAGGATTAGGAGTGGGATGTGTCAGTGAGGAATTTTCAAATTAATTGGGCATCAAAGTATCCATTCATTGAACCAGTGGAGAATCCGATTGAAGGCGAGCGTCCAATAGAATGCAGGTGTAAGATTTGCACTTGGAAACATAACAAGGAATTAGGTTGCAGCTAAAATTTGACACCATATAAAAGCATATGGGTAAAATTTATGAAAAACAAATGATAGACGAAGTTGAAAAATTAGTGATAAGATGGAAAACAAAGGAGGAATGTAAGCATGTGAGGAATGTTGAAGAGTATTATTTTCATGAGAAAATATAGATGAAGCCTACTGAAGTTAAAGGTTCTATTGAAGCTAGTTTTGGAAAAGCAATGCAAATAGAACAACTAGGAAAAGTTGTTCAGTTAAGTGTTGATTTTTATATTTTGAGCAGATTTCCCATCAATTAGTGGTTTATTACACTTCTTGAAAGTTCCTAACTATCCTAATAGTCATTGGTCAGTAAACAGTGGATGGGAATGGGCAAGTTGTCTTGCTGAGGTTGAAAAAGAAGATGTAAAGGAAAAAATAAGAGAGTAAAGCTTTATTGCATTTTCTTTAGATGAAATTACGACAGTAGACAATACTTTGTGGGTATGCATGCATGTTTATACTATACAGAATCATGCCTACCAACCTCATCTACTATCTATTGCTAAAATGAAGGATAGTGCGACAACGGATAATTTATTTCAACTAGTAAAGAGATGTTTAATTGAATATGGAGGTATGGATGACATGATGATTGCCAAAAAAATGGTGTGTGTTGGAGAAGATGGAGCTATAATAATGCAAGGTCACAAGAATGGTCTTTGTACAAAGATTGAAACTTCTTTTGCACCCTACATTACTGCAATTCACTGCATGGCTCACATAATGAATCTAGCTTTTGGAATTGTGAGCAAGTATGCTCCAGTAAAAAAAAATGAAATTTTTATTAGAGAGCTCTAATCGCACTTATGTCAAAGTCATATGCGATTTATGGAATTTCAACACTTTGTTGATGGAATAACTGATGGGAACAAGCTTCTCAAGGATAATAATACCAGGTGGATCTCTTTGGATGGTCCAGTGCATCGAGTTTTTTCAAAATATCCATCCTTGATTGGACTATTTCACACAACTCGCAACAAATCAAAGCAACCGAATTTTCCTGACCTTTCTTTGGAGGTTAAGTAATCTAGAGACACTCTTAACTTTAGCAGCTCTTTTTCCCATGCTAGAGGAAATGAGGAATATTATGAAGGCTGCCCAAAAAAGAGCTATATATATTGCAAAATATGCTATGGTGTGTAAATTGACATGCATGGCCCTCGACAATCTCTATCGAAATCAACCAACACTATCTAATGAAAAAATTGTTAAGTGGCAGACACTCACATATTTGAACAGTCCTGATAACTTTTTACAAATCAGTGCAAATGGGGAGGTATGTGCCAATGTACGAAGAGTTGAGATACCAATGCACTTCTATGCCACGGTCGACCTCGAGGAACTAGGAAAGCGCCCCAGGAAGCAACTAGCAAGAGTTACAAGGGAAGATTTTGACAAGATTGTTGAGTCTGTAACTACTTCTGTGAAGAAAATTGCCTATGATCTTTCCTCGTAGGTTAGAAGCAAATTCCCTCCTGACAACCTACTCGAAGCCATGTCTATTGTGTTTCCTCAATATTGGAGTCTCAACAGTGCAGCTGATTTTCAAAGTAAGCTACTGAATTTGATAAAACAATTTTGCATATCCAGGGAATTGAATGGAGTGACTATAAATGGAATATTAGACAAAACTCATCTTAGAGAGAAATCATCTCATTATGCATACAGTAGGAGGGAACAATATGAAAAAATGGAGAACCCTCGCGAAGAGGGATCAATAACAAGGCTTTGAAAAAATCTAGGTGAGAACTTAGTGTTGCGTGATTCAATACCAAAATATTTCAAGCTTGTTGATTTATGTCTTACCATGATATTAGGTTCGGTGGAATGTGAGAGAGTTTTCAGTTCTTTAGGGTTCCTAAAATCAAAGCTAAGAAACAAACTAGACAAAAATTTGGAAAATTGCTTGAGGCTCTATACATCTAGGTATGATGTCCACACTTTTCTTTATGATAGGGCACTGAAAATCTAGAGGTCCAAATGTGAAAGAAGAGGTTTGGGCAACACTTCAAACCGAAGTGTCAGTGGGACTATTGACTCATGTACTGGACCTACTGGTAGCATTGAGATGCAATTCAATGAAGGTATGCAGACTCAGAGTGAAGAAAACACAGACAAGAATCAAGAAAGATTTGAATTTGATGAGGAGGAATGGAAACTATAAGAGATTGGTATTTATTAATACTATTAATTTATCTAATCATTCATATTACAAAAGCATATTATCATGGTTGATAAATTGATGATATGTTATGAGTTTGTCAGCATTTTGCAATTAGAATTTATTTTGATTTGTAATTGTATTTTTCAACTTTCTATTTCTTGATTTAAAATAGCATAATAAAAGACCACAGTGTGTTTATTGATATAGAGATGTTTATTTAGACATGTTGAGAACTTAGATTTTCATTAATTCTTTCAAAATATAGCCATAAGATACAATTCATTCAATACACCACTCTGTGTGATTCTCCATGCAAAAGTCAATACAAAGTTTTATAACCCTTTGCAAATGACCATGAATTCCCTTTTATAGAAACAAGGGAGCAACAATAGCTTCAGGTCAATTTACAACATGTGAATACTTAACATCAAAATCAATTACTAAGGCACTAAACATTGAATATATCATCCCGACTGCCATCAATATCACAAACTCAGCACAAATTTGCATGGCCATCACAGGTCAGATTAGCAATTTAGCAATTTAAAAAGTGCTACATGTCTCCTGTTCAAAAACAAAGTTCAAAATTAAATATTAATTCAAGCCATGACAAATACAATATAGATAATAGCAATTCCCAAAACCTAGAAATCAGAAATACAGAAATGCAGAAATGTTAAAACTTGGGAGAATTTGAGAATACAAATTTACAGGCTGAAGATTTGCATTGTGCATCATAGATTCATAGGTTGGATTAGCAATAGCGAGTGTTAGTTTTTTCCTGTTCATAAAATAGATTTATTTCAAGTGATGTCAAATTCCAAACAAACAAAAACATAAAACCTTGAAATTAAGAGTAAAAGCAGAAAATTATGCAATACATACTATGATTCTTGAGATTTCTATGCCAGTTTTTGTAGGGTGCTCCACTCTTTGTCTGATGGAAGGTCAATATTCTTTAAACTATGAAAAGTCAACTGCAACTTCGTCAACAATCCATATTTAGAAGAGTGACTTGACATCACTGTTTCACCCAATACCGCATTCAAAGTTGTAAATGGTTTGATGAATTCCAGAAAGCTTTGCGGAGTTGTGTTTTTAGGAAGCAAATCTAAATCAGACTTCATTTTTTCCTCCATGCTTTTTTTGTAAGCTTCTTTTCCAATGAATTTATTCGATGGGTCAACGGACTTCGGCAAGCCAAGTTTGATCAAAGTAGTTGTCTTTTCTTGCAGCTTCAATATCTTTTTGCCACCTTTATCCATAACTTTAGATGTTTCCCTTAGTTTATGGCATTTTTTAAGGATAGATGATGTCTTAACTGTGGCATCAATGTGGCTGTTAATTCCCCTTGATGTCAAATAGTTATCACTAGTGTTGTAGACTACTTGCAAAATTTGTTTTCCCATATCCTCTTTTGAATAAACATGTATGATCTTCTCAATGTGCCCTTTGATTTTGCAATAAATTAATCTTTGACTTTCATTCAATTCAAACCATTCACACAACTTGTCACTCCTCTGCATTATTTGCCCCCAAATGTTTTCTTGTATATACTTCGTTGTATTTTTGATATTATCTTTCAATTTATCCTCTGAAGTTTTAATTTTATCATTTGCATTGTGCAGGTCTTCTTTCATTTGTGCACATTTTTTTCTTTCTTCCTCTACTTCCTCTTCCAAATGTTTTGTTTTTTCCTTCTCATGATCCAATAGGTCCTGTATTTTTTTTATTTTGATAGCAACAGACTCATAACTTTTGTATAATTTTGTAAAACTAGCTTTTTCATCATCAATTTTTTACTACTTTTAGCCAGTTTTTCCCTCAGTTCCTTCAATTTTGCCTCCATCTTTTCCTTCTTTGTAATTTCTACTGCAGAGCCCGAATTTTTTATCCTTTTATGTAAATTATTGCACATGTTATCTGCTACTTTCCTCTTTGATTTTTTGTTTGCCAGGTCTGCCTGTAACTTTTCTATTTGTTTCTCCAACTTATTTTTTTCTCTCTCCACCTTTAGCAGTGAAGTGTAGACCAGTTCGTTAGTCCTTTTTGACACACTAAATTTGTCCACATTTTGTACTTTGGAAAAATCCATTTGGAGGGTGCTAACTTGAAATTTAGAGGGATCTATCTGACTGTGTGGTGGATTTTTATCTTTATTTGGGGGCATAACAACCATGAGCTCTATCATATCTTTGTGTGGGTCATATGTTGGAAATACCCCATTCCTTGCAAGTTGTTCCTCTAAAACTTCAGTCAAGGCAACCTTCTACAATGCTCTCTTTTTTTCTTTTTTTGCATTTATTGTGTGTTCAAATTTTTCATAGTAATCACAAAATTGAAAATATGGGCTTGCTAAAGCAATTGAATGTTTGAAAGGTGAAATAACAGAGGCTCGAGATCCACCTATGCATGTGGTTTTAACTAATGCATTATGAGGAGTACCAACAACCATTCCTGATCCTGTCCCACTGTCACTTGCATGTGTAGTTTTTATAGTCTTTTGAGGGGTCTATTCTAAAGCTGCAAATGCAGTGGCACTTGATATAGGATTCTAAATAGTATGAGTATCTACCACTAGTGGCCTCTTGCGGGAGATATTTTGTTGTCGCACTTGTCCAACACCAAGACAACTAGTATCAGTAGTAGTACCCATGCCAACCCCACCAATCGCAGTGGCACTTGACTGAACACTAACAGGAATAATATCCCTAGATTGCCCACTAGCGGCAGTGCACTTGATTCACCACCAATGGGAATACCATGATGTGGTGGTGGTTGTGGATTTAAACCTCTAAAAAATGCAAGTGGACCTGGAGGGTAATGAGTAGTACCTTTCCATGATGAATCTGATAAATCAAGTCCAATTATTGGTTTAACAAGAGACTTTGATTTTGAATCTGATGGAAGTTGTACCTCAAGTGGAAACCAAATGCCTTCTCCTCTGGGACCTAGACCACCACCTTCAAAACCCATTTTTTCCACAATTTTTGCCCCTTTGCTATATTTTTCTTTCATGGACTCATTGACTACACCAAATATTGCAGGGACTGTAGTAGTTGTTGGAGTGGCCTCAACCTCATACTCATTTTCATCATCACTCATGTCATATGTTGTTGTGGGATGCTCCATATTCCACAATTTTCTAAACTCTCCATCCTTGTCGATGAACTTAAATTCTGCACTAGTCTTTGGTTCATCGAGATTCTTCCTCATAGTCCAAAAATAATTTATTTTGGTTTGAGTCCAAAATCTGTCTTTACATTCTTGCACAATTGTTTTGGGAATAGATTTCTTAGATGGATTAGCAGATTTCTAGTAGAAATTTTAAGACCTCCTATTTTGGATGCTTTGCTTTGTTGTCCTTTGTGTGTGTTGTATGCGGGAAAAGTGGTGTGATGAAATGAATATTACGAATTCAGGACTTTCCCACATACCAATGGGACTCTTGGTGCAATTTATGGAGCTATATGGAATAGCTCAACTTCCTAAGGGATGTTCCATTGTTCTCTATCTCACAAGACCCCTTAAGCCAATGCCTTTGCTCTCAGATCACTGAGCAAAGTGACTTAGGGATGACAATCATGAGAATGAGGGATGTTTGATCAATCTAACATGAATGCAATCCTAAATGTGCATGATATTAACAAATACGAATTAAACTAGAATGTATATGATGATAAGATCAAAGGATTAGTAAAAGAACTATCCTAACATGATACACTAGCTTAATATGATTATTATGATAAAGAGAAATACTTCTAAAATGCTTATTAGATTATTTCTATTCAAAGAGGGATTAAAATGCTTGATAAAAATGAGTATAGATTAGATGCATAAAACTTGGATTCTTGAATGATAGAAGAATGGCTCTATTTATAGGGAAAATAGGGAAATGAAGGGTCAAGATTGGATGATCCTATCAAGGGTTAGGATTGAAAGTTATCAATCCATGTTTACAATTCTCACCAATGAAATGGTGGCAATTATCAACATAAGACTGCTTGAGAGAAGATGTAAGAAGCATTAAATGCTTGAGAAGACCTTATAAACCTTAGGAGGTAAGGGTTAAGGTTAGGTTAAGATTATCCATTGTATAAAGGTTTTACCCAAAGGATAAACTCTTGTGCAAGGGTTAAAGAAATAACCAAGCTTAAAGCCATCAATGCTTGATGAGACCTTTGGGTTAAATGAGGGTCGAGTTAAAGAGAAAGTCACTAATCATGTAAGAGGGTTGAGTTAACCATTAATGGTTTGGAAGACTTTGAAGGTTAACTTGTTGAAGACATAAAGCCTTTAATGGTTTTCAAAGACTTTGAGGGTTTGAGAAGTGACTTCCCTTTGCTTAGGGATGTGACAATATTGAGTAGATGGGTTAGGCTAATTTAGAAGGGATTAGAAGAATCTAGAAGGGGGTTTAGAGAGGCAAGTAGGAGATGCAGGAAAATGCAAGTGGATGGGGGGTAATTTTAATTAAAATAAATTGCTTTATTTCAACAAAATAGATGCAAGTGGGGGATTTAAATAAATTAGATTTATTTATTTGGAGTGAACAATTTAATTAAATATAAATTTAATTAAAAAGAGTAGAAGGGGGATTTAATTAAATAAAGTGATTTATTCAATTAAATGATATAAAAGGCCTAAGTGAATTTAATTAAATAAATTGAATAACTTATTTAATCAAATAGATGAATGTGAATGCTTTAATTAAATTAAATTTAATTAAATAGAGGAATGAGCATAAAATGAATATTAAATATTCACTTAGGAAAGTGATCATTTTTATACGTCTACATTTTGCCCCTCTTTGAAGTGACGTGTGTGCACATGTTAATTCAAAGAAAAATCTAATGCATTGCCAAAATTTGATCGATGTGATGTCGTGTGTCGAGATGTCGATGTCGTATCCCATATTTTAAAGATGGTATTGATAATGCCCCCTCAGGAGATGAATCAATCATAAAAATTAAAAATTTGGTGGAGTTGATAATTGTTTTAGATTTGATCGCATTTTTAAATTTTGTTTGTGTTTAATGCATGCCAATTGATTCATCTCCCGATAATGATGTTTGCTAGGGTTAAAAGTGAGAGAACGAGAAAAATACATGCCCCACCTACTAACCCTAATTTACTTTTACCCTATAAAAAGGTAAAAAGTGATTTCATTTGTATCATTTGCACCTTTTGACTTTTGGTGAGAGTGACAATTGGAGAGTGACAAGATGTTGGTTCCCTATGCTTCATATCGATTCGAGCATGTTAGTCGATACTGAAGGCCAGCCACATATGGTCCACCTATAAGTCATCTAAATTTTGCCTCTTTTGCTTTTTGTTTTGTCGATTTTGGTCACATTTTAAATTTTTTGTGTCGAATTTTCACGGTTTAGCGCATCCGGTCTGTCGCTTAGTGCATACGATACAATAGTTAGTGCGTAGGGTTAGTGAACTAAGGTAGCATCTAGGAGTCGTTGGGTAACACACTGCAGGTTTAGGGTAGTGCATAGGATAGAATAGCACATAGGGCTAACAGGGTGGTGCATGCGGGGAATAGGGTAGCACGTAGGGTAATTGTGATAGCGCATAGGGTAAAGCTTTTAGTGCGTAGCCAAGTTTAGCTAGCACATACGTGGAAGCATAGCACATGGGAGGGTTTTCTTAGCGCATGAGTACAAAAATAGCTAGAAAGGAGTGGAAACGTGGTGGTGCGGGGGAAAAATAGATGAAGGAAGATAATATGGGGGTGGGTAGGTATTTGCCAAGTGCTCTGGGATGGGTGTTTAGCCAATTTTGTGCTTGTTGTGCTGATGTGAGATTGTTGGATAGATTTGTGAAATTTCTTTTGTTGTTGAAGTACCAAGCTGATTGATTGAATGATGATCCTGATTTTCTTTTGATTTGGATTGTGGATTTTTGCCTTGCCATTGAATTTGATGTCCGATATGAGTTTTGATTCATGATTTTTGATATGGTTCCTGATATGGATTTTTGAGTTGTTTGCGTTATGGGTCTTTTGATATGAATGCTCGATATGGTGCTTGCGTTATGGGTCTTGATGTTTGATATGAAACTTGATTTGATACTTGCCTTGTTTCAATTTGATTTGGTTTAGATTTCGATATGGGATTCTTCGATATGAAACTTGATTGGATATTTCGTTGTTTCAAGTTGATGTTTGATGTTCTGATTTCAATATGGGATTTGATTTTTGATATGGAACTTGATTTGATATTTTGTTGTTTCAATTTGATATGATTTCTGAGTTTCGATATAGGATTTGATTTTCGATATGGAACTTGATTTGATATGTCATTGTTTCAAGTTGATATGATTTCTAAGTTTCGATATGGGATTGGATTTTCGATATGGAACTTGATTTGATATTTCATTGTTTCAAGTTGATTTGATGTTGGATATATCGGATAGATGTGAAAAATGATATGTGGACATGTTTTGCTGTTACGGGAACGGCTTGGCATACTGTAGTCACGAGAGCGATTTCTGAGACCATGGTCTCTGATTTCGTGATTGTCACAGCCAGAGAGGGATATTATTGAGAGGTGTGGGTTGTCCTCTTTGTTGGACATGTCTCGATATATCATTAACCAGGGTTTGCTGACAGCATTGGCATAGAGGTGGCATAGTGGCACAGTGACACAAACACCTTTCACTTGGCTACTGGTGAGATTACAATCACCCCAAAGGACTGTTATTGGATTCTACGGATTCCTATGATAGGGGCATTATTGCCTTATGAGCAGACCAAGGAGGATGGGACAAAGGTTGTTCACTGAATATTCCACAATGATAAATTTGAGGATATGAGATCCCTTGGCAAGAGTTCATAGATTTTGATTATGCCCCACTGCCTTCGATACTGGCAGGTTTTGTAGGTAGCTTCTTGTGTCCCGACCGTAGGTCGAAGGGACTGGCAGTGGGATGGGGATTGGTGCTAGAGGATATGGTGACACAAGGTGGCAGGTTTGCATGGGGGTCCTGCATGTTGGCCCATTTGTACAGAGATCTGCATCAAGTGGTGTATATGGATACAACAGTTTATCAGTCGGGGTCACATTATTACAGGTGTGGGCTTGGGAGAAAATTCTCGCAGCGAGGCCTCTTGCAAACAGGGATAGGCCAGTTGGTCAGGCATATGCGTATAGGTACACAGGGATAGTTGTCCAGCGTAAGTTGGGCAAGCTAGAGCATTGGAGGAGGGTGTTGCATGACATTGATACGGTCATCTGGAGACCGTATATGGATTGCGAGGTATGGGTGGAGGATGGGCTAGAGATGACCTATGTATATATGTCATGATACTTGATAGGGTGGGTGCCATTTATCATTGAGAGGTTCTTGCACAGCCAAGTTCAGTGGCAATATGGTCGACAACAGGGTGTACCGCAGGGAGCATGTTTATATGCTCATCAGAGGCAGGATGTGCCAGAATGGGGTCTGACTATTAACAGTGCAATGGCGGTGGAGGAGTATATGCATTTGGTCGGACATATATGGGACTATGGGTTTGTAGTGGTAGATGCTAGGATGGTGGAGGAGTTTGGAGCGCTCTTCATGGCCCATGTCGTAGCACAGATATTAGATCCAGTAGAGATGATTCTCGCTTTTGATGATGATGAGGATGAGCAACCCGAGAGGCTAGGGAGACGAAGAGATGAGGGAGAGGAGCTGGAGGAGGGATATGGGGATGGTGGAGGAGATGACGAGGGAGATGGGAGGGGAGGTGGTAAAAGGAGAAAGAGGAGGGGGTGGAGGAGATAGAGGGAGAATTGGAGGAGATGGAGGGGATGGAGGAGAAAGAGGGAGGAGAGGAGGTGGATTAGTCAAGCAAGTAGTTGGTGAGGGAGGGAGGGGAGGTTTGGTGGTTGGAGCTGGTGGAGTTGATCAGGCAAGAGAGGTGATAGCAATTGTGGGTGGGATGGATGATTTTAGGCAGCCGACTTAGAGGAGGAGATCAGATGTATTACCTGCATCGGCTTCTAGGACAGGGACAAGGAAAGGTGGTACCACAACACAGGTACCCATTTAGGTTCATGTACCCATCCATCGAGAGGACACACAGATTAGGGCCCTACAGTTGTCAGTGTAGCAGCTTCAGGCACAGGTATTGGCTCAGCAACGCTAGATTACGCAGATTACTACAGAGTGGGATATGGTGATAGAGCGCTTAGGTCGAGCAGAGGCTCAGGCGGATAGCCTGGAGAGAGTGGTGGCTGGTGGTTCTGTGAGAGATACACTGAGAGAGATGTAGTATGCAGCCAAGGAGACTAGGTACTATAGGCATTTATATGAGGAGGTGGTTCCTAGATATCACAGAGCTCCTAGCTATGCTGTGGTGAGATCCAGTCGATCCATTTGGACTCATTCGAGGACAGAGAGAAGAGATGTGACCAGACCATCTCGACATGATCCATCCAGAGATCCAGGTGTCGGGACATCTATTGTGAGACCATCAACCTCAGGAGATAGTCATACCTGAGAGACTTGTCTCCATTGTATTTTGATCATTGTGTTGTATTTTGACAGACATGACATCTTTTATATATTTCGACCATTTTTGAGATATATATATATACGACACCAATTTTTCGATCCACATGTGATGTGTTTTTATGGATGATGATTTATGCATTGATATGATGGTTCCATGATGATGATACGATGCTTAGATAAATGCACTTGATTTGCTATTTTCTTGATATGATTGATGATGACGATATTGTGATATAATTTGTGAGATGTATCTTGAAAATGAGATGTATGATAATGATATGTTGTGAGATGTATCTTGAAAATGATATGTTGTGAGATGTATATTGAAAATGAGATGTATGATAATGATATGTTGTGAGATTTATCTTGAAAATGAGATGTATGATAATGATATGTTGTGACTAAATGCAAATTTACATGATATGCAACTAATTGATCATCCTCATTTTGTCATTTGTCATTAGTGTATAGTCACATGTTTTTTCTTTCTTTGTGTTTATCATCATTGAGATGTTGATATGTTGAAAATTTATACAAGCATCATGGTATATTTGAACCATAATGACCTGAGAAAAATTTACATGGATTTTGATATTGCAAGATGGCACAAGCATCGAGGTATAATTGGACCAAGAAGACCTAAGTGTTGCTTGCATATAAACAGACAAGATTAAACCATTTGTATGCACAAAGTGGAACAATGTCTTTAGTGATATGTTGTGAATCACGTCTCGAGACAAGTATTTGCACAGTACAAGTGATCGCCTCACAAACAGAAAACTAAAAAATATCAGAGTCTCCAACCACTTTCTCTAGCTCGATGCATCATTGAGAAAATTTAGGGGATCCAATAATTCAAAAGGTTCAAGTGAAAAAATAGTCAAAAACTTCATGCAAGATGTTAACAAATTATACTTTAGAAAATCATCCATTATGTGTATTGAAGTTGTTGTTCGGATTAGTGTGTTTTGCTTTCTTGGTTGTTGGAGTAGTTGTTGATAGGATTTTATCGGCATGGTGCGATTCTTGTTTGCTTTGAAGTCAAATAAATGTTTCCCCTAGTTATAGATACCAATTGATGTTGATATGTACAGTGATTTCCAAGCCATGGTGGGATACGATGAACTGATATTCAGAGGAGCAAGGACAATGACTATGCTAAGTATGTCCAGGATAATGTTGTTGATAAAGTGTTGGGTGATGGTTAGTGGTTTTGACTTTTGGATACAAAAGATATGAGTAATGATAGATGGAGGATTTGTTCTCTCACAAGTAGCGCTTGTTGCCAGGTTTTCACCATTTGTTTTTATTGCACCTTTTTGTTGTTTTGATTTTTTTGTATTTTTCACTTTTTCCGTGCATTAGACCACTCAAGTATAGTATTTCTTTAGATGGATGTTGTCGGTTGGCTCGTCGAGCACATCTCCTTCTGAAGTTGTCAGTTGATAGGCGCCTAATCCATAGGCTGAGATGATGACATAGGGACCCAACCAGTTAGGTTCAAACTTTCCCTTCTTTTCTCGATCCTGTTGATTTCAGGGATTTTCTTTGAGTACGAGATCACCGACTTCAAAAATCCTAGGGATGACTTTGTGGTTGTAGCTTCTACACATGCGATGCTGGTATGCTTTGAGGTGATTATAGGCATGTTGTCATTTTTCATCTAGAAGTTCTGGTTCTTGCAATCTGTTTACTCGATACTCCTCATCTGGAATGAGGCCTTTCAAAGATACTCTGAGTGATGGAATTTCTACCTCAAGAGGTAAAATTGCTTCTGATCCATACACCAATGAATATGGTGTAGCTCCTGTAGGTGTCCTGATGCTAGTTCTATATGCCCAAAGTGTCGGATTGAGTTGCGCATGCCAATCCTTTCCTGAATCATTTATTGTTTTCTTTAGGATTTTCAATATTGGTTTATTTGATGTCTATGCTTGACCATTCCCCTGCGGGTAGTAAGGTGTAGAGAAACGATGTTGGATTTTGAATCGTTCACATAGTTCTCACACATCCTGGTTTTTGAAGGGACGTTCGTTATCTGTGATGATGGAACTGGGAATGTCGTATCTACAGATCAAATAATTGAGAATAAAAGAGGCAATTTTTTTTCCAGTTATTGTGGTCATTGGGACTGGTTCAATCCATTTTGTAAAATATTTTGTTGCCATGATAATGAACTTATGTCCATTTGAAGATGAAGGGTGTATTTTGCCTACAAAGTCAAGTCCCCACTGACAGAAAGGCCAAGATGTTGTAAATGGCTGCAATTCTTGTGTTGGTGCATGCATAAGATTGCCATGGATTTGCTACTTAGGAAATTTCTTTGCAAATTGATAAGAGTCTTTCTCCATTATCGACCAGTAATATCCCATTCTTAGAATTTTTTTAGCAAGAGTAGGACCACTTGAATGTGTGCCATAGATACCTTCATGAAGTTCATGTAAAGCAGAGTCAGATTCATTATGATCAAGGCAACGAAGAAGAGTACCATCTAGACCTCAACGGTAAAGAGTATTAGCAGTTAGGGTATAACAGGCGGCTTGTCGGATAAAGTTGCACTTTTGGTTCCAAGAGAGGTCAATGGGTAGGTTATTGGTTTTAAGATACTCATAGATTGTTCCATATAAAGGAGAGTCGGAACCAGTTAAGGCATAGATAACATGGGATGCAAAATTGTCATAGGCTGGGGAAAATAGTTGTTCTACCAGAAACTCATAACAACTTTGTTTCTCTGGAATTTGTAGCAGTGAAGTGATAGTAGCCATTGCATCAGCTGCTCTATTGTCTAACCTGGGTATTTGCTCAAAGGTGATGTGTACAAAGTACTGTTTGAAGTCATCCACCATTCTTTTGTATGGCAACAGCTTGTCATCCAATTCTATGATTCTCCATTCCATGACCATTTTGATTCCTGTGACTAGTGCCTCATACTCAGTAATGTTATTTGTGCATGGAAACATGAGTCTATATGATCTTGGTATGGTGTGTCCTTCAGGAGTGACGAACAAAATGCTAACACCTGAGCCATGTTGAGTGTAGGAACCATCAAAGTATAGGGTCCATTGCTTGGTGGTAGCAGTAAGGACATCCCTATTTGGAAATTCAACCTCCATTGGTTCCTTATCTGGCAGTGGTGCTTCAGCTAATTGATCTGCAATTACTTGTCCCCTGATAGCTTGACGCTCTGTGTAGTGGATATGAAATTCACTGAGAATCATGACCCATTTAGCTAGTCTGCCTGTGAGAGATGCTTTGCTGAGTAAATACTTGAGAGGATCAATTTTTGCTACTAGCTTGATTGTGTGAGCTAGCATGTAATGTCAAAACTTTTGAGAAGCGAAGACTACATCTAAGAAAGCCTTCTCAATGAATGTGTAATTGAGCTCATAGCCATTTAATGTTCTACTGATGTAATAAATAAATCATTCCTTGCCTTCTTGATCTTCTTGTGCTAATAGTGCCCCCAATTATATGTTCGTTGCTGATATGTAGAGAATAAGCGGCTTTCCTGCTATTGGTGGTACCAGAACTGGTGGGTTCATTAGATATTGCTTGATTTGATAGAACGATTCTGCACATTTGGCTTCCCATTGGAATGGTATATTCTTATGTAGCAAATCATTGAATGGTAGACTTTTATCTACTAGTTGGGCAATGAATCGTCTGATTGACTGGAGCCATCCTTGTAGAGATCTGAGTTGGCTAATGTTCTTGGGAGGTGGCATCTCCATGATGGCCTGTACCTTCACTGGATCTACTTCAATGCCTTTTGCTGACACAATGTAGCCTAATAATTTGCCCGATGTTACCCCGAAGACACACTTCTTAGGGTTGATCCTGAATTGGAATTTCTCCAATCTTTCAAATATTTTCTCTAATATGCCCAGATGTTCTACCCGGGTAAATGACTTAGCCAGTAAATCATTCACATAGTCCTCCATGAAGGTATGCATCATATCATGAAAGATTGTCATCATTGCTCTTTGATAAGTTGCCCCAGCATTCTTTAAGCCAAAAGGCATGACATTACAACAATACGTTCCCCAAGGACAGGTGAACGTTGTTTTATCTTGATCCTCTGGAGCTATCTTGATTTGATTATAGCCAGAAAAACCATCCATTAATGATAGCATTGTATGGCCTGCTGTGAGGTCTACAATTATGTCGATGTTGGGCAAAGGAAAGTCATCCTTTGAATAGGCTTTGTTAACATCCCTAAAATTTGTGCATATCCTGATGCTTCCATCTAGTTTTGAAACTGGCACAATGTTTGAAATCCATTTAGCATAGTCTATAGGTCAAATAAATCCGATGTTTAATAACTTCTTTAGTTCATCTTTGACCATTAGTGCTACATGCAGATTCATGTTTCTCAATTTTTGCTTGACTGGCTTAGCTCCTAGAGCAATAGATAAATGATGCATGATTAAGTGTGGATCAATCCTGAGCATATCTGCATAGGACCAAGCAAAATTGATTTTCTTTTCTTTGAAGAATTTGATAAACTCTGGGTTTTCTTCATCTGTTAGTGTTTCTACTAGATGTATTTTCTTAGTTGTTTCTTCTGTACCAATGTTGATTGATTGAGTGGGCTCAATCAATATGGGTGATTGCTCCTGATAGTGTTCAGGAAGAGTGTCAAGTCTCCCATCTTTAGGTGCCTTAAAAAGGTTTTCACCTTCAGATGCGTCCTTTATTTTGACTTTTTGTGATCTAGTGCTGCCATTGATTGGTTTTCAGCATTAGATCCTTTATTTCTTTCATTTTTGCGATTGAGAGACTTGGCACCCTCCTGATTGCAGATATCACTATTTTGTTTTCTGGTAGAGTCTGTTTCTGGATTGACAGTACATAGGTAATGGATAATGGATTAGTCGTCTGGAAATATGGGTAAGTCATGGTGTTCAGGTTCATCCCAGTCTATGAGATTAGGAAATACAAGCGGTAAAGAGTCATTGGGTGGGTCCAGGTCGGCTGTGGTAAGTGTCATGATAGAGGAATCATTAAGGTTGTCTGGGATATTGGATAAGTTTATGATATTGTCGAGGTCTTTGATTGTATCATCTTCTGTGTAGACTTGCTTGTAATGTCGCTACTTGTTTTCTTTGGCTTTGTAGATATGTTGAGGACCAAATTCAAGCAGTCTAAACTCTGTGCCTTTTCCTTCTTGAGAAAGGGATGTATGAATAGTACTCTTAGGAATATTTTCAGTAACATTTGAACAACTACCCCATTCATAGTCATTAGAATCTATTTCAGAATTAGTGTCCCAGAGTTTTTCAATGATGCTAACAAAGTATGTTGTAAAGTGAAAAGAGATCCCTGATAATTGATACCACTATGATAGTTTTCTTTGATTTTGTATCAAAACCTGCTTGTACTCTTTGCATTTGTTTACATATTGTCTCTCCTTGGGGAGTAGTGATGTCTTCAGGGGGTGATTCTGCCTTGTTTGGAATAGGTTCCTGAACGTGGTGTACTTCTGCATAAGATGCTTATTCTCTTTGAATGGCCAACTCCTCTTGTTGTTTCTCTTTTTCCTGGTGTGCTCACTCTTTCCTGATTGTTTTTGCTGATTCATGTAGTGCCTCCTGCTATGAGTCCTCCTTGTATTTCTTCTTTGCTTTCCACTGAAGTTTTTGATATATGTTCTTCTTTTGCCTTGGGGGTAGTTTGTGTCCATATCCCAATCCTCTTTTGTCTCTAGAAAACTGTGAAGGAGAGTCCAATGGTTCTCTAATGCCTTCTTGACGTTTTCCTATAGGTCCTTTGCCATTGTATCTCATATGTTGCATGATCAAGAATCCCTTTCCATATTGTTGTGTTGGTATAGCTACCTCCATAGTAGCAGCTTTGACTTCTTCCTCATCCTTGTATAGCCAACTAAGGATGTCCTTCTCTTCTGATTCATGTGCTAGTGTGTCTAATTGGATAAATTTGCCATCAAACTTGGTGATGGGTTGTGTTGCTTGATGTGTTGATGCAGAAGGTTGCCCATGAGATTTTGGCAATGCTGGTAAGTTGGTTAGACACATGGGTTCAAAAGAGTATTCTCCCATGCCTTGCTCTTTGATTTTCATCTTTTGTTTGAAATCCATGGATAAAGATTTGAGCTTTTCTTGATGATGATTTGATGTTGAGGAAGTTTGGGCTTCCCTGTTATGTGGAACCAAGTTGTCTTGGGTTGCCCCCATAGCATTGTGTTGGTAAACAAATTTGTCCCTTTCAAGAAATTTATTTATTCTCTCTGAACAAAGATGTAACTCTTGTAAGCCTGGTTATGAAAGTAAACAAATTACCAATAGTTGGATGAATTAATTAAATTTCAACCTCTGCATTAGAGGGCAGCTCCTCATATAATGTACAATGAATTTAGTGCACAATTGAAATGTTGACACTTTTTACTAGAAAGCGTAGAAAGGTTTTAGCATTCATCCATCAACACAAAAGAATGCTTTCAAACTGAAACAAAGAAAATATTCTGAAGATTCAATTGAGCTCATAGACTCTGATTCACAAACATGTTCACTTAATAAATTTAGAGCATAGCAAATGCACAGCAGTATTGATGTCTAATCGATTCTCTCTCATGCCTCACAAGACAAGGGGGATTAACACAACTCAATCCACAATTTATCTGCTAACAAGTAATGGTAACCATGAATTCAGAAAAAACATAGAAATAACTGATCATAAAATGATATCATGCCCATAGTAGATTTCTCAAGAAAAATTGCTAATATTTAAACACCCAGATTCAAAGACTGCACACCATAACATTTTATTGATAATTAGTCATTCCAATTTAAACTGTTCATAGAAAAACAAAATGGATATTGTATGTTGCTCGAAAAATCACAGTTTTTCCAGCCCCTTTCTTTTCTTTTTCCCCCATATATATAGTCTCTCTCTTTCTTTAAAGAGACTTTCAATTATCAATAACTAATTCTTGAAAAGATAATTAATTAATCTTTTCTTTTATCTTTTATCTTCTTCCTGATAACTTTTTTGTTTTAAATCTTCAAATCTTTTATCTCAGAATTTTTATAGACCTGTACTCAGAGATAAATAACTTTTGACTGAGATAATATTTTTCCGATCTCTCTGGTGATAATTTAGAAAACTAGGTTTTCTAAAACATATTAAAACTTCAGCACGATCCAATGGTTCAAGTGATAGTTATTCCCCCCGCACCGAGACTGATTTTTCTACCTCAACAAATTCGTGGTTACAAATTACATTGAAAATTACAAACATTAGACATGCCAATGTTAATGGATTATTGAAATTGCTGAAATTTTGAACTCACACACTCTAAACCTACATCTGATGAATCTCTAAATTCTGAATTTGAACCTCTGAAATCAAAACTCGAACTTTGAACCTTGAACTTGCGGGCTTGAACTTGCGAGTCTGAACCTGCGGGCTTGAACCTGCGCGCTTGAACCTTTGAACCTTGAACCTTGAACCAAAAAAATTAAAACTTCAAGTTCAATGACCAAAAATTACAAAGCCCACTCCAGTTGAATTCGAACTTTGAACTTGAACCCGAACTTTGAACTTTTTGAAAAGGTTCAAGGTTCAAGTTCAATGACAATTGTTCTTTTGGGCCACCATAGAAAAACCTGCATAACTTTTTTCTGAGGCCTTTGTTTCTTATGAAATTTTAACTGTAGAATAAATGGGCCTAGTAGAGCATAACCCAGAAATTATTTTTTGCACAGGACACATAAAAATTGGGATTTAATTGTTTGGGTATATGGGTAACCCAAAAATAAAACAATTAAAATCTCCCAGCCGACATGGAGTTTGCCCATAAAAACTTCAGCATTAAAACATTAATAATAAATGATTTTTAGTTGATTATGAGGCTTTAGGAACAAGCAAAAATATAAGGGTAACATTGGCTCTGATTGAGGACGAGGACTGTAAAGGACTAGGAGAATCCAGAATGTCTCTGGGAGAGAAGAATAGTGCCCAACCATTGGGCAACAGAGTCAAGAAAAACAGAGCACAGGGAGCTACTTGCAAAGAGGGGAGGGGAGTAGGGCAAACCCACAAGTCAAAACATTCTAAGCCTACGACACAACAAAAAGACTAAATATGTACATGGTCATAAGAACCTATCAGAATACGTACAAGACTAATCATGCAAATCCATTAACCGGTTGTGAGAAAAAGGCACCTTTCTGAAATAATGGATTGTGGCCATTTGATGGAGTGCAATAATAACATGTAGGCATACTCAAATCCAAATAACCACTTATCATCAAAAATTGATGATTCATCTTGAGCTCCTTGCATAGTATTACTCAAGCAAATTTCTCCTTCTAATTGATAAAAATAATGACCAAGATTTTCTAGAAAAAAGGGGGCATGTTCTTTAAAATTTGCACTGCTAAGACCATCATTCTTAAAAGAATTTTCAGTAGTCAAACCAATAGTGGGCAAGAATAACCTGTGCAAACGCTCATCACCAAAAAGCCACCTTTCATCATAAATTTTTGAATTCTCTCAACTACCTTGTATAGCACTATTCAAGAAATGTTCCACCTTTGGTTGCACATTAAAATGTTGAGAAACTTCTAAAGAAATGGCTACAATTCTCAATGTGAAAATCATCATACTCAAAGGGAATTTCAAGATTTACATCACCTTTGGTAAAAAGGGAAACTTCCTCAAGCATAGGATCAACATAAGTTTGAAAGACTTCATCCTTTTTAAAATTAATCAAATCTGAAAACTCTTTATTTAGGACAGAAGCATAGCAAGAATTTATACCTAAGTCTTTTGCAGCGAAGTCTTCTTGCTCAAGGGAAGATAAAAATTGATCTATGACTTCTTCACAAAAGAAGTGTCAACCAAACCATTCAACAATCCTTGAGGCTACAATATTCTATCGATCTGACCATCATTTTGTCCCACATTTACATCAAATATTTTTGTTATACCCTCATTTTCAGATTCTGGCAAATCTTTAACCAAGCATGATCTTTTTTATCTTCGTTACAAGCTTCAACTGATAAATCAAAATAAAAAGATTCTAACATACATTCATTCAGAACTTCTAAATGTGAAGAATCATTCTTACTGCTTTCTTGTGCAAAACTGAAAGTTATATATTC
Source organism: Cryptomeria japonica (assembly GCF_030272615.1). Classification (NCBI taxonomy): domain Eukaryota; kingdom Viridiplantae; phylum Streptophyta; class Pinopsida; order Cupressales; family Cupressaceae; genus Cryptomeria; species Cryptomeria japonica. The sequence continues at coordinate 285,372,378 of NC_081407.1, read as the reverse complement.
TAGCTGCAAGTTAATCTGAAAATCTGCATCTTTACAATTTTCTGGGACAAGTCCACTTTCACTGGCCTCAAAATTGAAAGTCTCCATTTCTGGTGAAGAAAAAGATTCCAACATACCTTCACCTTCCAGGCTCAAACTTCTCTATTGTTTTCTTGATCATCTTTGTCTGCTAAAGCTTGCTTCGTAACAGGTGTGCATGATGATTATTTTTCCCCGTTAAGGATACTTGACAAAGAAATTTCATGCTTTTCACTTTTAGCTTGTTGTAACCTTTCTCTTTGTTGTTGATTATGATTCCAAGCCTTTGACGGCTTGACCAAGGTTGGCTCAAGATCTCTTTCACCAAAAACCGAGAAGATATAAGAAATTGACTCTTCTTTTTCTGATTTTTCTTTTAATCTTTCTACAACAGATATAGTCTTTTGCTCATGATTTTTGAGGTTGTGATACCTTTGATACACACTTTTCAGCAGCAAGGCGGATTTGTGATCTTTAGCAGGATCTATTTTACTCTTTTCGGCCTCACAAATACTTTGCTTACAAGCATTCCAGAGGTATTGCAGTAATGGGTCATTTTTTGCCATTATTTCTTCAACAGTAGGTTTCTTTCTCAATTGCTCTCTTGGTTGGATTTATTGATCGCTCAAGGCTGTGCGATTTTGTGAATGGAATGAATTTTGGGCAACAAGAGTTTCTTCATCATCATTATCCCTTAACTCCTCTTCCAGCTGCAATATTTTCCTTGCATAAACTTGCAAAACTCTTGTCTTTTCTTTCGATTCTTTTAATTTGTGAAATCTAACGCAAAGACTTCTCCATAGAAGAGTGGATGCATGATCATCTTCCACACTTATATTATTTCTAACAACACAAGAAATACTTTCTTTGTAATGCTCAAAGAAGTCATGCAGTACTTTATCATCTATTTCAATAATTTCCAAGATCGAAGGATATGATCTTTTCCCTTTTCTCATTGCTCTTGTTTTGAGCATGATATTTATATACAGAGTCGTCAATCTCCTGCACAAAGATAAATCTAAAAAAAACAAAAAAACAAAGGAAACAAAATGTATTGATCTTTGATTTTGAGTCCCCAGCAGAGTCACCAAAAATTTGTTAGTAAATAGATTTGTCCCTTTCAAGAAATTTATTTATTCTCTCTTAAGAGAGATGTAACTCTTGTAAGCCCGATTATGAAAGTAAACAAATTACCAACAGTTGGATGAATTAATTAAAATTCAACCTTTGCATTAGAGGGCAGGTCCTCATATAATTTACAATCAATTTAGTACACAAATGAAATGTTGACACTTTTTACCAAAAAGCATAGAAAGGCTTTAGCATTCATCCATCAACACAAAAGAATGCTTTCAAACCTAAACAAAGAAATTTTTTTGAAGATTCAATTGAGCTCACAGACTCTGATTCACAAACATGTTCACTTAATAAATTTAGAGCATAGCAAATGCATAGCAGTATTGATGTCTAATCGATTCTCTCTCATGCCTCACAGGACAAGGGGGATTAGCACAACTCAATCCACAATTTATCTACTAACAAGTAATGGTAACCATGAATTCAGAAAAAAACATAGAAATAACTGATCATAAAATGATGTCATGCCCATAGCAGATTTCTCAAGAAAGATTGCTAATCTTTAAACACACAGATTCAAAGACTGCACACCATAACATTTTATTGATAATCAGCCATTCCAGTTTAAATTGTTCATAGAAAAACAAAATGGATATTGTCTGCTGCTCGAAAAATCACAATTTTTCTAGCCCCTTTCTTTTCTTTTTCCCCCATATATATAGTCTCTCTCTTTCTTTAAAGAGACTTTCAGTTATCAATAACTGATTCTTGAAAAGATAATTAATTAATCTTTTCTTTTATCTTTTATCCTCTTCCTGATAACTTTTTTGTTTTAAATCTTCAAATCTTTTATCTCAGAATTTTTATAGACCCGTACTCAGATATAATTAACTTTTGACTGCAATAATATTTTTTCCGATCGCTCCGATGAGAATTTAGAAAACTAGGTTTTCTAAAACATATTAAAAATTCAACATGATCCAACAGTTCAATTGATAGTTATGCCCCCCGCACTGAGACTGATTTTTCTGTCTCAGAAAATTCGTGGTTATAAATTACATTGAAAATTACAAACATTAGACATGCCAATGTTAATGGATTATTGAAATTGCTGAAATTTTGAACTCACACACTCTGAACCTGCAATTGATGAATCTCTGAATTTTGAATTTAAACCTCTGAAATCGAACCTCGAACTTTGAACCTTGAACCTGCGAGCTTGAACTTGTGCGCTTGAACCTTTGAACCTTGAACCTTGACCCAAAAAGGTTCAAAGTTCAAGTTCAATGACCAAAAATTACAAAGCTCGCTCCAATTGAATTCAAACTTTGAACTTGAACCCGAACTTTGAACTTGAACTCGAACTTTGAACTTTTTGAAAAGGTTCAAGGTTCAAGTTCAATGACAATTGTTCTTTTGGGCTGTCATAGAAAAACCTGCATAACTTTTTCCTTAGGGCTAGGTTTCTTATGAAATTTTAACTGTAGAATAAATGGGCCTAGTAGAGCATAACCCAGAAATTATTTTTTGCATAGGACACATAAAACTTGGGATTTAATTATTTGGCTATATGGGTAACCCAAAAATAAAACAATTAAAATCTCCCCGCCGACATGGAGTTTGGCCATAAAAACTTTAGCATTAAAACATTAAAAATAACTGATTTTTAGCTGATTATGAGGCTTTAGGAACGAGCAAAAATATAGGGGTAACACATTGCAATGTTGAAAGGGGTTATTATCTGCTGATATAGAAATCTCCTCCCCATTACATGGGAATTTGACACACTAGTGGTAGGTTGACGGTACCGCTTGCATTTCATGTATCCAAGGATGACCCGATAAAATATTATATGTGAGGTCTATGTCTAAGACTTGGCACATAGTGTCCCTTTGTATTGGTCCTACCTGGATAGGTAATATTACTGTTCCCTTGGATAATCTCTCTTCATCATCATATGCTTTGATGGTGATCTTTTTGTGTGGATCAATAGACTACTCAGAGAAGCCTAATGCACAAATAAGTTTTAAGGTACAGATATTGAGCCCAACTCCTCCATCTATTAATACTCTTTTAACTCGAAGTTTGTAGACAAAGACTTCAATGTGAAGAGGAGTATTATGCGGATGGCTCAACAAGATATTATCATGCTCAAAAAAGGTGAGATTATGAGGCCCTATCATGTGAGCCACCATGGCTTGAAATTTGTCAATATCTTGATTTTGAGGTACATATGTTTCCAATAGTGCTTGTTCCAGGATGTCTTTATGTTTTGGCAAAAGTTTGAGCAACTCAAGTATGGATATTTGAGCAGGAGTTCTCCGCAGTTGACTTACCAAATCATATTGAGTCTTTGGAATAGTAGTTGTTGTTGATATACGCCCTTTCAAGACATATTTTTGAGCTCTGGTGGTTACATTGATCGATTCATGTTTGTGTTTGTCTTTGACGTTAATGACATTTACTTGATTGCCATTTGTCGATATATGATTGATGGTGTTATTGTATATGTGATTGATGCAAGCTCCTTGTGTGTCGTTCGATGATCAAGCTCCTTCTTTGTTGTAATTTGGAAGCGGATTTTTAAAGGCATCATGATCACCATTTGTTTTGAGACCATCGACAGTTAAATCACCTCTATCAATCATATCTTGAACAATGTTTTTAAGCCTCATGCAGTCATTTGTTTGATGTCCTTTGTTTCGATGAAAATCACAGAAGTGTGAGTCATTCCACCAAGGTGGTTTGACTTGGGGTTCAAAGTTGTTTATAGCTGGTAATGTGATAATCTTGTTTTCCAAGAGTTCTCAGAATGTTGATTCTAAGGATTGCCCCAATGGTGTGTAAATGTGTGTATTTGGAAAATTGTTGGTATTACCTCTTGAATTTGGATTAGGTCCTCGATTTGCATTGTTGTTTTGGGTATTGTTGGTGTTGTTTGCATTTGAAGTTTCTGGATTGGTATTTGGTGTATAAGTGTTAGTGCCTTGGTTAGCACCCTTTTGATTCTTGGTAGCTTGAGGATTACCTGATAAAGCCAATACTGGTTGTTTGGATTTTACATCATTAGCATCAGTTCCTCCCTCCTTACCAGAGTTCTTGTTTCCAGTCCAGAATCTAGATTTGTCCAAGTTGTTATTGTTGTTCTGGTTGTTGAAATGAGAGTTGGATGAATTAGTTTCTTCTTTGAAGAACTTCAATGTTCCTTTCTTAATACATGCCTCCTCTACTTGGATTATGTTTTCGATCAACTTGGCAAAAGATGGTATGCATTGGAGCTTGAGTATGTAACTCATCTCACTATTCAGATTGCCGATGAAAATTTCCATCTTTTCCTTTTCAGGCACACCTCGAGGATATCTCGAAACCATCTGTCTCCAACGTTGAAGAAACACCATGAACATTTCATTGTTTTTCTATTTGGTATAACATACATCTAGCATGGTGATTGCGTGTTGAATATTGTAGGAGTATTGAGTGATAAATTTATTGACCAACTCATCAAAGGATTTGATGGGAGGTGTAAGTTTGGATAACCACTCCATTGTTTGTCCTCCCAAGCTTCTTGGGAATAGCCTCATCAAATAGGTGTCATCATGGGTAAATTCAAGGCTCATGGTACAAAACTCCCGAACATGATCGCAAGGATCACCCTTAACATCATATTTGTCATATTTGGGTATGTCAAAATTTGGGGGAAAAGGTATCATGTTCAATTTTTTGTTAAAGGGGTAAGGACAAATTTCATTTAAGGAATACCGTACTATTGTCCCCTATTGCATGTCCTATATTTGTCTTTGTAGCATTTGCATTTGTTGTGTAAGAGCGACCATGGGTGCACTTGTTTGCCAAGGGAAGGGTTCTTCCCTTTCGTTATCCCTAGTTCGGGCAAGAATGTGTTCTGGTATGTTATGTTGTTCAGGTATGTCCTGCTCAGATATGTTTTGTTCAGGTTCACGTATTTCCTCTTCTCTTTGTTTTTCTTGATAAGTATAATTTCAAGACCTTGTCCTAAAGATTTCAGTGTTGAAGTCTTCTAGAATCCTAACTCCTTTGCTTGTTAGTATGAGCATGTATTTTTCTTTGTTAGCTTCTATGAGTCTTTCCATAAGTGTTTGAAAGGAGGCGCTTTCTTGACATTCTTGGAGCTCCTTGGTAATCTCTGTGTCCACTAGATTTGGATACTCGAAAGGATTTGATAATCTTCGACCCATACTGGACTCTGGTTGTGGTTCGCTTTGTTTGTTTCATTGAGAGCGAGTGACAGTGGGCATCTAATAGAAACTTTTTGTGACAAAGGGGATGAACTCCTCTTCTTCGTGTTGTTCGGGGGTTGGTGGTTCAAATCGAGCTATGTTATAAGTGATGCAAACTTCTGGGAAGAAAGTTGGATTGATCTTTCCTCCATGATTTAAGCGTTGACTGAATGCTGATTTTTGGCAAAAAGCTCTACTTCTCAATGGCTCTTTTTCAAATTCGTTTGACTTGTCTTGAAGATATAAGTGCATATGATGGAGAAATGTGCAATGAGATTTGAAGAGTTGGCGATTGATTTAGAGAAATCTATTCCGTTTAGCAAGTTTATGAGAACTAGGTTGTGATAGTTCTAATACTTAATGTAAGTACAGATACAATAGCCAACAAGATGAGAGGGGGGGGGGTGAATCATACAAACTTAATCTTCCATAAAAACATTAGATTCAACCTCAGTAACATATACTTTAGTAATATAACCAAAACTGTTAAACATGTAAACTCAAAAGCATATAAACATCATAAACCTCATAACATCAGATTTAACGTGGAAACCCAAATAGGGAAAAACCACTATGGGATTTCGGACCCACTAAGAAATATACTCTTCTAGAGTATGCTCGGTTAAAAGCAAATCATGTTAAAGATTACAAACACATTGCTAGATGTGACCCGGTTAATGGATTTCCCTTAGATCTGTTAGGATCTTCACCTTGTTAGAAGTGACCTTGTTAAAGGATTTCAAACACTAAATCAAAATGTCACCTTGCTAGAGGGTTTTACAAATAAGACTGTTAAGTCCACTCGGTTAAGAGATTTTCTATCACTTTCACAAAATAACAGTAATAAAAATCTATCTCCAACTTCACATCTAGAATGCTAAAGCAGATTCTTATTTGTTCAATACAATCTAGACATAGAACTAATCTTGTCCATCTATTGGGCTTCTATACTCTATTATTCAAACAGGTCTTCAAGCTTCTGTGCTCGGTAATCACTATGTAGCATCCCTATGCATACACTTGCCCGCATACATTGTTTATCAACAGTTCCCTATTTATAAACAATTAGCTAACCGCTTAATCTCCTTGATCACATTTCCCATGATCAATCATAGCCATCAGATCTTCAATCTTGTCCAGGTTCAATGCATCTTTTGATCTGAAAATGTTTTACCTCACCTAGGAACTTGCATATATTTCTTGGAACTTGTGCTAGGGTATTGCAGTTCAATCTGCACTGTAGATCTTCATGTCGACTTTCCTTTGCCATAGATTCATTAACAAACTATATTTATGGCATACCAATCATTTAATCAGTTCCATCTCATCAACATCCTTCATTAAATAATGCATGTAACCTTTTAATGCATTCTATTATAGCTCGGTTACAACTCGGTAAATACTAAAATTCACTTGGTAGACATTCCGCCTTCATTAACCGATAGCGATAACCTTAGGGTTTACCGACTAGGTTCCTTAGGGTTTACCGACTAGGTTCTTTGGTTGGTAACATAGTATAGTATTAACCTTACAATTTACAACATATGTATGATGTTAAAACAATCTAAACATCTTGATCTCATCATTGTCTGACTTGGTAATAGTTTCCCATTGAATACCTTATCCATCCTCTTATTCATCATAATCTTTCCTATGTCTTTTACTGACATCTTTATATTCTTCAAATCATACTTCTCAAGATATGGCAACATCATACTGAATTAGAAAATCAATTTCTTGACATCAATGACAAAATAATAATATCAAGACAGTAAACATCCTTAATCAATTATATCCATAATCATCAACAACTTTCTCAATATCCTTATTGAAATGTCAACAATCCTTCATTGTCTGTTATAATGCTATATTGTCAACAATCTCCCCCTTTGGCATTGATGGCAAAACCAATTAATTTGACCTTAAAAGATTCAGATTGCTATGATTCTGAAATGCTGAAATGCTTCTCCTGTTGTCAACAGATTTTCTCCCCCATACATTAGACTTCTCATGTTTTCTTAGTCTTCTTTCCAAACTTTAGTCTTCTTCCCCTTTTTATTAGTCTTCTCCCCACTTTGACAACAATGCCAAAAAGTAAAGAACTAAAACATAATTTCTTCCTATATGAAGTGATTTCCTACTATAATGTGTTAATTCAGTCTCGGTCAGAGCATTTAGTCTTCAATTTCTGTTCCCTATATTGTTTCCTGTAATATTTCTTGTACACCTTTAGAAAACATCCTAAAGTGTGTAATGCAGCATCAACTCCTAAAAGATATTCGATATAGTCATCGGATTGATGCTTTCACCGAACTCGGTCAGTGAGTAGAAGATAGGGGTAGGACCCCTAACTTACTTCTAAGATATTCAAAAGTGTCCCTTTGTAGTGGCTTGGTGAAGATATCTGCTATTTGTTCCTTTGTGCTAACATACTCCAACACCACTTTCTTCTCTTGAGCTTCTTCTCTAAGATAATGATATTTGATAGAGATGTGCTTTGTCTTAGAGTGCATAACAGGATTCTTTGAAATATTAATGGCACTAGTATTGTCACAGAATATAGTTACTGGCTCGGTAACTTTCTCATTTATACCTTCCAATAGTTGTTTGATCCATGCAATGTTGGTACAATTCAATGCTGCAGCAACATATTCAGCTTCTGTTGTTGGCTATGAAACACATCCTTGTTTCTTACTAAGCCAACTCACTAGTCTTTCTCCTAAAAAGAAAGCTCCTCCACTTGTGTTTTTTCTGTCATCAATGTTGCCTGCTTAATCAGCATCAATATAAACTTTTAAATCAAAATCATTTCCTTTCTGATATATTAAGCCATAATCCTCTATGCCTTTCAAGTATCTAAAAATTCTTTTGATTGTTGTCATATGTGTTTCCTTAGGATCTGCAGAGAATCTTGCAACTATACCTACTGCATGTGCTATGTCTGGTCTGTTGTGAACAACATATTGTAGTTTTTCAATCATGGATCGGTAAAGTGTCTCATCAACAGATGCAGATTCATCATTCTTTGATAATTTATAGTTGGTAGTCATAGGAGTACTTACTGGTTTTGAATCCTCCATTCCAAATTTCTTCAAGATTTCCTTAATGTACTTGGATTGAGTAATAAAACTCTCATTTTTCATTTGCAGTATCTGTAAACCTATAAAATACTTTATCTCACCGATTAATGACATCTCAAATTCTTTGCTCATTTTATTTCCAAAGTTCTTGCATAAAGAGTCATTTCCACAAAATATAATATCATCAACAAAAATGGCTGAGATCAGTATTCCATTTTCATCATTCTTCATGTACATATTGTTGTTCTTACTTGTCCTTATAAAACAAATCTTAATCAAATAAGAGTGCAATCTTTCATACCATGCTCTAGGTGCTTGTTTCAAACCATGTAAAGAATTGTTCAATTTACATACATGATCTTTATTATTGTCTTCAACAAATCCTTTAGGTTGTTCAATAAAAACTTCTTCTTCTAATATTCCATTCAAAAATGCAGATTTGACATCCATTTGATATACCTTGAAGTTTTTGAAAGCAACATATGCCAACAATGTTCTTACTCCTTCAAGTCTAGCAACAGGTGCAAAAGTTTCACTATAATCAATTCCTTCTTCTTGAGCATAACCTTTGCAAACTAGTCTTGCTTTGTTTCGAATGACCTCTCCTTTTTCATTTAGCTTGTTTCTGAAAATCCACTTTGTACCAATTACATTTTTGTCCTTTGGTCTTGGGATTAGTGTCCATGTGTCATTCTTCTTGATTTGATCAATCTCTTTTGTCATAGCATTTATCCAATCTTCACTGTTAAATGTCTCTTTCACTATTCTCGGTTCAAATTCAGATATCAGACATGTGTTATGTCTCAGTTTGTTCCTTGTCATCACTAGATCATTCTTATCTCTTATAATCTGACTTGGTGCATGATGTCTTCTGACATACTTGGCTAATACAGGCTCGGTAGGCTCTGTATGATCTTCTTCATCACTCGGTAACTGGATATTCTCTTCATTTTCTTCAACAGTCTTCTCGGTAAGACTTGTCGGTTGAACATAGACAAATTCATCATAGTCTTCTGGTTCCTTGGAATTTCCTTCATCATTTCTTTCTACAAATTCATCAATTTTCACATTTGTATCTTCTACTATTTTGTTAGATGATTTGATCAGACATTTAAATGCTTTGCTTCTAGAAGAATAACCTAGAAATGTTCCTTCTTCACTTTCTGATCAAACTTGCTTTTTTTATCATCTTTGTGAACATAGCATCTACTTCCAAAGATTTTAAAATAACTTACATTGGGTTTCTTATCATACCAGATTTCATATGGTGTCTTCAAAGTACCTTTCTTCAATTGTACTCAGTTCAGGGTGTAAACTGTTGTGCTTATTGCTTCTCTCCAAAATGTTTGTGGCACTCTCTTTTCAATCATCAGTGTTCTAGCACAATCCACAATATATCTATTTCTTCTCTCAGCTATTCCATTCTGCTCTGGAGTTCTCGGTGCAGAGACTTGTCTTTTAATACCATGATCATTGCAAAATAAGTTGAATTCATTAGATGTGAACTCTCCTCCTCTATCTAATCTAAGACATTTCAGTTGTCTTCCTATTTCATTTTCAACTCTTGCCTTGTACCATTTAAACATTTGAAAAACTTCTGATTTTTCTTTTAAAAACATTACTGACATTGTCCTTGAATAGTCATCCACAAATAATATGAAATATTTATCACCATAATAACTTTGAACTTTCATAGGACCACAAAGATCAGTGTGCATAAGATCTAAAATTCCCTTAGAAGTGTAAGACTTACTTGTAAAGCTCGATCTTGTCATCTTACCCATCTGGCATCCTCGGCACATAGCATTCTCAGGTTTTTCAAGACTTGGTAGACCTCTTACACGGTGCTTCTTACTTATTTTGATCAGATTATCAAAATTTACATGACAAAACCTTTTATGCCATAACCAGGTATCATCTATCTTTGCATACAAACACTTGTTACGAGTTGAGTCAAGGTGAAATGTGTTACCTTTTGTTTGTGTCCCAGTAGCAGCCAACTTTCCATTCTTGTCATGAACTTTGACAATTCCTTTCTGAAATTCTATCCGGTAACCTGTGTTGTTTAGCTGTGCTACACTCAACAAATTGTATTTCAGACCTTCAACCCAATAAACATCATTGCATCTTGCATTGTCAAGAAGTGTTATAGATCCTTTACTTTTCACCGGACATGGTGCATCATTACCAAATCTAACATAGCCTCCATCATAATCTTCTAATATAACAAACTTGTGTTTATCTCTTGTCATATGATGTGAGCATCCACTATCTATGATCCAAGAATCATTAGTGTTTATGTGAGATATTAGGGCTTTTTCTTCATACCTTTCTTATCTGATTCATCTTTGATAGCCACATAAACTACTTCCTCTGTATCAGTTTCATCTGATTTATCATCGTTAGATTCCTCATCAGCTATTAAACATGTCTTTCTATCTCTTCTTCTGAAGTCTTGGTGTCCTCTGTAATGATTATCTTTTTGTCTATCATTTCGGTAATCTCTCTTTTCAGTAGAATCTTTGTCAGGACAGTTAGAAGCCATATGTCCTATTTTATCACAATTGAAACATTTCAAAGGTAGTTTTCCTTTATACTTACCTTTGCCTCTCGGTAACCTTTTGACTAATAGTGCTTCAAACTCTTCTTGCTTTCTGATTTCCTCATATAGTTTGTGTACTTCTTCCATGTTCTTATGAAATCTTTCACTTGCTCCACTGTGATTTCCTTCAGAGTACTTATACTTTCTTTCATTGAAATCATTAGATTCATCAAGATGAAAAGAACTAAATGCAGATTCAACTTTATTTACCGAAGATCCACTGTTATCAAAGTTACTTAACTCAAATGCATGTAGTTTACCAATAGTAGCATCTAAAGAAACTGGCATATTAGGTACAAACCTCAATTCATTGATTGCAGAGACTTGGATTGCATAAGCCAGTAGAAGGGTTCTTAACAACTTACTTGTTATATCCTTTTCTTCAATAGTTCCACCTGCTCCTTTGATTTGATTGACAATCTCCTTTAGTCTTGTACTGTACTGAGTTATTTTCTCACCTTCATTCATCCTCATAGATTCAAGTTGTCCTCTTAGACTATCTACTTTTGCTCTTTGAACATGTTCATCTCCTCCATATACTGATATGAGCTTATCCCGCATTGCCTTTGCATCATTGCAGCCTTCTAGATCATTAAACTCTGAATCGGTCAATGCAAATGTTATTTCAATCATTGCTTGGATATGTTCTTGCTTTGCCTTTATCTCTTCCATAGTCAATGGATAGGTGCTCGGTGTAACAAAATCATTCTCCAAATAGTATACAGCATATTCTCTAACTCCTGATAGATGCAGCTTCATCCTTTTCTGTCATGTAGAGAAACTTGACTTGTTCAGCTTCGGTGCATCCCTCTTATACATCTTTGGATCTTTAACTCAAGTGCCTTTAAACTTTTCTTTTAGAGTCCAAGGCTCTAATACCAATTGATAGTTCTGATACTTAATGTAAGTACAAATCCAATAGCCAACAAGATGAGAGGGGGGGGGTGAATCATACAAACTTAATCTTCCATAAAAACATCAGATTCAACCTCGGTAACATATACTTTAGTAATATAACCAAAACTGTTAAACATGCAAACTCAAAAGCATATAAACATCATAAACTTCATAACACTAGATTTAACATGGAAACCCAAATAGGGAAAACCCACTATGGTATTTCGGACCCACTAAGAAATATACTCTTCTAGAGTATGCTCGGTTAAAACCAAATCCTGTTAAAGATTACAAACACATTGCTAGATGTGACCCGGTTAAGGGATTTCCCTCATATCTTTAAGGATATTCACCTTGTTAGAAGTGACCTTGTTAAAGGATTTCAAACACTCAATCAGAATGTCACCTTGCTAGAGGGTTTTACAAATAAGACTGTTAAGTCCACTCGGTTAAGAGATTTTCTATCACTTTCACAAAATAACAATAATAAAAATCTATCTGCAACTTCACATCTAAAATGCTAAAGCAGATTCTTATTTGTTCAATACAATCTAGACATAGAAATAATCTTGTCCATCTGTTGGGCTTCTATACTCTGTTATTCAAATAGGTCTTCAAGCTTCTGTGCTCAGTAATCACTATGTAGCATCCCTATGCATACAATTGCCCGCATACATTGTTTATCAACAGTTCCCTATTTATAAACAATTAGCTAACCGCTTAATCTCTTTGATCACATTTCCCATGATCAATCATAGCCATCAGATCTTCAATCTTGTCCAGGTTCAATGCATCTTTTGATCTGAAAATGTTTTACCTTGCCTAGGAACTTGCATATATTTCTTGGAACTTTTGCTAGGGTATTGCGGTTCAATCTACGCTGTAGATCTTCATGCCGACTTTCCTTTGCTATAGATTCATTAACAAACTATATTTATGGCATACCAATCATTTAATCAGTTCCAGCTCATCAGCTTCCTTCATTAAATAATGCATGTAACATTTTAATACATTATGTTATAGCTCGGTTACAACTCAGTAAATACTAAAATTCACTCGGTAGACATTTCGCCTTCATTAACCGATAGCGATAACCTTAGGGTTTACCGACTAGGTTCTTTGGTTGGTAACATAGTATAGTATAACCTTACAATTTACAACATATGTATGATGTTAAAACAATCTAAACATCATGATCTCATCATTGTCTAACTCGGTAATAGTTGCCCATTGAATACCTTATTCATCATAATCTTTCCTATGTCTTTTACCGACATCTTTATATTCTTCAAATCATACTTCTCAAGATATGGAAACATCATACTGAATTAGAAAATTGATTTCTTGACATCAACGACAAAATAATAATATCAAGACAGTAAACATCCTTAATCAGTTATATCTATAATCATTAACAACTTTCTCAATATCCTTATTGAAATGTCAACAATCCTTCATTGTCTGTTATAATGCTATATTGCCAACAGGTTGTTGTTTCTTCAACTTAGTGTTTTGATGAAGACTTTTTCTTCTCAAAATATGAGGAGTGGTCATGGACAGGTGATCAGTGGTTTCTTTGGATTTGGTTGGATTGTGATACTTGGTTTGAAAACTTAAGCCTACTCTATCAAATGAAGGTTTAGATGCCCCCTCACGACAAAGTGTGTCAAATGATATGGAATAAGAGTTTCCCGATATGGAAACTCGATTTGACAACTTAAGTTTAAACTTGATATGCTTTGATGATGGATTCTATTTAATTGGCGGACCTTTTGATCAGTGTGATGATGTTACCTGATTTTGATAAAAGAAAGTGTTATCCTTAGCTAGTTTTAGATTTTTGACAACTGTTGTTCTAAGAATGACTTGTTTGATTGTTCAATTGTTTGGAATAGTTTCTGATGTTCTGACTCAAGTTTTTGCCTGATGAGGTCGACTGAAGATCCAAAAGGGTGTTTGAAACTGATGTTAAAAATTTTCAAGAATGTCCAGTTTTGCTCTCTGTTTTTCACAGTTTTACTTATGCGCTAAGATAGAGACTGGATGCACTGTTTAAAACCACCAATGCGCTAAGCTGCCTGTGCTACGCACTAAACTAGAGTTTTGACTTTTGCTATGTCAAGAATGGTTATGCGCTAATCTGTCCTGAATACGCGCTAAAGTTTAGACTCAAAGCACTACAGTTTGCCCCCAATGCGTTAGGTTGATGTTTCAACGTGCTAATATGTCTTTAAGAAGTGCTAATGTTTAGTTGTCAAATGTTTAGACTGTTATGCATTTTTTTTTAAGATTATTGCGTTAAGTTTAAGCTTTGATGTGCTAAAGTTTTCTTTAGATGCGCTAGGATGTTTTTTCAACACTTGTTTAACTTTGGTGGATGATTTTTTGAAGTATAAAATGCAAACACAGCACGAAAAAGACAACCATTTTTGCCTATGCTAAACAAAGAGTGTATGTTCTGCGAGGATGTGTTCAAATCCCCAATGTTTTCACAGGTCTGGATACAAAAAATACAATTTAGGTAGACTCTTTATTCAAGGGTCATCAACAATACCATAGCCTACTAGTCTTGATACTCTGTCAGCTCAAACAGTCGTGTCACCCCCTAGGGGGCACCCATTTTTTTGCCTTTTGCCAAAAATTAACCCAAAGTGAATTGTTTCACAATTGAGTAGCTATCTTGGGAGATATACGCTGAGTAATCTTGGGGGCAGATTCTTCCTCACCCTTGCACTATGATATTGAAGACATCTGGATACTAACTCGGCTCAAGGTTTCTATTTCTAAGGTTCGTAATCAAGCTTCTTGCTCAGTCGTGAGTGATAAACTCCCTCGGGAGGCTTCCCAACCTTTAGAACAAAGGCTTTTTGTATCGTAAAGATATTGGGGGAAGTCTAATCGTTGCGTGAAACCGTTGAAAGGGATTTTTGTCACCCTCCACTTTTGATTATAGTGGGTTGGAACACTTGGCAATAAAGTCATTTCCCACTTAGGTCGTTCCCCTCTCACCGACCATTTAAATGGCGCTCTAAGAGCAACTCGAGAGGGAAGGCCTACTAAAGGATTTAAAATGCTTGAAGTAAAGAAAGCTTTTAGGAGTGGTTTGGCTTTTTGGTCACCCAGTTAAGGGGAGAGCATATACCTTCCACTTTCAAGACAAGGCACACAAAATTCTTTTTATCCTTTAGAGCAATGATTTGCTAACTTCTATTTGGAGATGTTGCTCCAAAAAAGTGTGGTGTTCTTTTTAACTCCCAAATCAGTGATTTTTTAAGCTAAGTAATGAAATCTTGGTCAACAAAACAAATTTTTCGAGATGGCCAACAAAATGAATTCAATAGGGGAAAGATTTCCCTCTTTTGTTTTATCTAGAACTTGAAAACAAGTGAGATTATTTAACTTATGCAAGAAAAAGTAATGGATCCTTTTAGACACCAAAGGATGGTGAGGTTCTTTTTAAGACTTTGCATAAATAAAGGTTTGTCTTGTTCTTTTTAAAAACCCAAAAACGAAGTGTTTTTCTCTTCCTATGAAAGCAAGGTAAGGTTTTGTTTGTTGTTCTTTTTAAGTACTCCAAAAGAAAATGAGTTCAATTTTACTAATGAGAAAATGAAGAAAACTTTAAATAACTAACTTAACCAAGTTAGATTTAAAAAATTAATCACAAGCCTAAACTTAGTAAAAGACAAATCTCTTGATCTTGCAAACAAACGTTAGTTACCTACAATAAAAACCAGTTAGAAAACAATTTTTTTAAGGTGAACTTCTACAAGTCTAATTTTTCTGTCTTTGTTACAATTTTGTTTTTCTTTTTGTGTCTGTCATGCGCTAATCTACAGACCCTATGTGCTACAGAATGGAACTGATACGCTAGCAAAAAGCCCACATGCGCTACGTTGTTGTCTGAATGCGCTACACTAATGTTTTAAAGTGTTGAGACCTATAGGAAATAGCACAAATGCTATGCGCTAAAGTTAAGTCGGTATGTGCTAAGGTATGGTATGAACGCGCTAAACAGTCAGCAAGATGTGCCAAAGAATAGACCAGATGCGCTAGAGAATGGTATGCACGCGCTGATTCAAGTTTTCCGCATACTTGCAAAGTTAGTCCTGCATCAAAAATGATTTGATAAATGGGTTTATGCCCCATGGTGGACGCTAGAAATGTATGCAGAAAAAGTGGTGTGATGAAATGAATATTACGAATTCAGGACTTGCCCACACACCAATGGGACTCTTGGTGCAAGTTATGGAGCTATATGGAATAGCTCAACTTCCCAAGGGATGCTCCATTGTTCTCTATCTCACAAGACCCCTTAAGCCAATGCCTTTGCTCTCAAATCACTGAGCAAAGTGACTTAGGGATGACAATCATGAGAATGAGGGATGTTTGATCAATCTAACATGAATGCAATCCTAAATGTGCATGATATTAACAAATATGAATTAAACTAGCATGTATATGATGATAAGATCAAAGGATTAGTAAAAGAACTATCCTAACATGATACACTAGCTTAATATGATTATTATGATACAGAGAAATACTTCTAAAATTCTTATTAGATTATTTCTATTCAAAGAGGGATTAAAATGCTTGATAAAAATGAGTATAGATTAGATGCATAAAACTTGGATTCTTGAATGATAAAAGAATGACTCTATTTATAGGGAAAATAGGGCAACAAAGGGTCAAGATTGGATGATCCTATCAAGGGTCAGGATTGAAAGTTATCAATTCATGTTTACAATTCTCACCAATGAAATGGTGACAATTGTCAACATAAGACTACTTGAGAGGAGATGTAAGAAGCATTAAATGCTTGAGAAGACCTTATGGTTACCTTAGGAGGTAAGTGTTAAGGTTAAGTTAAGATTATCCATTGGATAAAGCTTTTACCCAAAGGATAAACTCTTGTGCAAGGGTTAAAGAAATAACCAAGGTTAAAGCCATCAATGCTTGATGAGACCCTTGGGTTAGATGATGGTTGAGTTAAAGAGAAAGTCTCTAATCATGTAAGAGGGTTGACTTAACCATTAATGGTTTGGAAGACTTACAAGGTTAACTTGTTGAAGATATAAAGCTTTTAATGGTTTTCAAAGACTTTGAGGGTTTGAGAAGTGACTTCCCTTTGCTTAGGGATGTTACAATATTTAGTAGATGGGTTAGGCTAATTTAGAAGGGATTAGAAGAATCTAGAAGGGGGTTTAGAGAGGCAAGTAGGAGATGTAGGAAAATGCAAGTGGATGGGGGGTAATTTTAATTAAAATAAATTGCTTTATTTCAACAAAATAGATGCAAGTGGGGGATTTAAATAAGTTAGATTTATTTATTTGGAGTGAACAATTTAATTAAATGTAAATTAAATTAAGAAGAGTAGAAGGGGGATTTAATTAAATAAAGTGATTTATTCAATTAAATGATATGAAAGGCCTAAGTGAATTTAATTAAATAAATTGAAAAACTTATTTAATCAAATAGATGAATGTGAAAGCTTTAATTAAATTAAATTTAATTAAATAGAGGAATGAGAATAAAATGAATATTAAATATTCAATTAGGAAAGTGGTCATTTTTATACGTCTATATGTGCAATGCCATAAATTGTGATGACAATTCTTCTGTTGAAATGTTATTGTCAGCGGCAATTTTCTCCATCTCTTTTTTTACCTCATCCCAGGAGTCCATGTTTCTAAGCTTTTCTAGCAATGGTTTATTTTCATGTTGACATAACGTTGAAGAGTTCCCATTTTTCTTAAGTCTTGCTTGAACTACACCGATGGATCATACTGCCAGAGACCCTCATCACCAAAGCTAAAAACTATAAAAAAATCATGTGCCACATTGAATGTTTTTCTCTCAAATGAGAACCCTCCACATGAGAAAGGCAAGGAAGGAAATATGCTCTTCTTTTGCTAACCATGAAAGTGCCTATCTGTGCTCTCCAATTGTTGTAGATATTCCAATGCAAATACCCTCTTTGTCACAGGTATTGGAAGTATGTAGGGTTTTACTGTTGATCCGTAAAACCTTAACACAGTGTATTCTTCCATGAAGAACAAATCAACTAATTGTATTTGACTTCCAAGTTGAATGCAATCTCTACAAGACACATGTAATCTAGGCATTGGAGTGCTTGTAATTTCATTATACATTGGTGCCAAAAAGAAGTCTACAAAACGGTTGTAGTTCTTTCTGTTATCATGCATCCTTATCTTAGGTGCCCATTCATATATTGGACACTCTGTTCTGTTCCGAGTCTTCTCATCAATCTTATAGTTTACAAAGTGAAGATTTTTGGTCTCAAATATTGCACGATACTTGGATAGAAGAAGATAGCACAAGTAGGATGAGAACCTAAATGTCTTACATGAACTTTTTTTTATCATTAGTAATTGTTTTTGCATGGATTGAACAACGTGCTCAACAAAATTATATCTTACTAGTTGACTTACACAATGGATATTAAAAATCATTTCAAGAAGGCTAGCACCCACTTCCCTATCATTTTCCAATCCCAAGCAAAACGTCAGCAAGGAAATAGTATCCTGAACCCATGGAACAAAAAGGTTATAATCATAAGGAGGCTTATGATTCCGATCCAACGGAGTACCACACATTATTAGAGATCTGATAAATGAATCTCTATGAGTTGGATCGAGACTCACATAATTCTCTGCCAGTTTTCCTAGGTCAATGTGGACGTTTGAGTTTTGTGCTTCAAACCCTAGGTTCAACAAATGAGCAAATTCTCCCTCGATTATGGATAGAATTTCCTCTTTTATATTTTTATTGACATTTGTTTTTTATCTTCATCATAATTTTTGGCATAGACCATGACAAATTCAAGGCAAGGGAATACTTTAGGTAACACCATGCTTCCCAATCCAACATCCCACAATGCAATTTTATTTGTTCTTTGTTTTAACATTGTGTTGAAAATAGTAAATTTTGCCCTATTTGGATCTACCGCCTTATTAGACAATGCATATCTAATTTCTATGATGCACTTTTCACTATGGATAGCAAGGTCATAAATATCATCGTATTCATTAGTGAAACCTGGTGTTTTAACCTGATCAGTTAGGTATATATTTTTATTCACATGGATTTTTGTTGAACTACTGCTTTCTGGTTTCCCCATCATTGTTACTGTTAATAATTCAAATAATGCTAGATACAAGCCTGAAAATGCTAACCCTCAAATTGAACCACGAGATTCAAAAAAATAAAAAAACACGGGATGTAGGTGTTCTAGATTTTACCCAAAATTTATATTTCACTAGATTGGCGCAAACAGACTCTGTTGCATTCCTCAATCTAGTAGCCATTTCTGAATCTCCCTGGATTTACTGGTTTGTCCATGAAATTAGATATGATTATGAATCACTTATTTTGAAAAAATTGAAAAGTTCAAAAGTAATACCTAAAGGGCAAAATTTCTAGAATCCTGTTGTAATTTTATAAATTATTATTAATATCTATTCGCCGCCGAAGGACAAAACATTCATTGCTTCAATCTAAATTCTGAGGACAGTGGACACATCACCAGACTCAAGTCACTTTTTCAGACTATTTTTGAAGTCTTTTTAATCCTTTTTAACTTCCGCCCGAAATAGAGCTTAATTATAGTTAATTAAATGTAAAAAGTTCAATTATGGGTCAAGTTCTCAAAAATGTGTTTACTTCCCACATTCAGGCCAAAATCCACACTAAGTCGTTGATCTGTGCTCATCCAACGGACGATGGTATATGTCATCAGTTGTTATAGGTAGACTTTTGCCATTTTTCGGCCACATCACCAGTCTCGAGTCACTTTTTCGGACTGTTTTTGAAGTCTTTTTAATCCTTTTCAACTTCTGCCCGAAATAGAGCTTTTTAGACTTAATTATAGTAAATTAAATGTAAAATGTTCAATTTCGGAAAAAGTTCTCACAAATGTGTTTACTTCCCACATTCAGGCCGAAATCCACCCTAAGTCGTTAATTTATGCTCATCCAACAAACGATGGTATCTGTTGTTAGTTGGCGTGGGTCTTAGGACTTTTGTCATTTTTCGGCCACGTCAACAGACACGAGTCACTTTTCGGGAATGGTTTTGAAGACTTTTTAATCCTTTTCAACTTCTACCTGAAATAGAGTTGATTACAGTTAATTAAGTATACAATTACAAATTTAGAATTTAACTATACTTAATTAAATGTTTATCGTTTATGGAAATCTTTCGTTGGAAGTTTGCAAAAATGTTTATCGTTCCCACATTCAGCCCAAAATACACCTCATGTCGTTGATCTGTGCTCATCCAACGGACGATAATATCCTTTGTTAGTTGTCGTGGGTCCCATTATACATAGGATTTCTGCCACCCAAATGCCACGTCACCTGACACTTCATCATCCCATGGGCCATAACCTTTATTTCCTATCGGTGTTCAATGACATGTGTTTCCAGTGAAAGTTAGAGATCCCACATTCGGCCCAAAATACACCTTAAGTCATTGATCCATGCTCATCCAATGGACAAGTGTATATGTTGTCAATTTTCCTCTGTCCCATTATCAATAGGATTTGAATATGAATTAAATTAATTAAATATATAAATTTATAATGAATTAAATATATAATTTAAATATGTAATTTCAAAACTTGCATGATATTTTATTTTTTATTGATCGATAATTTCTGTATTGTATTACTTGGAAATAAAATATTACAAATATGAAAGTATAGGTGGTATAGTAAAACCACCAGAGTTCTGCCACCACAAAAAACACCCCCAAGGGCCAAAACCACCATTCCCAGCAAAAAATAAAACCCTACTACATGCAAAAACCCCAGAATTCCAATTCGGCATACCAGAATTTGTAGCAGACATCCCCTCATACATACAAAGTTGGGGAGAAAACAAGCATGGAACAAAAAGATACAAACAAACAATACCAAACACCATTGGCCATAGTAGGATTAACCCAGAAATGGCCTGTACTCCGGGTCATCATAGAATTCTGAGAGCCACTTAATTGCTTGGGTAGTCTTGGGTCTCAGCCGCAACTCTCGACCCACCTCTGCACATGCCACTTCCTGAAGGACCATTAAAACCTCATCACACTGCATCAACCTTGCGAACATTTTGAAGGCCTTCCACCCACGCCAAGCAATAGTTCTGCATCTTGCCTTCAAATCATCATCATCCCATCGAATAAGTAGTAGCGGTGCCACCGGACCACCCACCCTTGCCTCAGGAAAAATGCCCACCTTCGAGACCACATGAGCACACACACTATCCATATTTAATAGGTAGTTTGAATCAATTACAGCTCTTAGAGCATTGTTTACCTTGTCCACCTCGTCCTCAAATTGGAAACCCCAAGCGACAATCAATGAATATGCCTCCATGTTTGCCCTGTAGCGATGACCTACATGGACAATTTCCTCTCCCAGCAACATTTTCACACTCTCGTACATCCACTCATCCTTAAACAAGAACAAACCTTTCAGCCTCATGTCCGTAAATCGTCTGAGAAATGAGACTAATTTCTTATCAGTATGGAAGGAGAAATTGGCTTCCATGTTGCTTAAGAAACCCAAGACAATGTTGCAAGTGCGGACAATATGATACCAAGACTTCCAATCCACCCAAGATTTAAACACCTCTCGCTCAATTCTAATTTCTAACATCCCACGGCGGCAACCATCGGTATTAATCACAAACTCTGACATCATTCCTCTGCATGTACTAGTTCAACCGCATAATTCATCCGCACAAGCCGACATTAAAGCTGCTTAAAGGCTAAATGTTAACCATTCACTTTCAGTGATGTGTGTACCATAAGGCTGTTAGGGTTCCCACAGATACTGAGAGGGGGGGTGAATCAGTATCTAACCGGTAGTGAGATTTTCTTAAAACTGAATATGCAAAACATAAAGTAACAGTATACCGGTATGCAAGAATTAATGTAAATAACAGAATCAAAAACATCCACATGAAAAGAACACCATAACACAAGATGTTTAACGAGGAAACCTGGTGTGGGAAAAACCTCGGTGGGATTTGTGACCCACAATATTCACTTACTGGCCAATAAGAGAATATTACTTACAATAGAGGCATGCACATGCAGGAAGGCCAACTGCCTAGAGCTCACTGCTCAATAAGAAGTCACACTAACTTACAATGAGGATTTACACAAATCCAATATTTTGTACTGCTTTACAATAGCATCTTCAATGCCAGATTTAGTACCAGTTCTTGCTCTGTTCTTTACATATACCCTTGACCTACAATTCGCACATTAGGTCTGCCTTATAATTTATTTATGCTTCCTATCCATATCCTACAAATGTCTACAATGATCTCTTTTATATACAAGAGTCATTTTACAATTTGCCAAGTCGGCTTACAATAATAAACAAAATATTACATATCAAAAATCTTGTCAGCCTCTGTGCCAGTATACATATTTTCTTCTGTGCCGGTGTACATCATTTGTGCCGGTGCCGGTGTAGAGTGATCTTGCTGATGTCGGTGTACTGTCTTGCTTGAATAATGTTTTGCCGGTATAATGTCTTGCCGGTGCCATAGGATTGCAAGGTTGCCTGTGTAATGTTTTGCCGGTATAATGTCTTGCCGGTGCCATAGGATTGCAAGGTTGCCTGTGTAATGCTTTGCCGGTATAATGTCTTGCCGGTGCCATAGGATTGCAAGGTTGCCATCAATGACAAAACCTTCAATCACACACAATGTCTCATTGGAGTGTCCATATGCCAACAATCTCCCCCTTTGGCATTGATGGCAACACTCATGAGAAATTTCAAAAGATATCCAAAAAAAATGTGTAGACCAAAAATGTGAGAGCTCCCCCTGAGCATGTGATCCCTGTGTTTTGAATTTTCTCATCCTACTACTCCCCCTTTGGCATCAATGACAAAGGTTAGTAGATTTTGTAGTTGTACCAATTCATAACCTCAACCTTGTAGTTGGGTGGTTATTATCTGAAGAATATCTCCCAAAATTAAGTTTGTTCCATCCATAAACTTCTTACTGTCTTTTATTGCTATCTCAGTTCTGTATACTGTACTGGTGAGATGCTGCAAGTGCTCTGTCGATGTTTTGCTTCCCTGTGTTAGTGCCTCTGAGATTTGTTTCCGCAGAGATGCTAAATAGTCCAATCTTGGACTTAGTTTAGATCTCAAGAATTTTGCCTTGTTTATTATTTTCTCTTTCTCTCTTTCTAATTTGAGCAATTCTTCCTCAAAATTTGTTATCTTTTCCTCAAAAACTGATAATGTATCGGGTGAGTTAACAAAATTATCTGCAAGTTTATTGATCTCTTCCTGTACCTTGCTCATCTTTTTGTCTACATCTATGGTCAAAAATTTTATCTTACAGGTGTCTTTGTACAGAGTTTTGTACTCTTTCAATAAATTACATAGTTTCGGTAGAAGTGTGTCAAATTCCCTGTTACACTTCTTTATTCCTTCCTCAAAGAATTTATGTTTCTCTTTTTCTACAGTTTCCTTTACAATTTCTACCTTTGTTTGCTCAAAATTTCCAAAAATATATTTACAAAGTGTATCCAACTGGCCTAAAGAATCTTTATTGTCTATATTACAATTAGGAGCTATTGATTTCAAAAATGGAATTGAATCATCTATCGCTTTATAAGCTTGTGAGCTATTATCAGTTATTTTCTTGATAGATTCAAATAATACCTCAGTCACATTTGATGGTGACCCAACAAACTGAGTGTCGGTGGAAGTGACCATGCTAGTATTGACCTCTGGTAGGTCTGTTTGTGTCTCCATCTCTTTAAGCATTGGTTTTCCTGCATCATTTCTTACCAGTGGCATCTGTTCTGGAGCCTTTAGCTCTGTTGGTTTCTCTGTTTGTGTTCCAAATTCCATCTTTTTCTCTGTTGTTGTTGCCAGTTGTTCTTTGTTTCCTATTGCCGGTTGCTCTTTGTTTCCTGATTTATCTATTGTATCCTTATCTACCACTATGTTGATCTTCTGAGTATCAACATTCATAGTATATAGGACTTTAGGATTAGGATTATTATCCTCTGTATCTATACTCTCAGTTGCCGGTTGATCTTCAGTGGTTGTTGTTTTTACCGGTGGAGTATTTAAAGGAGGTGGGGGTAAGTTGTCTGTGATCTTGATACTTGGTGGTCCACCAACTTTACCTTTCCCTTTGTCCTTCTGATATACCAGAATAGGCTTGGGATTCCTATATTCTTCTTGTTTTTCTTTTTCAACCAAGAATGTATCCCAACCATTTTCTGTTTCCTTTGAAACTTCTGTAACTCTACCTACCATTAGTGAAATTTGCCGGTGTGCAGTGGAAAAAACTGTCTGGTTGGCCTGAGCTATCAGATCATCAATTTCCTTAGGTGAGTTGACTAGGTATACTGCAAGTAATTTTTCTATTTTAATTTTCTTATCCAACTC
The DNA here is from genome assembly GCF_030272615.1 of Cryptomeria japonica. Classification (NCBI taxonomy): domain Eukaryota; kingdom Viridiplantae; phylum Streptophyta; class Pinopsida; order Cupressales; family Cupressaceae; genus Cryptomeria; species Cryptomeria japonica. The sequence continues at coordinate 285,348,000 of NC_081407.1, read as the reverse complement.
AATTATTCCTTGCCTTCTGGCCTCAAGTCTTTTATATAGTTCATCAGGAATTTCATTTAGGACTTGCAACAAAAACTTTTTATACATGTCCATGTGTAATATGACACTCTCTTCAACTTTTCCTTTCTCATCATCTGATAGGGTGTCATAGATTTTTCCTATGTTTTTCAATTTACCTTCCTCCGCGATCTCATTCAGTAATATGTCAAGAGGGGCCAAGTCAGTGTTTGTCTTCTTCTTCTTTTTGGGGGTCAGCTTCTTCTTAGGTGTGACCTTCTTGACTGGAGATCTCACGGCTTGTTGCTTCTGTCTTGTCCTTTTAAGTGAAGGAGTGGTTACCGATGAGGGATCTTTTTTCCTAACAACTCTTTTGAAATTTGCTGGCATATCTCCCTCTGAGGAAGTATCTACCGATGATAGATGAGTTTCAGGTTGTTGGGCTGCCAACTCATCTTCTGTTATGTCGGTTTTCTTTAATACATCTTCCTTTATGGCTTTTGCTTGTCTGGTTCCTTTTCTCACAAATGCCTCAACCTTTTTCACTCTCTTTTTAGATTGAATTTGACTTTTGATGGTCTCAACACTACCAAATACTTCTTCCTTTGGTTCACTGGGGGCTTCCAGAAGTGCTTTGGCATAAGTTTCCACTATGTGGTCATCTGTTTCATACCCCATCTCTGTTACCTAGATTGTCCTTGGGATGACTGCTTCCATCCAGATCTCATCCTTTTTTATTACAAAACATATATCATCTTTGTATTTTTTGACAATTTCCTATGATAGTCTGATTCTTTTATTCATTCTGACCTTTAGTGCTTGAAAATACTCATTGATATTCTTCTCTCTATTTTCACCCATGCTGTTGAATAAGCCAGATAATTGTTTTCCTACCGGTAAGTCAAATCCAAAATCCTTGTTGCCTATACCAGGAGCCTGTTTGGTTATATGTAGCATTAAGCATACAAGTAAATTTCCAAATCTAAAGGTTCCTTTCTTATCCTTCTTGATTTTTGCTAAATTGTCAATTAACTCATCCTTTAACCATTCATAGATATCAATTTTTACATTGTCCTTAACCATGTCATAAGCACTCTTTATGCATAAACTGGAAACCAAGTTAAGCCTATTAGCATGAGTTGCTTTGTAACCTAAAATCATGCTAACAAATCTAACATTTGTATCGGTCACATCATTAACCCTCAATGATCTCTTGTCGGATGTTGCACTAGTTAAGTTTGTTACTAAGTCATTGGAGACCTTCTTGGTTTTGTCAAGTCTGTTACCAGTGGAAGGTAACCCTGTTACTGCTCTCACAACTTCCTTTGTAATTTTATGCACTGAGTCAAGCCAAAAGAATGAACCATGTACCCCGCTTAAAACTATCCTAACCACTTCCTTGGGAAATTCAAGAATGCAGAGGATTTCAGTGAATCCTAGGGTTTCAACAATTTTATGTTTAGGTTTCACATTTCCGGAGTTGTCACATATAACAGACTTATACATGTTTTTGATTTCTTCATCACCTAATTCCTCTATGTTGCAATGAATATACATTCTAGGGTCTTCTGCATAAACAACACCTTTTGGAATTTTTGAAAAAGCACCTGTGTTGTCATCTTTCTTAGCTACCTCGGGAACTAGCTGAAACACAGGCCTAGGTCGTTTTATAACTTCGACTACTATAGGGTTTGCTATGAATTTAGGTGTAGAGGAGGATGCCATGATGATAAATACCTTTTTCTGCCTTTGGATGGATTGATTGCTGAAGTGCTTTGCCTCTTTGCTCAGAATGCCTTAGCTCGGAAATCTTCGCTCTCTCTGAAAGTTTGAATTCATGGTGAAATGAAATGGAGCCAAAAACCTTATTTTATAGTCTTTTCTGCTACCTACCACATTAATTGCTTGCCGGTAATGTGTTAGCTTAACTTTATTTTCCGGTAATGAATGATTTTCAACTTCTTTTCTCTAACTGAGGGAATAATAGCACATGTGTCATTAGATTGCCAAACCCTCAAGATAATTTTCTTCAATTTGATGAAGAACATCCTGTCGGTGGAGCATTGCTTTGTCCTGCCGGTGGAGCATCATATTGTCCTGCCGGTGGAGCATTTGTTGGTTCTACCGGTGGCAGAGTATCCCCAATATTTAGATCACCTTTTCTAATCCATTGCTTTGAGAATTCTTGCTTAACTTCTTCAACCTTTTCTTTACCTTTCAAACTAGTGCTTTTGTTATCTACCGGTGTACCTTTAATTCTACAAAATTTAGCAATATGACCAATTGTGTTACATGCATAATAGGTTACATTATTTTTCTGAATAGCTTTCCCATAACCTATGCCGGTTTGTGTTCTGCATTTATTTGATAAATGACCAAATCTTCCACAAACATAACATCTTACATTCATTATGCAATTTTCAGAGTTATGACCAATTTTGTTGCATTTGGAGCATTGACCGGTGGGAGGATTGATGTTCTGATAATTCCTAGATCAACATTCATTTTCCCTATGACCATATTTATTGCAGTTAAAGCATTTTTCATTGAATTTGTAAGTATTAGAAGGTCTTACCAGTTTGCTGTGATCCTGGGTATTTGCAGTACAGGAGCTTTCTCCAACTTCAAATCCAATTCTAGAAGTGTCACCTTTGGGTTTTTGATTCTTCAATAAGGTACCAAGTTCTTCTGAGCTTTTCTTGAATTTTTCTTTGTGTTGATTTGCAGTTTCCAATTCCCTTTCCAAGATTTCTTTTTGTCTCATTAGTTCATTTGAGTCATTCTGAGTATGCATCAGATCTGTCTTCAACATGTCATTTTCATAGCTAAGTCTTGTGTTCTCATTTGCTACATCACTTAGTCTTCTGGTCAATTCTTCTTCATTCTTCTTTCTATCCTCAATCTCTTTGCAAAATCTCAGTCATATCCTGCATTTCATTTTTTGTTTTCATGATCTCTTGTTTCAATTTGCTTATCATATCATTTAGTGATTCCTTTTCATCATTCTCATTTTGCAATTCTTCACAAAGTTCTCTTCTCTTATTTCTTGTAACAGTAAGATTTTCTTGAAGTGCCTGAATAATGTCCTGAGCTTCTTTTAAGTCATCTTCTAATTTGATATTTTTCAACTTCTCTGCATCATAGTCAGTAAGAGCTCCTTCAAGTTGCTTCATCAAATTTTCCATCTTTACCGGTGTCAAGATCTTCCTCAAGCTGTTAGGCTTCTGAAAATAGAGGACCAAGCTCTAATATCAATTGTTAGGGTTCCCACAAATACTGAGAGGGGGGGGGGGGGTGAATCAGTATCTGACCAGTAGTGAGATTTTCTTAAAACTGAATATGCAGAACATAAAGTAACAGTATACCGGTATGCAAGAATTAATGTAAATAACAGAATCAAAAACATCCACATGAAAAGAACACCATAACACAAGATGTTTAATGAGGAAACCCGATGTGGGAAAAACCTCAGTGGGATTTGTGACCCACAATATTCACTTACTGGCCAATAAGAGAATATTACTTACAATAGGGGCTTGTACATGCAGGAAGGCCAACTACCTAGAGCTCACTGCTCAATACGATGTCACACTGACTTACAATGAGGATTTACACAAATCCAATATTTTGTACTGCTTTACAATAGCATCTTCAATGCCAGATTCAGTACCGGTTCTTGCTCTGTTCTTTACATATACCCTTGACCTACAATTCGCACATTAGGTCTGCCTTATAATTTATTTATGCTTCCTATCCATATCCTACAAATGTCTACAATGATCTCTTTTATATGCAAGAGTCATTTTACAATTTGCCAAGTCGGCTTACAATAATAAAAAAAATATTACATATCAAAAATCTTGTCGGCCTCTGTGCCGATATACATATTTTCTTCTGTGTCGGTGTACATCATCTGTGCCGGTGCCGGTGTAGAGTAATCTTGCTGATGTCGGTGTACTGTCTTGCTTGAATAATGTTTTGCTGGTATAATGTCTTGTCAGTGCCATGGGATTGCAAGGTTGCCTATGTAATGCTTTGCCGGTATAATGTCTTGCCGGTGCCATAGGATTGCAAGGTTGCCATCAATGACAAAACCTTCAATCACACACAATGTCTCATTGGAGTGTCCATATGCCAACAAAGGCAATATCACTGCATATCCGTTGTCAGTTCTCATGTGTCCCATTATACATAGGATTTCTACCACCCAAATGCCACGTCACTTGACACTTTATCATCCCATGGGTCATAGCCTTTATTTCGTGTCAGCGTTCAATGACACGTATTTTCGGTGTTCAATGTACATGTACCTAGTTAGTTGGACTTTTTTAATATTGAAATTATGCAGAAAAATTACAAGTAAGTTGGACTTTTAATTCACTTGTTTTTTCGTGAGATAAACATCTTTTTTTTATATATTTATAATAAATGATAATCAATGTACAAATAATTAATGAAACAAACTCGATTTTTTTTATATATATTAAATATAGAGGAAGAAACATTACATAAAAAAAATCACAATATTATATTTATTTCCATTGTTTAACAAAATATTGAAATAACGTAGCTCATAGACAAAAAAACGTATGAGCTAAGACATTGCAATCCTTATTAGATGCTATCACTTGCAGCCAATCCCTGACATTATGTTTTTTCAAATACTTCTTTGTCAAGCACTTAAAATATCTTTTAGAAAAGGTCGTCTCAGAAGTGACACTGAGTTTGTTCTTTAACTTTAGAGAAGAAATTACAATAGACCTACTATTTTTTTATGGTGAAAATTAAATCTTATATCCACACAAATTAATAACTATTTAAGCTATTTCAAAACATAATGATTATGCTAAGTATCCCGCCATGGCATGATGGCAGCAACAAATAATAAAATGAAATAGAAACCATTTTTATATCCATAAGAGGCAAACTGAAATGAACTGGAATTTGCAAAATTATCATTAATATATATGTTTCACAAATTTACAATTTTTACATGTCGAAGTCCCTCAAAAACTTTAAAGCCAAAATGAGTGAGATTACGAGGAAATAGCCAAAAAACAAAACTACTAGGGGGTCAGGGCTAGGGCACAGGCAGTGGACACATTCATGGTTTACCCTAAGAATCTTTCCCTTCCTCTATGTAGAATTCTTCAAACATTATAAGTTGTGAGAATTCTTCAAGCCAACTGTAGTTTGGAAATTCATCTAGGGGAAACCATTTTCGAAGAATATCCCTACCAATCTATGCCCATTTCCTATGACGCGTCAATTGCTCCGTATTCAGGTTCAAAAGAAACAGTTGCCTGGCCACTGTCTGGTCAGGGAGGAGAAGATTGGTTAATTCATTCGCCCAAGGTTTCCCCACCCCTACTTCTGCAAAGACGAAAATAGGAACGTCGTCTCCAAGGAAGTCTTCTTTAAACACCTTCCTTGACAACAACAACATATCCACCTTGTCTCCTCTGAGGTCCAGAAGAGATGCCAAGAACCGAGGCATAACGTTCATGTTAACACGGTATCTATTTTCATTACGCAGAAACTCTCTACCCAACACCATCCTTATAGCCTCATTAGTGAACATCCTAACCTCCTTATAGACTGATTGGAGGGTTGGGTCTCTAATGGAGCCCAAAAAGGCCCTCTGGTCCTCCACAAAAATGCTTCTCAAATGGATAGGAGTGTCCATCTTGAGAAATTAGAATCCCAAATTATACAGCCTGAGCCTATAGACCTAAACCAGAGGCATACTTTAACTATCGTGAGTTCTGACGATTTATCTACCAAAGGCTAATTGAAGATGAAAGAAGTAGAGATCGTCTATAAATAGCTAAAGCTCTTGATTTTAATAATTCATTCTCTAGTCGTATTAATTCCTTTAAATTTTTTAAATCTTTTGTATATCTCTGCAAATTTTTCCCATAATTGCACTAGTGTGCAAAATTGGAAATAGCTATAAACCAATACCAAATACCATATTGGAAGTCATGGGGCAAAGTGGATTGCAGTTAGTGACAAGACATATATTAAATGACCAACATTATCGACCGTGACATTTGATACGTGTATTGAATCCAATTCCATTCCGAGCACTTTTTGGAGAACTGTGTTCTCTTCAGAAATTTGGGCCGAAATAAAACTTCAGCCATTGATCTACGATCATTGAATGGTTTAAATCATTGATGGATTTTAGGTACGTGTGGCGTGTCAAATAGGTCACACTTATCGATACATCGTGCAAAGTCCGGACTCAATGTGATGTGATGTGATGTGCCTTATCTATTTATGACAATGAACTCATGAAATCACCAATAAAATATATATTTTTTCCTTAAATAACAAAATATTAGCCAAACAAATTAATTAATTTTCAAACGGTGGATAAAAATTGCCAATACACTTAAATAATTTTTCCTTCGGAGTAAAAAATTTCACCCATACACTTATATATTTGTTCCTTTAAACGAAAAACATTTGTCTCCTACAATATATATTTTCCCTACAAAACAAGGTATTATTCGTCAAAATTTTATGGAATTTTCGTACCCTAGAAAAAAATCGCCAATACAAATTAATTTTTTTTCCTACTTTGAAAAAACAATTGCCCCCAAAACAACGCCTGATTTGCCAGGGTTTTACACTTTTGCCCAAGGGGTGCTTTCTTAAATTTATCCCTGGAGAGAATTGATTGAGAGATGAGGTGGAAGAGGAAGGGTAGGTGGATGTTTGAGGATGTAGAAATGTGGCATCATTTTAGGGAGTAGATGGATGGAATGAGTAGTGGCCACTTGGCCTCATCTCATCCATTCTCACACTCAAACCTCTTGGCTATAAAATAAGGTGTGTATAGTTTATGAAGATTAGAGGAAGGGAAGATTAGAGGACAAAAGGGAGAGAAGGTGAGGATGGAAAAGGATTTGGGAAAGTTGTAGAGGACCTATTTATTAAGGTGAGTTAAATTCTCCCATTTATTGTTGTTTATGATCTTCAATATATTGTGTGTGTTTGATCTCCAATCTATTGATTATATTTGGTTATTTGTGTGGTTGTATGAGTGTTGGTGGGAATTTTGAGAGTTTTGTGCATGTGTTTTGCCAAAAAGTTGCTTCTCAAATCTGTTCACTTTGATTGTATTATTTTGTTTGTGTGAGGAGAAAACCTATCTTTCCATGGGGGAAAGAAAGATGATCTCTTTGGGTTGTCCAAGGGTAGGGTGTGACACTCTTGTGAAGGGGTATGAGTACCCATGCTATTTCTATGTGGTATGAGTACCACCATTATATTACGTGAATTTCACTTGAAGGGGCATGAGTACCCATTACCACCATTTTATTACGTTAATGTTACTTGAAGCGGTATGAGTACCCATGGTTTTATTATGTGGTAAGAGTACCGTTGTGCTATTGTGTGGAATTATAATTGTTAAATACTTATGGTTGAGATGGGAATTGGGAGAAATAATGGAGATTTGATGTTTTATTTTAAATGTATTACCTTGGGAGGTGCCCCCTACACCCTTTGGAGGGTGAGAGCTATATTCTCCTTGTGTGGGTGTGATGTGATGAACCCGTCGTGATTTGTGAGAACGCAAATTTAATGTGAGTATTATATGGGTGTTCATGACATAAATTGTGTTTTGAGTGACTCTTGAGCAATGTATGATTGTCCTAGCATGAGTGTATTCTGGAGTAGACTCAAACCCTAGCTCGGCGGTGGGCTAACATTCAACCCCGTGGTTGGGAGGTGAGCTCCTCATTGGCCTTTTAGATCTCTTTATTTGCAAGTTGGAACTATAGGAGTGAAAAACTATGTTGGTTTTGTGAAGCTTTCCATTGTGTTGCCTCAATCTGTGACTTACGTTGTGGTCATCAACATGATGTTAAATGAATAATGTACAAAAACTGTATGCATTAAAATTTGAGTAGGCAGTGCTAGCTGAAATGAAGATATGCAATGTGTAAAAGAATTTTTTACCTTTTTGTTGAAAGTGATTAGAGCAAATAAAAATATCTGACTTCATGATGTAACATTGAAAATGCATGTGTTAGGAGATCTAAATAGGAATAGAGAAGTTTGAGTTGGAATGATAAATATGTTGGTTACTTAAAGATTGAGTTGTGTTTATTATTGAGACGCTGAAAAGTTGTAATCAATAATTCCTTTATTTGATGAGAAAGAGTCTCCATTAATTTTTCTTGGTTAAATGGATTTAATGTGATTAATTTTGTCATTTGGAATATGATACTCTTTGTAGTAGAATTCTAGCAAGCGACATCAGTTATGTACATTTTTTTATTATGGAAATCAAGGCAATGATGGTGTTTATATTTAGATATACTTATATTTTCTGATTTGTAAATTCTAGAGTCTTAAGTCCTACTTCTCTAGTATTAGCATCTATAAAAATAAATTAATTAATTAAATAAAAGTATATACACATATCTTGATCTCATCTTTCTATCTGCATATAAGCAGAAAATAGGTTAGAATATTAACACATAAATACCTATATATATATGCACATGCGCGCACACACACATATTCTTATTTCAATTTATCTATTTACACAAAATCAGTCAACAAAGCATTAATTAAAAACATATATAACATATAGATCTAAGTATATATATGCATATAAAATATGATTTCGTTTAGGAATTATTATTTTTTAAATAATAATATAAATTTGTTTTCTTAAAAAAAATTAATATAAAATAATTTTAGATTTAAATTAGTTTTAAAAAACTATTTAATAATTTTTATTTTTTTTTAAAGTGGTTGGGGGGCTACTGCATATGGGGATGCGACCCCATATGGAGGATCACACCTCCCATATGGGGGGTTGTGCACCTCCATATGGGGGGATGCACCCAATACCAAGGGAGCCCAATAAAATAAAACTAGCAATTGCACCTTGGTGTGCAATGGGTACACCAAGGAGGTGTGGAAGGTTAAACAGAAAAATAAATTGGTCTATTTTTGCATGCATTTGTGTTGTACATGAGGTCTATAGGTAAGCCATTTAGAAAATGATGTTGCTTGTAGAACAAAAGTCTTAATGGAGAATTCATAACTTCATTCAACTATGCATCTACTTACATGGACCCAATCATGATTGGAGAAAAACCTTCAAATTATGAAGATAATCATGTTCCATTACTAATATGGTCCTATTATGTTTGCAATAGGGAGAGATGGAGAAAGAGGGGGAAAGAGGGGGATAAATAGAGGGGGTAAGAGTGAGAGAGAGCTAGAGACAGGTAAGTAGATATAGGTAGGGGGTATAGATATAGAGAAGATGATAGAGATGGATATGGAGAGAGGAATAGATAGAGTTGGAAGAGATAGATATATAGAGATAGAGAGAGATGGAGGGATACGGAGTGAGTGTAGTGGGGAGATGGAGAGAGAGAGAGAGAGAGAGAGGGGGGGGGGGGCTAGAGACATTGAGGACATCAGATTAGCTGTCCACTTGTCATATCATTTGTACATCTAAAGGTGTACTAGTTTTCTAGTTTTTTAAAAGTGGGTGGCACTGTGGACAAGAGTGTTCAAGGGGAGGAGACAATATAGTATAATTGATGGGAGGGCAATTAAATTATGGAATTGAAGAAAGCTTTCTTGAATTAACTTAAGACACAAGCTATGTAGACCATTTCTTATATCATACCTTTGAGGGTTTGAACCTTGATGGATGGCATAATCAAGGAATATATTGTTATTTAAAGGATCCGATTAATACTGAGTGGGCGGGGGGGTGGTGAATCAGTATTAACAAGAAACTGAAATCTTAAACCAAGCTGATCAATACTTCACCAAAACAAATCATAACTAGTACTGGTAACCACTGAAATCAATCTACTAATCAGATTTACCAAACTGCTCATTTAAGTGTTCCATATCATGCATGCAATAGAAAGATATCAACTTAACACAAACACAAATCAATCACCATATGAACACCATAATTTTCACGTCGAAACCCAAATGGAAAAAATCATGGTGGGAATTGATACCCACAAAATAATGCACTCTTTCAGAATGCGCCATGTTAGGAGCCTAGCTCGATTAGGAGCTTACAATGATGCCCGGTTAGGAGCAAACCCTATTAAGAGTCACCCAATCAAGGGATTTACAATATGAGCTCTGTTAGAATCTTTGCCCTATTAGAAGCAACCTCGCAGGAGGATTTAAACTCAAGTTATTTAGCTACCCAGTTAAAGGATTTACATGAACAAGACCTGTTAGGACCTACCCGGTTGAGGGATTTTGAACCTACTGCAACTGTTAGGGAACAACAGAGGAACGATCTAAAAATAACACGTCTTGCTTGCTTGTTCAGATCCACTTCAGCTCCAATCGGCTTCACTCTTGCAGACACACACCTCTGGTTCGGTTACACACTCTTTTCTCAGATTACCGACACAATAAACTTCACCAAAACTTACCTAAATACATTTTACATCTTTGTCAGTTACAAAACCCTAGATACATCAAGATTCAAATGAATTTACATCATAGATCATCACAAATCATTACAAATCATCATATAGATCATTACAACAAATTTCAAGACAATTACAATTGTTGAATGATCATAACACATCACCGCACATCGATCTGATAAGCAGTCACACCCTTAAAACATTTTGCTAAGCACTTCGCTACTTCCCAAGAAATTCCATCCTTAATCGCGTCAAAATAGTATTTTAATTTCTCACACGGGTTGTGACATGTCACCATCAAGTTATAGACATAATTAAATTTACCACCAAACCATAAAGCATCATTGGTTAAGAGATCTTGTTACTGGTTCCAAAACCCTACTAAAACCCTACTGAAAATACAACAGTAAATCACAAACATGACTTCTGGTTATCAAAACATGATGCAGTTCTAGTCATAGACTTATTACAATGATATAAACACATTTTTCAAACTGCAACACCTAATTCCTCATCAATCTTCCGAACCAATTGCTTAAGTAAAACATTGTTTCATGTTTACCGGTTAAAGTCCAATTTGCCAGTTTGTCTATCAACTGCACAGTTCATCTCACCAACTTAATCCATTACCGGTTAGGTTACACCAGTAAACCAAGATGACAAAGTAATCAAGAATAAAATAATTGTCGTAGTTGTCATCAATGACAACACAAATAACTGATCACCAAGTCACCAACCAATATCTCAGTCTATACCGGTCATACATCACCATGCCATCATTCTCCTTATCATATCAACTATATCATCACCAATAGTCCTTCAACATATCATCACCAACAGTCTTTATACTGGTATGTCAACATCATCATTAGTTATGCCAATCATGCCAACATATACCATCTCCCTTGTCAATTGTGCTCAACTAATTGAGGTACTTTATTTTATAAGACTTAATAATTTAATCAAAGAACAAAAATATCAAATAGTTAAGTGCATTTTAATAGTTGAGATAGTGTTTGAAGATTAAAATATTATTTTCTTAAAATAGAAAGTATAAATTTTAAGTTGGTAATGAGTACGATAAAAGTTTTAATTTGATGAATGTATGACTATATATATACATTTTTTAACATAAATAGAATCGAAATTTTAGGTTCATGTTATATTATGAAAACTGAGATTTTAGATAGATTGTTAATTTCTTTTATAAGATCTATATATAGATTATGTCCTAATATTTGAAGAGAAAGTTTGAATGAATAATCATAATAAAAATTTTGGTTAGCATGCAAGTTTGACCATCAAATTTAGGCCCTAGAAAAGTGCTTAAAATTTCTTCTACTAACTTAAAGACTTTTCTATCTAGATCATAGCTTGTAAAATATTTATTTAAAATTTGAATTCTAATTGCATATAATTATATAAAATCCTCACTTCCAATTAAAATTTCTAGACATAAAAGAATTTAAATTTTTTTGAAACCCTTGCTTTAAAATTACTCTTAATTTTCTCAAATAAGAAACTTTATCCAAACCCCATCTCGAGGACCATGACCTTAGTAATTGTGATGGTTTTTTAAGAAAAATAGTGTTTATAAGGTGGTCCTATGCAAGAGTGGTTGTATAATGTTTGTAAGTCAATGTGGTCTCCTCGTTATTTAGATTTATTGTTTGTATGTAAAGGTAGTATATTTTTTTTAAATAATAGCATTTTGCATTGAAAAACTTCAGATTAAAATTGTGTATTGATTTTTTAATCTTTCTAATACAAATACAACGCACTTGGAAACCTCTTGTCCCTAAACATGGTACGCATTTTAAGATCTTCATCTAAAAAAAGTGGAGTTGTTTTTGTATTCTATTTTTCAATTGAAAAGTGGACACGCCACTTAGAGATTTTTTTTACTTGTCCATAATATTTTTGTTACATGGTTAAAGATTATGTTCTTACTTTTATTTTATATTTTAGTTAAAGATTTTATTGTTCGTTTTTTTTTCACATCACAATTGTACAAATAGTCAATTTGGATTCGAGAGACCAAAAACCGTGAAGCAATAAATGTCATTATGCGAATAGTAAAACAAACAATGACATCACATCTTGTTTATAATTGTAACATCACAATATTGGTGGGGGAAACACTTTTCTAAAGGAACACTATAATAATAAGCTTATAGGAACACTATTTTATAAGGATGCATCTTTATTTGGCCAGAGACATTTTATTATGGGCATACTCAAATAATTTTCTTATTTGGAAGAGATGCCACTGCCACTCTATGTGCACCAATGATGCAGGAGCATCTCGGGTCGATTGGCGATCCTGCATCGCCCAAAAACACTTTTAGTTTGCTTTATAAATTTCATTTTGATTTTGATTTTGATTTTGATTTTGGTTAGCATAGAGTTGTATTCAGCTGTGATAAGCAAGTTAAAATTGAAACTTTGCGTTCCTTGGTTTGTCTGTTAAGATAGAAAGTTTAAGTTTGGCTCGGGGCATGTACGTCCATCAAATCATAGAGTGTTCAAGAGCTTTGTCAAATGTTGTAACGAAAATTTTCCCATTATAAATGAATGCAAAATGTGGAAGCACGGCCTGCGAACCGTTTGACAGAAATACCTGAAGGAAATATGCTCTCATTGAATGCAGTACAATTGACCGGCATAAAGCCAAATTGCACCGTTTTGCCAGCAATTCTCCTACCCGTGTCAAAATGGGAGCTTTGAACAGAAGTTGGACATCTATCGAAGCATCACAGAGAGGAGATTATTGCCAGATATTATAATGCTCTAGTCGCTATACTTAACGCCTCAAGAAAAGACGTGCTTGCGTGGAATACATGAGTCATTTTGTTGAACAAGCTTCAGTTACTTCCAAGTAAATCTAATTTGTAGGCGTTAAGCCAAATCCGCCATTTTGGACAACACCATGCAGTCTATAATGTCGCCATTATGTGAATTAAGCTAAATACAATCGACAGGTGCGAGTCTTTTCGCCTCCATAAATACATCAAATGTTTATTTAAGAAGTCAATACAGTTATGTTAAATGAAGGTGAAGACAAACAGACGTTGTCTTGCGAAAGAAAATGATGCGATTACTCTCCCAGTCGAGTACCAAGGAAAGGATGTGAAAAGGTCTTAAATTGTGAATGAATGCATTGGTGGGTGGGTAGCCGCAGAGTGAGGGTTGTGGCTAAGCAGAGGCATAGGGTCGGGCTGCGACCAAGGAATGTATTGTTGTTTAAATTGTGTGGTCATTGAGAAGTCAGGTGTGTGTGGGATTTAAAGAACAAAGGGGTAGAAGGATTTATATATAGGGTGAAAGCCTATGAGTTGAGAGGGAGGCCGATAGAGGGCCCTAAATGTAATAGCTTATTATAGCTTTGGTATGAAATAAAGTTTATTTCCATGTTGCAATCTTGTACCATTATAATGATTAGAATTTGTGAGCAGAGAGTCCGCAAATTGGTTTTGTGTTTCAGCAGGATCGAGTGTTTTGTTTTTTTACTTCTTGCATCAACTAAAGTTTCAAAGCTCCTGCACTTAAAACATATGGTAAGTATGATTTCATATCAACTTTGGAGCTTGAGAAACGCAGATGTTTTTGTTTGAAGAAATTTCCTCTAAGAAAATAGACAAAATATTGAGTAGATGGTTTCTATAACGACAACAACTATATTCAACTTCATGAATATAATTAATGGAGTTGTCGATATATTTATTACTGCTGGTGCTTGTGATATTTTCTGGATCTAAAAAAAAATTTCAAGCACCCACCACACGGGCTAAGTCTTCTCTGCATTATTTGTAGACTTTCAATTGATCTTTCTAGGCTTAGGAAATTCTACAGATGGGACAAATGTACTCGTTTGTTAAGCATGATTAATGGTACATTTTCCAAAAGTCAAACATGTTACCAAGAAACTGCCTGCCAGCGTCAATGTACGAAAACTGACCGCGTAAGAGGATGGGACTAAACGACAAGACAACAATACCCCAGTAAATAGCTGCACGAACGAAATATATGCAAGAAAAACGGTGAAGAGTAAATGAACGGTCAATGTTTCTCCAATCGTCTTACATGCATGCAAGTGCAATGTCAACCGTGGATGTTCTTTTGGAGCTTGTCCATTTCATATAAGAAACACCTTCCGCGTAAAAATAAAAATAATACAGTAAATATAAAATAAATATAATAAATATTTTTGTTACTGTTAATCAATAAAAAACCTTCAACAATAAGATACCATGATTTTTTTTAGGCAAAAGGTCATGTGTGAATATATATATATAAAACAAGTACAATAGAAATATGTTCATACAAGGATAATAAGGTCGCCCTCACACCAGATTAGAACCCAATATGAAATTCCACACAAGTAGTTATAGCACTACCAAACATGCCCTCAATATTGAGAGATGACCATGTCACCAAATGCCACCCCCAACCGATCATCAGAAAAGACAAAAAACATATTACAACATAATTTCTGAATAGAGAAAAAGAAAACCACTAGAAGAACACCTCAGCACATAGTCTCCGAGAAGACCACCACAACGTCACAAAAATCCTCACACTCAAATGAGGCCCTACACATAAGAATTGAGGAGAGCAAAAACAGAGACGAGTGGACAAATGATCCAACCAGAAGTTTAGTGAACTTGGTAGACCAGGTCAAATCCATAATGACAGTTCTGAACTAGGAAGCGACATCTGTAGGGAGAAGATTTGAGTTTGCAAAGAGCCAGTTCGGGCCAAGAAAAGAGGAGATAGCAAACTGTACGCTTGCACAGGGAACTGCAAAGGTAGACGATAACAAGATGGGGATATTCCCACCAAAACGCATATCCAGAAATTTTCCCCTGAGCCAAAATTTGAAATCCATGGCACAAAGAAACTGAAATATAACCATCTAATGAAGCCACATCCAAATTGAGTCCATATTAACATGTTTTTGCACATGTGAAGAGGGAATGAAAAACGAGGCACACCTGCGAACAACAATTGGGAAAGAAAGAAGCATGAGAGAGCTACAAAATTTCAGTCGAAGTAAAGTCCTTCAACTATGGCATCCGTCCGAGCACACCTGTGGACGTGATATAGAGCAGAAACGAAACGAGCAAGATGCAACTTGGCTGCAGGGAAAAATTTTATAAGCCTGCCATATGTCCCAGCACAGAGAAGTCGAGTCCCATCAAGACAAAAAGTCATTTTTTGTTATGTGAGCAAACCAAATAGACATGAGGGAAGGAACATGAGGTGTCAAAATTGGAATTAAAACTACGATCTGACATGAAAACGAGATCAACAAAAGGGACAATGATGCCAACCAAATCAATAACGCACATATCCAAAAAAAGAATGTACTTTGGGTGGATATGACCCTTAAAGAATGAGACATGTCTGGACAACCAAAAACAAGTTAAGACACAAGGCAATTCAGATTATTTGATCTAACTCACCTTTATCCTTGAGTTCAGAATGTAGATCAAGATCCTTATGAGAAACTATTGTCTCCCCTTCCTGGATGCCGCAACCCTAACTGGCAAGAAAATTTGCAACTTGATTAACCTCTTTGTAACAGTGCATAACTTGAAAGTTTGGGATATGTTGGGTAAGTGATCTGATTTCCTAGATAATGTAGTTTATTCTCCGATTCGGGGTATGAAAACCATTGAGTGCAAGGATAATGTTCAGAGTCCCCCTCAATTATGAGATTGAGCATGTGATTTGAGATTGCCAATCTCACATCAAATACGAGAGCTTGGGCTTCAACAGTGTTATTAGACCCATATGGGATCCTTGCCCAACCTACAATAATAAGATTACCTGAATGATTTCTAATTATGCAACCGATAGTAGACCTCCCTGGATTACCCTTTGAGGCACCATCAAAGTTAAGCTTGAAGAAGTTAGATTGTGGTACTATCCATCTAACCTCTTTACTATTTATCTTTTTGGATGAATAATTCAAGAGACTACCTTTAAAAGGAGGTTTGACATGTTTCCAATCCCTTAAGACATCATTATCCTAAGATGTGAACAAGGAATCAAGCTTTTTGAGACTAGTTGTGCATGCACTCACCACCTCTGATATAGACATTTTGATTCTTAGTAAAACAGTCTCCAAGGAATAGACTTCTTTCCAGAAGATGTAATTGTTTCTTTCCCACCATATACTCCAAATAATGATAGCTAGAGCCACCTCCCATATGACAGCTAAAAAAGAGTCACCATATAGTTTAGGCCAAGACTCAAAAACACTATAGAGATTGGACTGAAGAGGAGCTTCCCAATTTAATTTCTTTTGACACCATTTCCAACAGCTTTGTGCAAAACTAAAGTTAAGGAGAAGATGATTTGTGGTCTCTAAAATACCATCGCAGAGTGCACAATTGAAAGGAGGGGCAATACCAAGGGCGGATAGTCTACAAATAGTCAAAATTCTACCCCTCAAAGCTAGCCAAGTAAATGATCACGCTTTATGAAGCCCAGCCCCAATCCAATAGAAAGAATAACCTCTGGAAAAGTTCAAACCATGTTTTTTTGATAGCACATTATATCCTCGTTTGATGGAATACGAACCGTTATTTGAAGGTGGCCAAATGAGTTTATCCTTTTGGTCTTTAAATTATATCATTCTCTTCTTCAATTCTAAAGATAGAGTGAGTTTTTTATTATTGGGAGCATCTACCATGGTTAAGTCCTTCCATTTGACTATCCAAATTCCATCTACACAAGACAACTGAAAATAATCACTTACTTTACACCTCCATTTAGATTGTAATGTGTTCTTGATGGAGTCTAACCCTTGCAATTGATCCAAGGGAGGAAAATCGTTCCATGAATCCTCCAAAAATCTAATTGAGTTCCCATCATGCACTAACTATTTCAAATCGGGGAGAAGTGGATCTCTACATTTAGTCAAAAATGAACACATTTGATATCCTAATGGAGGGTCTAAGATGGTGAAATTTTTTTCCGGATTTGGTGAGTCAAGGTATTTTGCTCTAATAATTGGAGCCCAAATCAAACCACTATGAATATATAGCTTCCATACTAATTTGGCACCCAAAGAAATATTTCTCTTATCAAAATTGTGAATACCAACCCCCCCATAATTCTTAGAAGAACAAACATTATCCCAAACCATTAAATGGATTTTACTCTTGGGGTCCCTATTTCCTTTCCAAAAGAATTTCTTCAAATGGGATTCTAGATCAGCATTAACTTTTTTAGGCATTGAGAGAACAAACATCATTCGAAATTGTTGATAAAACTGATTTAATCAACAAAATTCTACCAGCTAGAGATAGCCAAGTGTTCTTCCAAGAATCAATTCTATTTTTAACTAAAGAGGTCATTTTGGACCAAAAGCAGGCCTTGTTTAGACCTTAAAAGAGGGTAATTCCAAGATAACTATAGGGCTAACTACCCTGTTTAAAGCGCCAAAACTCCAATCAATTTGTTAGCCAACATAGGAGAGCAATGGAGGAGAAAAAATTGCATTTATTTGCATTTATTTTTTGGCCTGAAGCCTCACAATACAAGTCAAGAACTGACTCGATGACCTTTGCTTCATCCATAGAAGCATAACCAAATAAAATCGTGTCATCAACAAATAAGATATGTGTAATGGCTATATCTGTTTGTGGAAGAAGAATTCCTTTCCACATCCCACTATAATGAACCTCTACAATTTTCCTACTAAGAGCTACCAAAATGATGAATAGAAAAGGAGAAATAGGATCACATTGGCGCACTCCCTGAGAGGAAGAGAAAAAACCAATCGGACACCCATTAATAATGACAAAATTTTTTGTTGATATGTGGCAATTGATCAACAAAGTATTGTACACATAGCATGTATCCTTGTCGGGGTCCAAGGTCGGGCCGAGCCCCAGGAAAGCGGGCAAAGCCCGTTGCGAGGGTTCGGGGGCGGCAGCCCCTGAGAAAAAAAAAATTATCATTTTTTGTTGATGAAAACCGACATTGTAATAAAACCCTAAAAAGGCCGACTTTGTTTGTTGCCCTAAAAATGCATGTTATAAGCGGCTATGCTTAAGGCATGGTAAGGATGATGTACTATTTTTGCTGGATAATAAGAAAGATTGGACAGTTGTGTATGGTGGACGTAACCCATTCTGAGTGAACCACGTTAAATCTTTGTGTTATCTGTGTCCTGTTTTATTTCTTTATCTTTTATATTTAAATCTGCATATAATTGTTAGTTCATATTTGCTTCGGATCTGCTTGAAACCCTAACAATTGGTATCAAAGAGAGGTTTTCTGTAAATTGGCAGGACTCTCAGATTTGAGTGGGAGCAATGGAGGATTCCAAATTCAAGGTCAAAAAGTTTAACAGCCAGAACTATCAGTTATGGAAAATGCAGATGGAGGATTACCTGTATCAAAAGGATTTGTGGCAGCCATTGAAAGGAAAGGCAAAGAAAGCGACCACAATGTCAAATGAAGAGTGGGACATTTTAGATAGAAAGGCACTAGGATCCATTCGATTGTGCCATGCACCGTCTGTAGCATTCAATATAACAGAAGCAAAAACAACTGTAGAATTGATGGCGACAATGGCTAAGTTGTATGAAAAACCCTCGGCTTCGAATAAGGTATTTCTTATGAAGCGTTTGTTTAATTTGAAAATGAGTGAGGGAGGATCTGTAGTGGAGCACTTAAATGAGTTTAATACAATTACTAGTCAATTGTCTTCGGTAAAAATTACCTTTGCAGAAGAGGTTAGGGCTCTCTTGATTTTATGTTCTTTGCCAGAAAGCTGGAATAGCTTGGTTATGGCTGTAAGTAACTCTGTTCTGGTAAAAATACTCTGGTATTTGATGATATTGTTGGTGTTATCCTAAGCGAGGAAATGGGAAGGAAAAGCACAGTTGAGACTCCAACATCATCGGGTAGTGTTTTGAATGTGGAGAACAGAGGAAGATCAAAGGAAAGAGGAAAAGGCCCTGGGAATGAGAAGTCACGAGGGAAGTCAAAGAAAGGACGCTCTCAATCTAGAGGAAAGAAAGATTGCTGGTACTGCGGAAAGCCTGGTCATCTAAAGAAAGATTGTTGGTCTCGGAAAAACAAAGGAGATAAAAATGAAAATGACAGTAAGGAAGCTAATATTGCAAGTAATACTTTACAAGATGCTTTAATCTTATGTTTGGATAATGTTAATGATTCCTGGGTAATAGATTCTGGGGCTTCATTTCATGCTACACCCTATAGAAAATATTTTCTAGATTATGTTCAAGGTGATTTCGGATAGGTATATTTAGGTGATGATGAGCCCTATCAAATTGTTGGAAAAGGAAAGATAAAGATCAAGTTGCAGAATGGAAATGACTGGTTTCTGCATGAGGTAAGACATGTTCCTAATTTAAGAAGAAATTTAATTTCTGCAGGGCAACTAGGTAGTGAAGGTTGCATAGTTACCTTCTCGGACAGTATGTGGAAGGTCACTAAAGGATCATTAGTAGTAGCTAAAGGTGCGAAGGTAGGCACATTATATCTGTGTACTGGTAACACTTACTCTACCCTAGCTGCTACAGATAAAGTTACTGCAGGGACAACAACAATAGATGTTGCAAGAACAGATTCGATAATGTGGCACCATAGGCTTGGGCACATGAGTGAGAAAGGGATGAAAACCCTTCACTCCAAAAATCTGTTGCTAGGACTAAAGAAGATTGATTTAGAGTTTTCTGAAAATTGTGTTTATGGTAAACAGAAAAGAGTCAGATTTCTCAAGGTTGGGAAAGAGAAGAAGAGTGAGAAGTTAGAGCTTGTGCATTCAGATGTATGGGGACTGGCTCAGGTATCATCTCTTGGTGGCTCTTGTTATTATGTTATTTTTATTGATGACTCAACCAGAAAAACATGGGTATATTTCCTAAAACAAAAATCAGATGTTTTTGAAACTTTTAAGAAATGGAAAGCTTTGGTTGAGAATGAGACAGGAAAAAAGTTGAAGTGTCTCAGATCAGATAATGGAGGTGAGTATTGCAGCAAATAATTTGAAGATTACTGCTCCTTAAATGGGATTCGAAAGCAGAAGAAAGTTCCAGGAACTCCACAGGAAAATGGTGTGTCAAAGAGAATGAATAGGACTATCATGGAACACGCGAGGAGCATGAGATTGCATGCTGGATTACCCTTACATTTTTTGGAAGATGTTGTACATACTGCTGTCTATTTGATAAATAGAGGACATTCAACCCCTTTGGATGGTGGTATTCCAGAGGAGGCATGGACTGGTAAAAAGGTAAATTATTCTTTTCTGAAAACCTTTGGTTGTGAAGCTTTTGTCCATATTGATAAAGAAAACAGAACCAAGCTTGATGCTAAATCTCAGAAATGTACCTTCATTGGACTAATACATTTAGGGTTAAATTCCGACGGAGGTTTCTGACGGACAAGGAGCATTGTGTGAAAATTTGATTTTTTTTTTAAAAATGCCTGTGTTCGTTGAAATTCCGACGACCTATGCCCGTATTCGTCGGAAGTCCGACGACCTCGGGCATTTTATTAAAAAAAAAAAAGGCACAGCGCATTTTCATTTTGAAAGCACAAGCGGCGACCATCTTGCCTCCCTGCCCCTCCCACCGAAGCGATCTCTGCACAAGCAAGGTAAGGTTTTTTTCAAATTAATCCATTTTGTGCATTCCTGCGATCTTGGTAATGTATTTTATCACAGGTTGAAAATGATAGGCTGGGGATTCTTTCAAAATCGTAACCCCTCCAATTTCTTGCTATATTTCGATTGGCCTGCAAAGGTGGAGTTCAAATTGTTTGAGACCATGCCATTATTTACTTCTCCTCACCACAAATCGGCTGGGTAATACTTTTGGTATTCATTTGTTTGTTTTGTTTGTTTTCATTTCACAGTTCCTGCAAATCGTGGCAGATATATATATATATATATATATGTAGTATCGATCTTTTATTGCTTAATTTCTCAATGTTGTCTCTGCTCTAAATTAAACCCAACCAAATATGCCATTATTTTCGATCTGCATTAACCTTGATTATTTTTGTTTAGCACCGATCTAGCGAAGTACATGGGTAGGGATCGATTTGGTTTGTTTGAAGGCTTAATCGGTACCCATGAGGGTAAATTCGCACCCTCCATATCTCCCTTTTTGAAACCCTACGTCCTGAATCTTGTTGGACAAGAACCGACCTATATTCCAATGCTCTCTCGATTATGCTTTGATGGATGTCCATACCTTGTTCGAAAGCTCCTATTTTGGCACATGCAGGGAGGATGCTGGCAAACGTTTAATTATTTGCTATATGTCTGTAAAAAAATCCTTTCGTTGTCAAGGTAAGGTTTATTTATCAACAATAAATATGAGAAAACATTAGTGTAATCTCTAAGACAGTATCCAAAAGAGTAGGGTATAAATGAGGGAGAGATGAATGTCAAGACAAAACAAACACTAGTAATGATGAATTCTTATTAAGACAAATCAAAAGCCATCATCAGAATTCTTGACCAAAGACAATATTTTTGGAATCTTAGAGGGGCTCGTGGAAGTTGCAACTCTGAAAGTTTGTAATAGAAGTTTGTAATGGAAACAAGTGCATGGACCATTAGCTACCATGATAGTTTCTCACACCTGTTAAGGAATAGTCTCCACTCTAGAACCAAAGGTTTCACATGGACAGACATCCTAACATGAGGAATTTGTACCATGAAAAGGGCAAATTAGTAGTCCATTGTAAAGAGCCATTACTACAATAAGAATGCAAAAGTGACAATATGAGAATAAGGATAGTATGTCATATTGTCATGTATTTTTGTGACGGTATAGAGCAAACTCTAACAAGAGCAAAAGAAAAAGCAATTTCCTAGAAGCTTTCAATTAGTTGGCATATCAATAGTACGGTCCAAATCTTAATGAGCAAGGATCGTGCTAGTGACAATTGTAGACTTTGAGGATGTTCCATAAATGGAGGTCAATAAGCTATAGAAAGGCAATAATGATCATCCAAAAACAAGTTTTATAGAGTCCATCAGATAGAGACAACCAAAGACAACCAAACAAAAACAATGACACAAGATTCAATTGAAATCACCTTTTTTCATGCAATCACATGATACAGTGCAGCCATCTGAAAACAATGATTAATGACAGCCAAGTTGTTGTAGACAATGAAGATACCTAAAAGATTTTATATCTTGAAGAAAACCTATAGAAAGGACTTACAAGATTAGTCCTATGACTATTGAGATAAGAGCACATCAAGTGACCAGAAGAAAAAAACATATTATTTGTTGAGTCCATTGGCCTTTAGGAAGGCATGAGTCGTAACTATTCTCAAAACATCACTCATCATTTCAAAAAAAAATCTTTACATTTTCTATTGTAGGAGCAACTATATGTAGTATTTTGCTTTCAGTTTTAACATCTTTTCACCTTGTGCCAACCAAATGATAGAGAATAAGGAGTGATTGAATCAAAGTTGACATAAAAAAACCCTTCAAAATTGCAAAACGCAATTAATTTAAATAAATGGCAATGCTAACTCATAATTGTAATGTATCCATCAAATAAAAATGTGTACATTGCATAACAAAAAATAGAAAGACATAAACTTGTTCGCAAAATGAAAGATAGTATAAAACATAGGGTCTTGCCCAATTTCATCAATTTGTGTTTTAACGATACATAAATGTCAATAAGTGTTTTGAAAATAATACATTTCATTTTAATCTTGTTTAAGAGTCAAATCTAGATTGAATCCTACAAAATCTAGACCATCTAGTTGTCCTGCTTCTTCTCCTGAACGAGGTTGTGTAGTTCATAAACAGTAGATTAGATGAAAAATGATTGGCCACACGTTCAATCGAGTCACAATACACTGTAATTGTGGTTCATCCTTGTGCATGGGTGTATGTAAACATGCACAACAATTCAAACTATGGAAGAATCATGGGCCAAAAGATCATGGAAAGATGAATGTGCCACAGTTGTCGACCGACACCAACATGTGGCATGAGAAACCAATTCCAACAATCAATTTGAAAGATCGACATAGGGTCCAAAAAGTGTTGTATTTTGACACGGACATTCCACGCATCCCTATTGGGGTCATCAATCATTTTTAGAACAATGGTTCTCATTACATTATCAGGAAGTGCCAAAAGACGTGACAGATTTTCACTGCTAGCAATAAGAATGGCCAATAACCTGTAGATGAAGAGAATGAAATACTGTAAGTTTTGTGTTAACTATAGCATTCAAAATATGAAACAAATAAAGGCTTCATCTTGATTATAAATAGGGATAGAAAATCACAAACATTCTCCGCAGCACACATGTAATGTACTTAATTGATGTGTCACTTAGATAATGCAAATCACAAGTGTGACAGACCTGTATAGACATATACATCAATAGAGTGAATATGAGGTGTATATAGATAAATGTTATATGAATATGAATGAAATATAAACATGGAAAAGGAAAAATAGACATTTGAATATGTGGGACTTTTTTGTTTAAAAGACAAATCAGTGAGGTGCCAAGTAAGCCCAAACCGTTAAGTTTGACAGTCCATGTTGGATAAAACGTCATGTATCTCATTGCAAGAAATCAAAACACGGGGAATTGTCAAGCATATCTACACTATCACTGCCAATATGAAATAACGAGTATAAATAAATGCATTGTTTGATATAAAAATATAGCAGTGACCGATAATCAGTCATAAACAGATATGCAAAGTGTACTTCATGCCATGTAATGGCCAACAACATTTTTTCTACAATAAGGCATTAGAGAGGACATCTATCTATATACGTAGAGAATGCGTGTTACACCAATTGAATACCTTCGAATTACCTTCGATGGCCACAGATTGTCAACATGCTAACATGGTATTTTATTTTGTCATTTACAGTCAACGGCATGTATCTAAGAGAAATCAAAATGTCAACCACTAATAACAGTCCTACATTACTCTTAGAAATCATGTGAATGTTGTTTGCCCATAGCACTATCAAAATCCAAACACCTACCTGGAATTCTTTGGGCAGAGTTCAATGATGACTTCAACACCGAGGGAGCAATTTTTGCACCATTTTCATCAACAACAAAACATAAAACATCTAAAAGGACAAGAATCATTGAATGTTCAAATACCCCTTCACTGTGATAGTTTAGAATTAACTTGTGTAGGATGCAATAGACCCAGAAACATTCACATGAGCTTCCTCTACTTCATCCATTCTCTTCTTCCTCTTTCTCCTCGTATAACTTTATGAGGGGTTCACAAACAACTCAAAATTAGGGACATCGTATGACATGTCATTACCACTACTCTATCTACATTGTCGTTGAACTTGAGCATGATCCTTTCTTGCATTAAACCATGGCCACATGTGAATAGGGGTAGTTTCTGTTGGATTATTATGTGGACTGAAGTTGAATGTTAGAGCATAAAAATGCTCAAGATCAAGAAAGAATCTCTTCACATAGAATGCATAAGGATAGGTGGATTTTCCTAAAGATTCACATAAGGATAGGTGGAATTTCCTAAAGATGAAGGGATAAGACTTAACAAAAAGAGGACTTAGGATGATGACAAGGAGGATTCATTTAAGGATATGGCATATTCACCTAAGGCATAGTGTATTCTCCCAAGAATATGGAAAAATTATTGATTGGTGGAATGACATACTAGATCAAGGAATGATACAAGGGTAGATTCACCTAAATATAGGGTAAATTCAGCTAAAAGGGTACCCATGAGATTGTGGTACTGAGTACCTATCTATGGATGGTGTATTTGGATACAAGTATGATTAAACCATGCTTGTGTATGATGAAACAAAGTCCATATCTCTATTATAGGTCCAACATAATCTCTATTATTTGAGACACCATTTTATTAGCATATCCAATTAGGGTAATTTATGGGTTTAATTATGGATCATGTTGTCTATTTCCATGCACTATTGAACTTATTTGGATGTATTGTGATTATTTTAATTTTGAAGTTATAAATAAATTATGTTTGTACCTTAGAAAGGGTAACGCCAATTGATGTTTGGGCAATTTATTTGAAAACTTATGGTGATTATTGCCCTATGTTATGTAATGGATTTATTTTTACACTAAGTAATTAACTAGAAAAATGAATTTGTATTGTTGTACAAGTATGATAAAACCATGCTTGTGTGTTTACATGTTTGTGCATCCTATTGAGAACCAACCTCGCTGTTGAGGAACTCAATAAATGTGGTGTTAAGTAGAAGAATGGAAAACTCAAGAAGCTATGGTGACATATTGTGGCATTAGTAGGGATTATCTCTATTGACCACACCTTTCAAAGATAGTATCCCCTAGTTCTCCTCATAGAATGGACCATTGGATGGCTCATAGCGGTATCCTATCCTACATTTATCTTGATGGCATTGCCGATAGTTGGTGTGTGGTTCTTGGTACGGGTTTCCTCTTACCCTATTATCTTATTTATATCTTTGTTCCAACATGTGGAGATTGATTTTTGTCATGCTATGATGATTTTCATGTTTGCATGTGTTTTGACATTATGCAAATAGATATGATGTCACACCATACTTATATTTTGATATAGTGTAGGTGATGGTTACATGTTGTTGATGGTAGCGATTTGGGTTCAAAGACACAATTCCACACACACACACAAATATTTGAAGATGCATTTTATATTATTCCTTCTTGGTGGTGATTAGTGTTGGAAGATTTGCACACATGTAGAGAGGAACTCATGTTACATACAATAGGTTGTGTTTGATAACATATGAATGTGCCTCATGATGTATACATATAGCTTTGGTGTGTGACATGCATGCACATTTTTCCATAAGACACATTGCTATGTGGCATGTGCCCTATGCATGTCTTCTTTGTGAGGCACGTTGCTATGTGCAATGTGGGCCTAGGTGTGTCTTCTCTATAAGGTGTATTGCCATGATATGTTAGGATTTGTAGTGTGCAGGCCACAAATGCATGCATGAGGGACTATTATTATAGTCATGTTTTTTGGGCATGTAGCCTAGGCATGTCTTCTCCATTAGGTACATGGCCATGCCATGTGGGAGTTTTTGTGTTCATGCCATAAATGCACACATGAGGGACTATTATTGGAGTCATGATGAATCTTCACTCTATTTAGCCACAATTTCTAGTCGTATAGTTATGTAATGTGTACTTTTAAGGATTGTGAAGTTTCCTTCAATTATTGATGATCTCTCATCTTTGTTGCATGGGCCAACAATTTTATTTTATCTTGTTTGAATTAGTTTAATCACTATTGTGAGTTTTCTCTATTGTGTAGTTATTGTGGCTATGTTTGATTTGCTATTGGAATTGAATACATTTATTTGACTTATTATTGGTACTATTTTTTCTTTCTTTCAATATTTATGATCTTTGGTAGTTTAGTGAAACTCTTGCTATTTTTAAATGTTGCCTTCTTTGTTGTGATGTGATTCCTCGCCAACATCGACGTAGATAACCTTGGATGAGTGTATATAAGGAATCAAACATTGGGAAATTTTGAGGATAGGGGTAAATGTTTGTTGTATGGGTAGCTACGATCCACTTGTACATTCTTAGTGATTATTGACGGATGTCTTGGAGGCTAATCCCATTAAACAAACAAGGGGGAAGTCATACATAATCGTATGGATCCTCCCTAGTTGTGTGTGGATTCAAGACCATCATTTCATATGGTTCTTGGTTACTTTGTGAGACCATGGCATCCTCTTAGACCAATATGTGAGCCTTGTATTGTTATCCCTGCAATGTGGATGAATAAGTGTATGTTAAAATAAATGCTTTGCATGCCATATAGTTGCATATGAGTTATTCACATCATCAGATCATGATTTAGAATATGTGAATTATTTTATCCATGTGAAGTGGAATGATTGATTATGAAAATGTGTTATACATTGAAGCATAATCTATAAGATGTTCTCTTCAAGAAAAAATATTTATGCTTTCATAGTGAAATGTTGATGAAATGGGGTCCTAGTCTAGGAAAGTAAACTACAAACTTTTACATTCACCATTTGAAAACATTTTATTGGGGAATAGTCAATTTGGTTCAATTTAATTCCTCTAGGAGAGACCAGCAATATGATTAACTGTTCCATTTTGATGTGATTGGATATGATTAGATATAATTTCATTGAAGATGCAAGAACTAAGTAAAATTATGCAAAATTGACAAGATTAAGCATAAACAGGGAAATAATAAAGCAAAAAGCTAACATAGAGGTACATATTTGGAAATAAGACTCTAAAATGAACCTAATCAGTTACCTATAGGGAAAATGAGGTTAGAGATAATCTACCTATATGGAAAGTGGTTAAACTCTACCTCTAAGTGGCTCATCTTGAGCATTGTCGGTATATGGGCATTGATGGCATATTATATCTAGTTCTATCATTTTTGTGGGTGCAAAATTAACAAGGCAAAATAGTATTAGTGGGATCATGATCTCATCAAAATGGTTTTGGCTTTGCATTTATGATAGCAAATTGATCACACCTTACAAAAGGTTCCAATCTCATACATAGCATCCAAAAGTAAGGTCAATAATGATGTAACTTAATGCTTAAACTAGTGTTCTGGGTAGTCATATACCGATCATTTCCAGGATTGATGCTTAAACTGGAGTTCTGGGTAGTCATATACCCATGGCATAGGGTAGGGGTGACCTGCAAACAATGCTAGTTCTAGATGCCTGTTTGCTTGGTGTATAACTTGTCAAAATTAGATCGATTGGCTACAGGTCTACCATAAAGTTTCCAACTTATCACCAGTGAAAATACAAGAACCAAGGCTTAGAATACTCAAAAATGTCTCTCAGAAAGTTTGCAACAAGTAAACTTTTAGTAAGAATTTGCAGACACAATGCTCAGAAATTCACACAATCAGCTACATTAAATACGTTCTCTATTAAGTTCAATGTTTTAAGATGAAAAAGAAGAGTTAAATGGTTTTGGTTCGATTTGCAATTTTTGTGAAGCTTTTGCACTGAAGTTTCCATAGCCTGATTTTTTTGCTTGTGAAGAAAGACCTTGTCAAGTAATATCAGCGAAGAACAAAATAAGGAGACAATTGCTAGATTATGGTCTAACTTGAAAAGAAAAGGTGATGGGAAATTTTATTGTCCCTGCAAAATTTGTAAGGGCTTAAAGACTAGAAGACTTCTAATCAAAACAACTAAGAAACATTGTAGGCAGCATGGTCACATTGAAGGGGGACATGATTATCATCCACTGGTAAGTTGTTCATTATATTGTTTTAACAATTTATATACATAAGAAATCACTTGATAATGAGATCACGATCATGGTTTATTTATGTTGATAATTTTTATATAGGTCGAGAACCCCAGGGCACATGATATGGACCAACACAACCCGAAGAATATGGTTTTTGAAGTGGAGGAACATGGAGGTGTGAATCTTGAAGCTGAAGATAATGATCCCATGGAAGATGACGATCATGCACCAGAAAACACAATTGAAGATGATGGTACAAATACATTGATCCATGACACATTTAGTACTGGCACAACTGATCATGATGATCAGGATGACCTTGATGTTCATGATTTACCTCTTCTTGAGAAGGCAAATGAGCCCCTTTACAAAGGCTCTCAAACAACTCTTCTCTCTGTTGTATTGTTGTTGGTGAACTTGAAGGTTATGAATGGTTTATCCAACATAACAATCTCATGTATGTTAAGGTGTGTCATACATGTCATTACAGTTAATAAATGGTGAATCATGTACCATTAATATTCTTTATATTAACACCTCAACCCTTTTTTTTTTGTTGTAGATTGATAGGTGAGTTTTTCTTACCACCATCAAATATTCTACCTCGCTCATATCGAGAATTATCTGCCATTATGAAAGATATTGGATTGGAGTATCAAACAATAGATGCTTGTCCCAATGATCATATTTTATATCATAAACAACATGAATTTGGAATAGAATGCCCTGAATGTCATATCAGTAGATATCGAACAGATCAAATAACAAAAAAGGTGCCTCGCAAGGTTCTTCGTTATATTCCCATTATTCCACGTATGCAACGATTATTCAGGTGCAATAGCTTGGCACAATTTATGGATTACGATGCACGCAATAGAAGTCGAGATGACATTATTCGAATGCCTGTGGATGGTTCAGCATTTATGGACATAGAGGAAAAGTGGCCACACTTTAAAGAAGAACCTCGTAATCTCAGGCTTTCATTGGCAGCGGACGGTGTCAATCCATTTGGAGAGTTGAGATCTGTTTACTCGGTGTGGCCTATTTTTGTTATCAACAATAATATTCCTCCATGGATGTCAATAAAGAGGGAGCACATAATGTTGGCAATGATTGTTCTAGGTATTTTATCATTTAATAGTTATCTACATTTAATTATAAATATTGCAGTAAAATGGTCATAATAATTATGTTATGTTTTTGTTCATTCCACTAGGCAAGTACCAAGTTAAAGATATGAATGTATATATTGAGCCTCTTATCAACGAGTTGCTGGAGTTATGGAATGGTGTGACCATGTATGACATCTCTAGACCAATAGGACAAAGACAATTTCAATTCCATGCAATGCTTGTATGGACAATACATGATGCCTCAGGGCTAACACATTTTTGTGGTACGTTATAGTGTTCAAGTTGCACATGATAATTATAATTATAAAAATTAACAAATTTAATAGAATTCTACATTATCTTGTAGGTCTTCAAACAAAGAGAAAATTTGCATGTCCAGTTTGTGGTCCAAAGATGAAATCCCGTCATTCAAAAAGTTTAGGAAAGCAGGTGTTTGATGAGTATAGGCACTTCCTTCACAAAAATCATAAGTACCGGAATACTGAAAAACATCTTTTCAATGGGAAAGAAGAGACTACATCAAAGCCACGAAGAATGACTCCTCACTTACAGAAGTTGGAATATAATAGAATTAATTGTCAAGGTAATGTCATTCCATCTAATGGTTTATGTTTGGAATTTGAATTTTTCTATCGTGTTTTGTTTACTGATGATGTAATTGATGATACTGAAGGTCGTCAAGGCATGGATGGCCAACTTCCAAAGGGACTAAAAAGTTATCCCAGACAATTCAGTAGGTTGCCTTACTACGAGCAGCTACAAATTGTGCATTTGTTTGATACAATGCATATTGGAAAGAATATAACAGAGACATTATGGAAAATATTGGATGGAAGGCATGACAAAGAAAAAATTATCAAAATTTGTAGCGACATTGTGAAATCCAATCATGCAATGAAAAATGTCATTCAATCAAATAGCAATGGAGATCAGATTAATATAAGTGCCCTTCCTTGGTTATTAACGGAGCAGCAAAGCAATTCTATAAAAGAAGTCATACAAAAAATTCGATTTCCCACAAGATTTGCTGCGAACATAAACAATCTCATATCAAAGAAGAGTGAATTTGGGCCAGAGATGAAAATGCATGATTGGCATACCTTCATTAAGGTAATTTGCATTCTTGTGTATTTACTATATATTTGTATATTGTGCATGTACTTTTCATTGTATTATGTTAGAAAACAATGAAAAGATCATTTTATAATTGTTGCAATACGTTCTACCTCTATCTCTCCCAGACCACTTCGACAATAATATCAAGCAAGTCATATATGATCTTGGAAAATACATGAGGTAAGTAGTGATGTTTGTTCAATTTGTTGTACAGATATTATATTTGCCATTTGGTTTACTTGTTATGCAATATATTGTATATTATTTTGTAAAGTCTCGTTTATATATTTTTGCATCTTCAATCTCTTTTAGGTGGTTGTCATCTAGAGAAATCCACAAGGAAGATATAAAATATTGGAAGAGAAAAATCCCTCATCTAATGTTTGAAATGCAAAAGTGTCTACCTTCAACTTTTTTCAATGCACAAGAACACTACCTCATACACCAAGTTGAGGAGATCGAATTGTGTGGACCTGTACACACTAGGTCAATGTGGATGGTTGAGAGGAACTTGAAATTTTTGAAGGCTTTGGTTCGACAAAGAGCACATCCTAAGGGTTCTATGGTGGAGGGATATATGGTATACCAAACTATGGTGTACATTACTGAATATCTTCCTAAGTTTGCAGCAAAAATCCACGTAGATCACATTTGGGATCCCAACCCCATTAATAAATTCGAAGGGGAGCACTTGATGGAGAAAGGTAGATTGAAGAAAGTGAGAGGTAATTATAAGATGTTATTGCAGTAAATTAATTCTTCATCTTCTAAATAAATCAGTTGTAAGTGGTCTATTAATTATTTGTACAGTTGGTCGGGAGTGGGATGCGCTACATTTGTATATTGCAAACAATATTGATTGGATGACG
The DNA here is from genome assembly GCF_030272615.1 of Cryptomeria japonica. NCBI lineage: Eukaryota > Viridiplantae > Streptophyta > Pinopsida > Cupressales > Cupressaceae > Cryptomeria > Cryptomeria japonica. The sequence continues at coordinate 285,316,138 of NC_081407.1, read as the reverse complement.
GTGTGGATTGAACGATGTCAACATTCTGGTCGCACATTAACATGGGATGGTGTCGCTTCATTGGTTAAATAAGCTCATCATAATGGAGATTCCAATGTTACACAAAGGGAAATTGGTTTAGCATATGGTTTAAGAGATCAACAGGTACGTATAATTTTATTAATCACCCGTATGTTTATCAACTCATGATGCAATAATTTTAATATGTTAGACATATTGCAGGTCAAACACCACAAGGCTATGTGCTGCAATGGTCATAAATTTTGCATCAAACAGTTGGATGACACGAAGAAAACTTGTGATTCTGGGATAACTATAGTCTTTGAGGTGACCAATATTTCATCTAGAAACGACATACATCCTCAAGAGTCTCAAAATCGATACTATGGCATTTTGGATGATATACTTGAGTGTGACTTTAATTCCTTCAAATTAGTTCTGTTCGTCATCAAATGGTATAGGCTACGACTGAATAAAAATGATCCTGATAGAACTATTATCGAACATGATAATGGATTTACAATGGTTAATACAAGGTCGTTTGAACGAGTTGGGGATGAGCCCTATGTTCTTCCAAGTCAATGTGAGCAGGTATTTTACTTGGAGGTTCCACATAAACTGGGTTGGTCATTTGTTGTTAGACATGATCCAAGAGGAAGGCCAATAATGTATAATGTGATGGAAGAAGAAGATACCAAAGAAGTAGAAGATGATATAGATGATGATCACGATCAACAATTAGTCAATGATGTTCCTGACGGAAATGTACATGAAGAAGAAGCTGATGATGATGATGTTGTTGCTGCTGATGATGATGATGGTGGTGATGGTGATGGTGATGGTGATGGTGATGGTGATGGTGATGGTGATGGTGATGACGATGACGATGACGAACACAATGACGACGACGACGATGATCATCATCATCATCATCATCATCATCATCATCATCATCATGGTCATGATCATGATGGTCATGATGATGAGTTGGATGAAGAAGAAGATCAATGACATGAATGAAATGTATGAGATGCGATTATTATATTATCTATTTAATATTGATATCTTGATAGAAATTGATTTGACTTATATGGTTACATAAATAATTCATATGTTTTGAATTCTAATGCCATTACTTAATTAATTCATGATGCACCTCTAGCTATGTGATAGATGGTGATTTAAAATACATATGTGATGGATTACATGCTTATGATGATACATGTGACATTTTTTGAACTTTGTGTTTATTTATGGAATGTGGACTACTTATTAGCTATGTGATGGATGGTGCTTTATGATACGTATGTGATGGATTACATGTTTATGATGATACATATGTGATTCTTATGATGCTCAATTACATGTATGACGATACATATGTGATGCTTATGATGCTTATGATACTGCAGTATTTATTGTTTATCAAATTACAAATGTAATGCTTATGATGCTCAATTGTTGGTGCAGGAACCTAAACCCCTTTGACGAGGATCATGCACAGTCTCATGGATCGACAGGTATAAGTCAATACACCTTATAGAAATAATATATTTTTAAAAAATTACAAGAAAAACAAACTTCCTCATTTTTTCAAACCTCAACATTAGCAGCAAATCTAATACAATTATCAACACTTGAGGCCCTAGTTGGACTTACTCAAATTTTAATCTCAACACCAACTTTATGACCGACTTCTTCATCAATATTACCCTCATTTGCAAAATATCTCTCTCATTACCAACTAACTCTCTCATTTGATGGTGCACAGGTATCACCAAATAGGTATTTGTCAGATGTGTCTTCCTCGAGTGAGGGAAATGCAGGAATAGAAGAGGAAAGTGAGACATGTAGTAGATCTCAAATAGGGAGATCAACTAGAGGTCAAAAGATTAGAAGAAAATTCAATAAACGCATGGAATTTTTTCTTGCTCAAGGGGGGTCATGTTCTTATGATGATGAGACCAAAGGCAACATTGAGGTGCCCTTGAGGTACAAACATCTATTGAAACAATGTGTACCCAAGGAACTTCCTCCAATAAACACTGATTTTTGTGTTAATGAGAGGATATATCGCATAGCACCTTCGTCATTACATGGTTTGGGCCTATTTTCCATGGACAACATAAAGGTCTATTACAACAAAGTTGCTGAATTGATGGAGTTTGTTGGACCTTGTTACAATTATAATGATTGGATGCAGATTGTTCGATATAAAAAAAGTATGCGTAGGTATGCACTGTCAGCCAATTATATACAACAAAAAGATAATGATCAAAGTAAACGAGTGGTTGTATACATTGATGGAAGGCCAAAAGCAACAGGGAATATTGCAGGTTTTATAAATAGTACACGACCTGGGTCAACTAATAAGCAACCCAATTGCATATTTGAGGCACGTGAGGGAAATTGTGTGTTTGTATGTGCGATAAAATCAATAAGTGTAGGGGAAGAGCTGCTAATCGATTACAATTTGAATCGTATCGATACAAACAAAGTTACTATCATGGAGGTGGTATGTACTATATATATACCATTTAAGCCAACTTCCAATTAATGAATCCAATAAACCATTGTATTATTAAGTTTTTTTGCTAAGTCTATTGGTTTCATTTCGCTAACGTTTTTATATTTTTTCTTTGTCACAGGGCCACATGGATCCACCACATAGCACAGATAGGGGTGTAGGTCCCAACACTTCTACGAAGTAGGTAAACCTCATTGTAATTGTACAAATTAGATAGAAGCAAACTGTTACATTATGATCTTTTCTTGAGTGTTTTGAAGTAATTTTGATAGTGTTAATTATATTCTTGTCACAGACAGATGTTCGGGATAAGGGAAAGGAACCTGCAGTACCTTAGCACCTCCATAGGGATGTGGGGCACTTGACAGTGTTATGCGCTGATGACATCGCACTTAGCGCAAACCCTATACAATTTGTACAAAAGAATATTAGAAAAATTAGGCAAGAGATTGTTGATTTGGCAACCATAAGCCCTCAGACTAATGAGATAACAAAGAGGGTGCAACTATTGTTGCGGACAATGGAAAACTTGCAAGTAAGCAGTAATGAAAGCTTTAATCATAACAAAAGTTCAATAATGGTTTATATTTTTTTCTCTTTTATGTCATTAACTAAAATATGTATGTGTTGTTTTTACAGAAATTTATAGGCCTCATCATCCTGGTGGTGATGAGGGTATTGTGGGTAGTTCAGGTGATGACCATGTTCTATATATTAAAACCACTCCTTTGGACTTGTGAACTTGCTTTTTTAATGTTTTACATATTTAATGTATTACTCTTCAGGTGCTGACATGGGTCCGAGGTCGACCCCAATTGTATTGTCGACTGCAATGTCAGCAACATGTAGCATGCAGACATCGTCTGTTGCACCGGCTCGTGTTGACCCGCCCACTGGTGGTAGATCCCTCTTTTTCTCTCTCTTTCGTTATGTGTTTATTACCCTTGAAGTGTTCTTTCTTGGAGGCATTTCATAGTGGATTCATTTACTGTGGCAGGAGATGCGCATGAGGATGCGCCAGAGGCGAGTACTGGTGATAACATACCATCATTTCCTGGATCTTCCCATATTGCTAGTACGGGAACGTTGCAAGCCACATTGGTGGTGAGCGACGAAGAATTGATTCCCTTGAAGATACAGAAGGTTCCAGGTAATTTAAAATTATTATTATATATAGTCTAATTGTAATTTACTTATTGATCACTCATTTTGGACTAATGGTCCTATGTTTTTTTTGTAGGAAATGATATTTTTTATAAAAATCTTAATGACATTACATTGCAGATATTTGGGCCCACCATACGTAAAAGGTGGAACATCATACGTGAACTAACCCTTATCCACTATTTTGATTTCATATCATTGCTAGAATAGTTTTCCTTTTATCCATTTCTTGAACTATATCAAAGGTAGCTTCAGTTTCTTTCTAAATCTAACAGGTTTGTTTTTTCTTTAAAGGTGGAATGACCAAGAAAAAAAGTTAAAAGATGAACTCACAAACCATATGGTAGGGTTGTTTGGAAATGACACATTCGACAAGACTAAGCTCCTGGAAAAAGCTGGCACATATCTAAAGTATGTGAGGGACCAATACAGGACACATTTAGAGAAGAACGTAAAGTATGAGCATCCCCCCATGATTCCAGAGAGGGAGTGGAAGGACCTGATTTTGGATGCAAAGGAGAGAATTGAAAGGGAAAAAGGAAATACACCACCAGACACCAGAAGAAGGTATGTGATACTATTAAGAATGTGAATATGTACTAATTATTCATTATATTTATATAATCTAACATATTTCAAACTTTTCATAGATTGAGTGACACGTCAAAGGCAACCAAGGCAAGACAAGAAAAGCATGGGCAACACAAACTCAGCTCTGGTGGTTATATGAAACTTGCCGCATGAATTGTAAGAATCGGTAAATTAAGTATCACATCAAAATATTTATAAATTGTAAACAATTTTTTTTTTTATCAAACAATACAAGCAAAATTCACAATACTAAGCAAAAATGCAGGGCTCTGAATTCAATAGACCGCCCACGGAAGATGACAAGAGAATTGGCTACCAGCAAGGCTATATAGCTGTGGCTGAATGGCTACGAGAATTGAGTGGGCAAACACGAGATTCTGATGCATCTGTCACAATGGTAAATAAGCTAAATGAAAATTATTTCAAATTGAATACTTAACCAATAATCTATTTGATGTTAAGTTTCAACATAAAGTGACTATATTTTTTTTAAATAAGCAAGCAATGATAACACTGCACGTGACATTGGAATGCAGCATGATAATCGTGGAACAGAACCTGTACATGAAGGTCCGGATGTACATCCTAGTAGTGGAGGTATTCATTTGCTATTCAAATTTTTTTATGTAATTATTAATACAATTAAACATCTTAAATTGAAAATTAGTGTAGTAATTAATGTAACCTTTATTGTTAATATTTTAGAGCATGTAGTCGGTGGTGACCAAGTGGAGCATGATCCGGGTAGACAACATCAGGAACGTGATGTTCCCCAATCAGGTAAAGAGGACCACTGTTATTCCTTTAAATAAATTTAATTGCAATTGGTGTATTGATTAATGTAACATTTCGTATTTCAACTGCAGAGGATCTAGAGGGTGTTCAGCATGTCGAGATTGAGGCTAGAAAAAATGATGTGGAAGATGATGTGGCCCCATCAGGTAAAGAGTGTAACGGTTGTGTTCTTTAAATTAATGAAATACTTGTAACAATAATAAAAAAATGTTTTGAATTTAACCCAATTCTTTGTTATTGCAGAGGACCCCCCTTTGGTTCAGCATCCTCGTCCTTTGTATAGGACTAGGCATACATCAAGAGCATGAGAAGAGGGCAGAACATCCGAAGATGGGGGAAATGATGAAGAAACCGATGTTCCACTTAGTCTTTTCATAGCTTCAAAGAAAAAACAAAGAAAGAAATGATTGTAATCTACCTTATTTGATAATGATTGATTTTTATGTGTTAATGAATGTAATTATGTGCTAATGAATATTCATGAATGATATGTGTTGATGATTATTGATGAATGTTGCATTTTAATGAAAGTTAATGAATTTTATGTGTTAATGAACGTTATGTGATAATGAATGAATGTTATATTTTAATAATGGATGAAAGAATGAATGAATGTTAGATTTTAACGGGGAATTTAGAGTGATGTTGGGCGGGGGGCGAGGGGTCAAATGAGCTTCCACCTTCACGTGGTTGGCCCTATTAAGTAGAGAATATTAAACTATTCTCGAAACAAAGCTAAGCTCAATAAGATAACACACTTTTCAATATTTCATTATGTTGCACATTTAATCTTATTGAATAATGTATGTATATTGAATCTTAATTGCAGGGTCCGACAGAGCCAACACGAACAACACCATGGTGCGACTGCAAAAGTTGTGAATATGCCTCATCATGAATAAAGTTGAATTAGCGCATTCTCTGTAAAATCTCAAATGCTCTATACTTTGGAAGTTTTGAAATTTTTATGATCATATCGGTCCCTTGCCTAAAAGCTTTTTTCCTTGATTTGTTTGTGATACACATTGAGAGATTTTTGTTTTCCTTTTATTTATGCATGTCTTAACCATTCTCCACATGCTTCCCATTCTTATTTAGATTGTTGTATTTTTACCTATGTTGGATTTCGTAGTTCCACGTACATGTTTTCTATGTTCTGTGTAACTGTATGAAAAGGTGTAAAATGTGGGTATAGTCCAAAATCTTGATTACCAACAAGCTATTGTTGTTTAATAGTTCCAGTGTTTGTATTAATTGAAACAGTTTAACCCTTTTAACATGTTTCATAGCAAACCTGCACTTTGTATGCAATCTTATTGTTACAATTCAATTACTGAGGTGATGTGATTTATCTTGACAATAGAATGTCGGAATTTATCTGAATTTATCTTGACAATAGAATGTCACAATTTAATACCATTATCCATGATGAAAACTACCAAAAATGGAAATTTATCTTAGTTCGCAATTACAAAATGCTTTTGTATAGGCCTCTTGAAGATTAAGTACATCAAATTGAGACTTTATAAATTGAGTGTATGTATTAGCAATCTCCCAAATTGTTCAATGGTCTCCAAACCTTGTCAATTTTTTATTTTTATTTTAACTCAAATATGTATGGTATAGGCATATCATTGGTTGTGTGATTTTTTTTTTCCTTAAATGCTTCTACGACCAAAAGAGACAAGTTTTAGATGAAAATGGGGTCTTCTGGGCCTTTCTGACACAATGGTAGGTTCTTTAGACCTGAAAATGCCCCAAAAACTAGTCGATTGCCTTAAATTACAAACAAATCCTTATTTGTGAGCATGCTTCTTGATCTCCAATTTTGGTGGAATGAAAGATAATATTGAATTTCTCAAACCTTTTGGATGCTTTGAAACCACCAAAAAAAAGCTACTTTGATCATTGAAATGTTGTAGTGACTTGGATAAAAAAAGAAAATTAAGTCTAAATTTTAGAAGTTAGTTTTTTCTTGTCAAATTGTTTTCAATTTTCAAATCATCCAAGGATGCAAGAGGAGTATATTTTGTTATGACAAGATAAAAAAAAACTTAGAATCTTTTGAAACCATTGAAACACAGGGACCCCTTCCCCCCCTCCAAAATCCCTATTTTTTCAAGATGCAATAATTAGGGGAAACATCCCCTTGCCGCACCACTTAGGGACATCCTAGGGACTCCAAGGAGTCTCTTGACCATCTTGAGGATGCCTATGAGTCTCCCATGGCCCCCAATTAGAAACTCCAATTCTAAACAAAAATGGTGAAATTATTGTGAAAATGTCATCTGTATTAAAGGTTTGGCAATGCCCCCTAACCTTGATGGGGGCTCTGCCCCAAACCCCCCACAAGGGGCACTACCCATTGACCCCAAACTTCTACCCACCATTCTTATTGTTAATGCAATCGTTTCCATTTTTTTTATGTTGACTAGTTTAAACACTTGGTATGCCAAAGTTTCATCTACAATTCTTATACTTATTCTTAGTTTGTTCCCAAAGTTCCAAAACTCTACCACCATTGTTAATGTTCAAATTTCAATGCAATCATTGACATATTTTTAATGTTTATTGTAAAATTTACATAGTGTGGCAAAGTTTTATTTACAGTTGTTATACTTATTTTATACACATCCTTTTATAATTAATTTTTTAAGTTATATATATATATATATATATATATATTTGCATCCCACCCCGCCCCCTTCGTCACTCCCCTGTCGTCCCCAAACTTAAGCCCTTGGTATGTTAAGATATGAAAGCTCACAATAGTTTCATTTGATATGTTAATTGAGGAAAAACCTACAATATATAGCTTCCAAGATTCCAAACCCATGAGGATCATGAAGAGGTAGAAAACCAAAAAAAGAAATTGCTTATCCAATCCAAATTTGTGACAAGGAAAAAGTAGAATCTCAATCAAAGAAGGAGAATGTGCAACTCATTATCTTATTCTACCTAAGTAAAAATATTACTTAATTAAGCTTTTTAATAGTGGAATATCACACTTAGGATAAAACATATCCAAGGTAAGTAAAATATTACATTGATAGGCTTCTTTGGTTGCTCTAAAAGTGGTGCCTTATGAATTATGTTCTTGGATACTAAAGTTTCCAAATTCTGGGCACTCTTGATAGCTTCTCGTAGAGATTGTGATTCGAAGGCTTTAACCAAACCTTTCAATGGTTTATGTTGATGTGTTTTTTATGCACCATGCAACACAAAATAAAATACTAAGTATTCTATCCTCTCTTGAACAAAATCCTCCCAAGTGCTAAACTACGTGATCAAATGGGATGACTCCAAGATTCCAATAGTCAGGTCTTGACTTTATATTGCAGATAGACTCAATGATTGTGATGTGATATCTTCTGGAATCACAAGGGGGACTTACGTTGCTTGGGTCAAGACCTATCCATTCTCATGTTTCATGATTGATTTACACTCCATGATTTAGGTCTTGAGCAACATCTCGACTTAGCCAAATTTTGTTTTTTGTACCCTAATTCTTTAATTTTGACCCCTTACTAGCATTGCCTTAGGTTTTATTGGAATTCTTGCTTCTCTAGCATGGGCGGATTTCTAGGGTTCATTCGCACAAATTGCTCTTGATGAGCAAGCTAGTATCATGACCATGACTTAAACAAAATTTTAACTTAGTCAAATTGTCTCCTCCCAACTTCTATGAGTTCATCGGCTTCATTCTTCATCATTTGGATGTCTTTTGTCATTGGAAGGTAATTCTTGACCACCATACCTCAATCTTGACCTATGCTACCCTAAAACCCTAGAACCTAGTCATGTTTACAGTTGAGATCTTGGTGACTTGATCACTTAATACAGCTTAATCATGCAGGTCTCATCTAACTCTGACTCCAACACTTAAGCAAATCAACCCTAGCAACCAAGTACTTTGGGAAATATCTTGTAACTTGACAACATTGGTAATGATGGAGGAATGGAAGGTGAGACCTATAGAGGTGAGAGAGAGAGAGAGAGAAGGTGAGAGGAAGAGATAATGACCTGGAGAGGTTAGAGAAAGAGAAGTAGAGAGGGAGAGAAGAAGAGAGGGATGGAGAAAGAGACCTAGAGAGGGGAGAGAGAAGAGAGATAGCAGAGAGGGATAGAGAAGAGAGATAGAAGAGAGATACCAATGTCAATCTTTTTCTATAAAAAAAAATTTCCCGAGAACTCGGCCTATCGTCGGAATTCCGACTCCACAGGGTAAAATTCCGATAGAGGAGTGTCGTCGGATGCACAACATCCTCGTCGGAACTCTCCTGGAGGCCGTCATAAAATTCCGACAGAGGAGTGTCATCGGAGGCACAGCATCCTCGTCGGAACTCTCCTGGAGGCCGTCATAATTACGACGGCCTCCAGGAGAGTTCCGACGAGGATGTTGTGCATCCGATGACACTCCTCTGTCAAAATTTTACCCTATGGAGTCGGAATTCTGACGAGGATGTTGTGCATCCGACGACACTCCTCTGTCAAAATTTTACCTTGTGGAGTCGGAGTTCCGACGAGGATGTTGTGCATTCGACGACACTCCTCTGTCAGAATTTTACCCTGTGGAGTCGAAATTCCGATGATAGGCCAAGATAGCGATGGTATTCTTTCTGGGTATGAGCATCCATGGCGGTCGTCGGAAAAGTTGGAGGTGATGTCGGAATTGCGACGACCACAAGGATAGTCGGAACTTCCGACAAAAAGTTTTCGACGACTTTTTTTGTTGATAGTGCGACGAAATTTCGTCGGAATTCCGACGATTTGCCATTGAAATTTTGACCCGAATGTACTAGTGATGGGATAGATGAATATGGCTATCGTTTATGGGATTTTGAAAATAAGAAAATAATTAGAAGTAGAAATGTTATATTCAATGATAAGGTTATGTATAAAAAACAGATGCAGGAAAAGAAGCATGAACATGACAAACAAGAGTATGTGGTGTTGGATGAGATTTTTGAAAATGAAATGCCACAGGTACCTGATGCTCAGCAACAACAGATTATCCCACAAACTCCTACAAGTGTTAGACGTTCTACGAGGTCAAGTAGACCCCCTGAAAGATTTTCTCCTTCTTTGTATTCTATTTTATTAACTGATTCTGGTGAACCAGAAGAATATGAAGAAGCAATGCAGGTGGATGTCAAACAACAGTGGGATCTAGGCATGAAAGAGGAGATGGACTCCTTGATGAAAAATAAGACTTGGGACTTAGTCCCTTTACCTGCAAAAAAAAGAGCCTTGCCTAACAAATGGGTTTATCGGCTGAAGGAGGAGGAAGGAGGTCAAAAAAGATATAAGGTCAGACTTGTGGTAAAAGGTTTTGCATAGAAAAAGGGTATAGATTATGATGAAATATTTTCTCTAGTTGTAAAAATAACTTCAATTAGAACTGTACTTAGTCTTGTGGTTGCAGATGATTTACATCTTGAACAATTAGATGTCAAAACAGCTTTTCTCCATGGAGATTTGGAGGAGGAAGTTTGCATGCTGCAACCACAGGGATATGAGGTCAAAGGTAAGGAGAACTTGGTGTGCAGGTTGAAGAAAAGTTTGTATGGCCTAAAGCAAGCACCGCAACAATGGTATTTAAAAATTGATAGTTTCATCGCTGAACACGGTTATCATAGATGTCATTCTGATCATTGTATATATTTTAAGAGATTGGATAATGATAGTTATATTATCATGTTGCTTTATGTTGATGACATGCTTGTTGTTGGGTCTAACATGCAACATATAAATGATCTTAAAAAAAATTAGCTAGATCATTTGCTATGAAGGATTTGGGTGCAGCTAAGCAAATTCTCGGTATGAGGATTACACGGGACAGGAAAAATAGAACCTTGAATTTGTCCCAAAGAGAATATATAAAGGTGTTGAAAATATTTAACATGCAAGATGCAAAAGCAGTTAGTACACCTTTGACTAGTCATTTCAAATTGACTAAGGAGATGTGCCCAAAGGCACAGGAAGAGGTAAACAAAATGTCTAACATCCCGTATTCATCAACTGTTGGCAGTCTGATGTATGCAATGGTTTGCACAAGGCCAGCTATTGCACATGCAGTGGGAGTTGTGAGCAAGTTTATGAGTAATCTAGGTATGGAACATTGGAATGCTGTGAAATGGATTCTTTGGTATTTGAAAGGAACTACTACGAAGGCATTATGTTTCAAAGGATCTAATGCTGCTCTGAGTGGATTTGTTGACTCTGATCTGGCAGGTGATATTGATTCACGGAGGAGTACTATAGGGTATGTTTTTACTATAGGGGGAACTGCAGTCAGTTGGATTTCTAGGTTGCAAAAGGTTGTTGCACTTTCAACCACTGAAGATGAGTATGTTGCTGCTATAGAAGCCAGCAAGGAGATTATTTGGTTACAATGTTTTCTAGAGGAATTGGGTCAGACACAGGAGGATCGCCCATTGTATACCGATAGCCAGAGTGACATTCACCTTGCAAAGAACTCTGCTTTTCATTCAAGGACAAAGCACATTCAGCTCAGGTACCATTTCATCCGGATTGTTTTGGAGGAGGGTCAGTTGCGGCTTGAGAAGATTCACACAAGTGAGAATCCTGCTGATATGTTCACGAAGGCAGTTCCACATGAGAAGCTGATTTCTTCATCAGTTTCTATTGGTCTTCTTAATTGACAAGTGTGGAATTTATACCAGTCAAGTCCAAGTGTTTTATCTAGTGGATGTTGCAAGTACAGTGGTGTTGTCTTGTATCAGTCTCCAAGTGGGAGATTGTTTGGTGTGGAGCCTGATCAGTCTCCAAGTGGGAGATTGTTGATATGTGGCGACTAATCAGCAAAGTATTGTACACTCAACACGTATCCTTGCCGAGGTCTGGGCCCGAGCTAGGCCCCGAGAAAGCGGGCAAAGCCCACTGCGAGGGTTCGGGGGCGTCAACCCCCGAGAAAAAAAAATTTGTCGTTTTTTGTTGATGAAAACCAACATTGTAATAAAACCCTAAAAAGGCCGACTTTGTTTGTTGCCCTAAAAACGCATGTTATAAGCGGCTGGGATGCTTAAGGCATGGTAAGGTTGATGTACTATTTTTGCTAGATAATAAGAAAAATTGGACAGTTGTGTATGGTGGACGTAACCCATTCTGGGTGAACCACGTTAAATCTTTGTGTTATCTGTGTCCTGTTTTATTTCTTTATCTTTTGTATTTAAATATGAATATAATTGTTAGTTCATATTTGCTTCGGATCTGCTTGAAACCTTAACAAATTTAGCACTAGAGATGCAAGATAAAATCCATTTGCACCAAAATTTGGAGAAGCCAAATTTGAGTAAAACTTGGTTGAGGAACTACCAATTCACTTTGTTGTAGGCTTTCATCATGTCAAGTTTAATGATCATGGATTCCAACTTATAAGTTGAGGTAGAATGAATGATTAGAGTCCCTTCTAGTTGTTTCCTTCCCCGGAATAAACCCACCTTGTTGCTAAGAGATGATTTTTGGAATAATCTAGGCCAGTCTAATTAAGATTGCCTTTGTAACTATTTTGTAAATAGTATTAGAGAAACTGACCTAAAATCTACAAATGAAGAAGGAGAAGCCAACTTAGGGATAAGCACAATATGTGTAGTATTGATTTGCTTCAACATGTAGGCACTCTTTCTTGATTCCTCAACCACCCTCCAAACATCAATCCCTAAAAAACCTAGCATTTCTAGAAGAGCAAGCATGATATATATATATATATATATATATATATATATATATATATATATATATATATATATATATATATATATATATATAAACACACCATTAAACCTGCACAAAAGCTCAAACAAGAGGATTAAAGCAAGCTAAAACAAACAAACAAACAAACACAAAGAAATCTAGGGTTTTAACAAAAAAAAATCTACCACTAAAAGAAACAATACCCATGAATACAAATCTAAGCATGGAGTTTTTCATACTCCATTTCATATCCATGCCCTTGTAAAATAATGGCTACATTGCTTTTCCCCTTCAACCTAGACAAACCAAAATGAATGAAATGAAGAAAGAAAGTTTTTTTTCTATTGTTTCTTTTAGGATCAAGGTCTCTACATGTTGCCCTAAAATCTAAGGGTGGAGATCGATAGAGTTAATCAAACGGTTGTGGTTTCTTGCACATTCCATTAGGGTTTGGTCAAAAGGTAAATAAAGTAAAATTAATTAATCCTAATTAGCTCCATGGTGGGGGCCTATGTTGCTAGGCACCTATCACTTGTGCTAAGAAAAACAACTTAAGAAGTCAATTTAATATTGGATTTAAAATGAATCTAATTAGTGGAAATTCCATATTTAAATTGGATATAAGTAAAAGAGAACCTTGAAGAGAAACAATTGGATATAAGTAAAAGGAATCTTAAAGAGATAAACAAATGATAAATGTTTTAGGGAGATTATTGAGCCAAGTGAGGAAGTTAAATATGTGGTTAAAACTTAAGTATTATATCAGTTGAAATTAAATAGATTTTACTGAACCTAGATATTATCATTTGTATATTAAGTATAGGGCAAATAAGGAGGATAGAGATTTGAAAAGATGTAAATTTAAATGTTTGAGATTTTTTTTAAATTAAAAATTTTAAAGTATTTAATTTAAAGACTAAAACCTTTTATCATGGAATATTATTCCTAGAGAGAGGACCTTAATATAGTGGTTATCTATCGAATTTGTTCAGTTAGTTAATGATTATTAATTGACTTAATTAAGGGGGATATATCTTAATGAGTTATTGTTAAATTAAAGTATGGTGGCGTAGCTTGGGGCGCTAGGTGTGCACAATTGATTTGAGAGACTCTCAATTTAATTTATAGTTGAAATTAACAGTTGAAAAAAAAAATGTTATGCATTTAGTCAAAATTTGGTGGTCAAGTTTAGGTTGTGTCATGTTTTCTTCTTGAGTAAGGAGTGGGCATGACATGAGGCACCATATATTAGACTAGAGTGGAGGTCCAATGCAAATGTGAAACTCTAGTTCTCTCCATGTTGGAGCTTCTCTAATATGCAAGCATGCATACCATCTCATATATTATTTCTCTACATATTTAGTACAAGCTCAAAAACATTATTTGCATAATTGAACACTAGGGAAGAGTCTACACAATTCTCTTTCTTCAAAGCCCTTACAGTCCCTTGAGCCTAGCAAGCTTCTCTAAAGTTGTAGTTGAAGCATAGGACTAAAAAAAATTTGTACATGAGAAGCAGTTCAACATGTTGGATAGGTTATGTTTCTCTCTCATTTTGACATGCTTCTGAGTAGTTGCTTGAACAAATCGCCAAATTCTTAGAATAATAAGGCAATTGGAAAGGTGCAAATGACAAGGAGCACTTGCAAATTTTACAAATTGACTTAGGAATAGTAACATTTTGTATCCACTTTCTCCTCTATATAGTTTCTTTGTATGGCATGAGTTGCAAAGATATCATTTAGTCATAATCACCTCACTATCTAATAGGCATTGTTGAACCTATACTTGATCATTTATATTCACATTTATCAAATGTCTTCTCTATTTACATAGTGATTTTTTTTAATTGCGAGATGTGATATTACTCATGACCAGATATGAGGTAATGAAAAGATCTCCATGATGAATTGTCCTCTTTTTAAAATGGTTACCTTTCCTTAAATTTCCAACAAGATGTTGCTATTAATCTAATTTGTTTAAAGTTGCATTTGAGTCTTTCCAAACTAATCTTGTGAGCAAGTAATTCTATGAACATTTTGGAGCAAGAATTTGAGAAAGCTTAGCAAACTTGCATGGCAGCAAAAAAATTGATGGGTAGCCACTGAACCAACTCCATCATGGATCTTTACCAACCTATTATTTTGTATTCTTCTCTCAGTTTCTCTATCAATCTCAAAGATGATAATCTGAATGATGTTTTGACCTAAGGAGATCAACGGTTTATATATCATAAAACATTTAAATTTCAACCGCTAGGGCTGGGTAGGCATTTCTTGATCAAATATTCCTTTTTCCACTTTTAAGTTAATGACATGATGATCTATCTTACCTTTCCAAAGTTAGGAAGATTTTTGAAATTCTAAAAATGGTGCAAAGAACCATATCATTATGTGAAGTGATTCATATGAATGTAAGAAACCATAATCTCTAGAACAAGGGCCGGAAGGAAAGAAGGAATGCAAACTAATAAATGTCTTTGAAAAGACGATACACACAAAAAAGGTTGAAATCAGTTGTCCTTGATTTCGGCATGGCCAAAATCGTGGTCCAACCCCTATGAAACTTGTCCATTCCTTAGCCTACGTCCTCCAAGGTCAGTCAACTTCCCTCATAAGTCGTGTCGGTTTGCGTCTTCATTTTTTTTTTCATTTTCATGTTTTTGCCTTCATCTTTTATTTTATCTTTTGTCTGCACTTCGGGTTTTAAAACCTCGAAATGCAGTGTTTCTTGTGTTTTCCTGCACATCGGGTTTTAAAACCCGAAGTGCAGTTTTGGTCTGCATTTATGTGCAAGTCTAAGTGCAAGTTAGGGAATTTTTCCCAACCTGCAACTTTGTCTTTATGTGCAAGTTGGGAAATTTTTCCTGACCTGTAGGTCTACGTGTAGGTCAGGGATTTTTTCCCGACCTACAAGTTCGCCTAAGTGCAAGTCGAGAAATTTTCTCGACCTGCAAGTCTACCTTTATGTGCACGTTGGGAAATTTTTCCCGACCTGCAAGTCTAAGTGTAGGTCACGGAATTTTTTCCAACATGCAAGTTCGCCTAAGTGCAGGTCGAGGAATTTTTCCTGACCTGCAAGTTAGGTTTTGCCCTTCTTGCATATCGGACTTTAAAGTCCGATATGCAATCTTTGATTGATTTTCCTTGCACATCGGACTTTAAAGTCCGATGTGTGAATTTTGAGTTTTTCCCTTGCGGATCAAACTTTAAAGTCCGACCTGCAAGTTTTTTCCCATTTTGTCTCCCAAGTCATTTATGACTCCTGTTTCTTGTTCTGATTGATGAAATTTGCTCGTCCGATGGTGATCATTTTCAAAACACTAATGATCCATGTTGAAATGTTTGAGCCCTCTCCCAGCAAATCGACAGAGAAAAGAAGATGCACTGATGAGATTGTTGATATGGCACCAGACAAAGCTAAGATGCAAGTTGCTTTGACTTGTTTATAGAATTTCAGAAATCCAATGAGGAGAAAGATGAATAAAGTGTCCCCTTTTTGACACTTTCTTTTCATGTAGTTGCATTGTTAAATGCTGCAAGTTTTCTCATAGCTACATATTTTCTTTCTGTTGTAGTTGTAGTCAAGTGGAATTGTGCAGTTGAATTAGTCAATTGTGCCCACATTTTTCTCCACTCTTTTCCTATGTAAGGAAGACCCTCATTTGTAAATATTTATCTTGAATATGCTTAGCAAAACTCTGCCAAATTTTTATCTCAATTAAAACTTTGTGCTTTTGATGTAAAAAAATGGATTGAATGAAATAAAAATAGCAACCCGCTAGTTTCCAAAATTTGCGTTGGACTCAAGATTGTGATTGTGATTGTGATTGGAATCATTCTTATGTTTAGTTCTCATAATCATTCTTTGTGATCCTGAATCTTTTGGTGAAATTGTTAAAGTTTATGAAAGAGCTTTCCAATTGTGGAAGTAGACTTTGTACTCCTTGCATATTTGGGAAATTTTTTGATGTTAAGTGATTAGTGGTAAGCTTTGTATTGCTGCCATTACTTGTAGTTTTAAGGATTGGTGAAATACACTTGAAGACTTTGAGCTGCAAGTTGGATTTCTTACCGTTTGTGATAATTAGCTTAGTTAAAATTACATTCAAGAAAGACTTTGTGCTTCTTGATTGTAAGCTTTGGTATAATTTGTTGGATTAGTTTGTTCATTTCTTTAAGTATCAAAAGTGATAGAGAATTGTAACAAAGTGGAGGGAGAATACATAAACTCTGAAAAAAAAGAGTTATATGCCCAAAACTTACCCACAGATTTTAGTTTCTTGTTAATTAGAGAAGAAATTTCAAAGGGAACCTCCCCTTGATAAGAAGAGAGATTAATTTCTCAACATAGCTATGTGTGAATCATATATTTTGTCATTGGTACGCTAGTGACAAAATATTCACCCAACAAAATCAGACCATATATTGCATATTTGTAGTGAGAACAATGCATGAGCTTGTGTATGTAATTTGAGATACATCTCATTGATGGTATAGATAGGACATAATCATTCATGTATATAAGCTCAACGAAATTAACTTCCTTACATGTAAAAAATATTTAGGGGCATCTCCATAGAGAATCAAACTTAGATTGTTGCTCTATATTTGTTGCTCTTTCTTCCCATTTCAAGACCTTGTACCTAACCTTGAAACTTGACTCTATGGAATATCAAATAAGCACTTTAAAATCTACTGATAGCTCTTAATTGAATCCCAACGGGTTCCCTCTTCTCTTCTAGTTCTAATAGTTTTATAAGCCTAACCTCCATGGCTTTCTTTTCTTATTTTTTTGTTTGTTTAGTCATTTTTTTGCTAAGAGACCTAGAAATAACAGGGAAGCCTCATTACCATGTAGTAAAGTGAAGGGCACATATTGATTGCCCATTTTGGGTTTAAGCATTCTACTTGAAATGCTAGCTCGAGGTGTTGGTGTCATCCCTTTTAGTGCTCAAAACCAATCCTCTTAATGATCCTAATTACACTCTTTTTGTGAATTTGACAAATCCATTACCCTAGGGGCAACAATTTGACATTGTTTCATATAAATACCATACCTCAAAGAAAATTCAAATAATTTTACATTAATGAACACTTTTTATTTGTCTTACATAATTGAATGAGGAACCCCAAACCTTGAGATAATACTTTACAAAAAAAATCAACTACTACTGCCTTTATGGCTTCCTTCAATGGAACTGCTTCTATCCACCTCATTAAGTAGTCAATTAATGTAAGAATCCCTTTGTACCCTACATGGTAAATAATATTTATCATGCCAATAAATTCAATATCCCACTGACCAAATGGCCGATAGGTAGGGGACAATTTCCACTCTTTTGCACATAGAATTGGCGTTATTATTTTCTCACCCATTGATGGCAATCTGTGAACATGGTAGGCCACTGATATCTATCTTGCATAATATTTGTGGTTGTGATAGAGAAAAAAAATGTATCCCCGAACAATCCTTGATGGAACTCTTGGAGTAACATATGTACTTGGTCTTTATCTACATGCCTAAGTAGGATCCCATCGAAAAAATTGGAAGAGTAAACCATTGACTAATTCCCTTCTATCTGATGAAGATAAATCACTAGGGTACTACCAGGTTTCCATGAATTGAGTTCTTTCATCAATCCATGACCTTGGCTCTCCTTCATTTGCAAAGTGTTGAACAGAATTACTATCAATATTTGCTTCTTGAGAACGAGTATGTGCATCTTGTTGTGAATTCAAAGGTGTTTCCTCTGGAGACAAATTTGACAGACCTTTTGGCTTGCAAATGAAGTACAAAATGAATAATACTGCAAACAGTAAAGTACCTGAAGAAGCAATTATTAGCGTAAATTAGTGAACAATGAACATTAATTACAATCTCAATAAACACATTGTAATCTTGAAACCAAACTTCGTTACAAAATTATTATCATTTTGTTCTGATAAATTTGAGACTGAACTAACCATCAAATATGAGATATGTCTGCCAGCGAGTCCTATATGAGACCTCAACCTTCCAAAAATCAACACCATCCTGCATGGTAAATGGAAGTAAAGACAAACAAAATATTAAATTATGAGAAGCAAAAATTCAGGTGGTCATTCACCGTCTAAAATATGACTGCAAAGTTTACATGAAAATATTATCAAATATCAATTAGTAAATATCTAAAATAATCAAAATTTGAGGGAAAAATGTAAATATGTAAAGGTCCCATGAAAATGTTCTAAAGCAAACAATTGAAAAGAATATACCATAATTGTATGAATTTAATAATTTTATCACATAATTTATTATGAAAAGAAGAAATTAATATTCAAATTGTCACCATCAGATTTTATCAACGGTTTAAAAGAAACCAAAAACTAAAACTTGATCATCATGCATTGATCAATTTCACAACTTATAAATGATGGTGTAGTAAATCTTGAGCAAAAAGTCTAGATATGATAAACTCAATATATACTTTAAAGGGTGACAAATCATATGAATGACTTTCAGGACTGGCATGCATAGAAGTAACTCATTTAAGAGATTTATTGGCAAGTTCCTTGGATATTCCAACAGAAACAACTTTGATTCCTCTACTTCAACTACTTTTTTGAAATGTTACAGAAATAGAAAGGATTTGCTAGCGCAAACATCCCAACACAATTATTAAAAACAGTGAAGAAATGCAAATGACTGCAGAACATGGAGAAGAATGAAGCTACATCACATATACACATTATTTTCGTAGGAAACCCAACACATGGAAACTCAAGCAAGGAAATGGGTTGTGCCTCTGTTCTTCCAATATATTCCATCAATTAGTAAAATGCAAATTGTAAAAAGTGGCTCCAAATAGATTAAATCAAGTACTATGGATTTAAATAATCTCTCTTTCACCATATTAGTACTATCTGTCCCGCAAACTCGGGCTATAATTTTCTATGTTGCTCAAACTCTAAAACAACTGCTGTTTCTAAGGGTGGTGTTTCTCAGATCATGAGATGTTCCTTTCTTGAGCCAAGGATTCAGGTGGCTGCTAAGAAAGATGTAGCTACTGATCTGGGGCCCCTATAAATACTAAGTTGACTCTTTTTGATCTGCTATTATTATGATTCTAGGTATCAGTTTGAGTTGTGGTCAGTTTCAAGTTTTGTATGCTGGGCTCTGCCTTGTGCCTTGCTGGTTAGGCCATTTAGTTTTTTGGGTTCTCAATTTAGCCTTTACAGGTTTTGTCTTCACCAGTTTCACCAGCCCCTTTTGTACAAGTGCTTTTAATTTTAAAGGTTGAAATCCCCTATAGAACCCTCAATTTACCTATTAAAACAACAAACATGGCCATCAACTTTGTAGGGACACTACCCATCAGTCACAGCCCCTAATCCATGTATCTAACTTATATCCTTATTATTTTCACTTCACCTATCATATTATTATTATATAATATTATTTTGTATTTCAATATGTAATAATATTACATATTTACTAGGTACACCTAATATGTATATTATAGTTGCACATGCTAATATATATTTGTCCTGGAAATATTTTCCATGTAGATGCCCTAAAATTGATCAAAAGAATGGAATTTCTCTATTAAAATTAATTTAAAAATGTATGAAAAAGCTTCTACCCTGGTGCTATCTTTGTAAACTGTTAAAAGAACAAAATATCCACTTTCATTTTCATTAGCATTAAAAATGAACGAGAGAGTTTTTAGTTTATAAAAGTGTGATGGATCCATACTAAACCATCCAATGCGAAAAAATCCTGAAAAATTTGTGACATTAGTAAATACCTGTGGCTTATCAGGAGTTGTCAAGAGGCCAACCTTGGAGCCCCTTAGTGATGGTAAAATTTTGCATGATTTCACATCCAGTGGACACCAAGAATTTGCTGTCTCTGTCTCATATGTTTTACTTTTGATCTCCATACAAAATTTTATCTGTATAATGATCATTAAATAAATTCAGAGAAGTGAAGAATGATAACCACCAAACAGAATAAGATCTCCACTGTATGTAACAATGTTCTAGAAATTCACTTACTTCAACACTCTCTTCATTAAGATTTCCTAATCCAAAATAGTAATCATTATCACTAACAGCTTGAAAACTAACCGTCCCATGACCTGTTCCATAACAGTATATAAATAATATGTTTTATTCAAAAGAAATAGTTTCCACCAAAATATAGGTGAAAACTTCCAAATGTGAGTTCATGAAATAAACTTACATACGTTTAAAGGATTAAGTAATACACAACATTTTCACAATGTAATCTGTTTGAAATTGTGTAATAATGACCTCAGTTACTTAGAATTGAGAGTGCCATGAGTTGACCATAGTACATTTCAGGATAAAAAAAATGCACCTACCCATAATTTTCCTTTTGAAGGATGCAATTCAAACAATGTTTATCATGTGTCAACTGGACAGTACTGGGTAAGACCAGGATTAACTAAAAAATTCTCTGCCAGTTCTAGGATATTTGTCTTTGAGCATGTCCATGTCTGTGTGTATGAGCACATATGTATATGTGCATGTGTGTATACATGTAACCCATTGAAGACATCAAAGGTCTTCATTGGACTTCAGCAGCGACAACAAACCTTGTAGAAATGGGCAAAACTAAGAGAGAATCAAATAATAGAAGATATGTTAAGCACCCTTATAGCAGTTTGACAGGACATCCTTTTTTGGATTTTCCATATGATAACAGAAAACACTCTAAAGGAATATAAGCTTTCAGAGAAATGCATGGGATTGATCTTCTCCGCTTATTGGCTTTTTCGTAAAACAGACCAATATATAATATGAAGAGGGGCAGTTACATAAAAATTCCGATCCTGGGTGTGAGGCTGAAGACTCTGTATCAAAAGTTACTGCTGAAAACACAAGCATTTGAAATACAAAACAATCCTACTCAAATTTTCCTTTACCGCTTTAAACTTGTAAAACAGAGCTACTGACAGGCATATAATAAGGACTCAACTCAGATAAAGATGTAAAGATACAAGCTATTACGCTAGATATTTTGAAAGATCAAATATCAGTCCAGTCTGTGGTGATCCCTGGTTTCCTGGCCTGATGTCTCCAAACTGGGCACATGCTGAAAGAGCAACATGATGATATATCCATGTGTGTACATGCCCCATATAGCCCTTTGACCAAAACGAGTAAGAACTTCTCTGTGGTTCATATCTTTCTGTAGTTAATACCAAGTACAAACATGTGGATATGGAAGTTCTTGCCTTTCGTTGAAGAGTTTCAATTCCTGTCTGCCCAAGAATTCAATACAAAAGCATACATGTTAAAGAACATGAATAATCCTCTCCAACACTGTAGAGCAGCTTACTCTACCTACTTCTCTCTATAACACAAAATCTCAAAATGGAAGGGCCCCTGTCTGTACTTATGTCGGTAGAATCCTTTGTTAATAAGATTTTGATCTCTCTTTTTCCTTCATGTTCCTTACAATGGAATATAGATTATCTTCCACAGGCAATGGCCTAGATTTGTCAAAAGAGAATCCATATTGTTCAAAAAGTACTCAATTTAAATGAGGCAAATAAATGCAAACAGCCAAAATCTTCAGCTTGGTGGCTGATACTTCTCCAATATGCTTAGGCATGAATGAAAGCATACATGTGCTCCTAGGCACAAATTCTAGTTAGGGTTAAACAGCTTCATCATATCCTTTAAGATCTATTAATGGTGTTTTCTGATTAATCATTAAAATGATATAGACTAGAGTATCCATGCCCATTTTGGATTGCCTCTTCGTAAATAATGGAGAATGGTATGTAATGTCCCCTACTTGGAAGCTGCCATATTTCCAACAATTATTATACATTACTGAATGCATTACCAAGTTATTATGCCTTTTAACAATTAATTCTACATTTCATAATTCATAGCCTTCTATATTATGCTCTAACCTTGTTACAACCAAACCCTAAGGGAGGGAGGGGTGATTATGTTGCCAGGGCACTGAGAAACCAAACTACAAGAGGCTCGCTCAAGGTTTACAGATGCAGACCCTTACCCCATCTCAGGACTATACCCTCAAGGTTTACAGAATCTGATCCTTACCCCATCTCAGGACTACCTAATTGGTTGGAATTAGACCGCCTTTCCCTTTGCACAAATCATTCCCATCCTCCATAGGTATTAGCAGAAGTCTAAGGACTGGACTATACTTTTAATTTTCTTTCATGTACTATGAATGTTTCTGAAATTAAGTATGACTATCATACATATTGCAGTCTATATTAGTATTACTACTAAATTCTGCATAAAAATATTATCAGGCTTCATATATTAAGCATACATATTGAGCACATCCCCATGCATACAACCAAGAACAAGGATGTTAGTGCCTGTAACTTAATAACAGTTCTGATCTGATATAATCGATGGTGATGTCACTGGATGCTTTGATTACTTTCCTTTATATATCTCAATGTGAAGGAAGAGGTCACACCTCTTCATCTTGTATGCCCTTTGGCAAAAGACATACCCTTTTATTATTAGCACCCTTTGAAAGAGTGCAACTCTTCATTATTTCTGCCCTTTGAAAGGGACACAACCTTTCACAATCAGATCTGCACTTCTAATTCCCAAATTATCCCCCCTCAAATGAGGTTCTCTTCTCCCTTTTATATTGGTGTTGGAAATAAGCCACAACCGGACCAACAATGGACTGGTCCAAGAGGGGCCAGTAGCTCAGTGGTAGAGCACTTCAGCAGCGTATGGAAGGTCCTAGGTTCGAGTCCTAGCTGGTCCATGTCTCAACATGGTATCAGAGCCAGGTTCAGGCTAGGAGCCCCAAGCACACGAGAGGTGTGGCTTAAGGGGGGGTGTTGGTGTTGGAAATAAGCCACACCCGGACCGACGATGAACTGGTCCAAGAGGGGCCAGTAGCTTAATGGTAGAGCACTCCAGCAGCGTATGGAAGGTCCTAGGTTCGAGTCCTAGCTGGTCCATGTCTCAACATATATCACATGTTTGAGGGAGTCCAACTTTTCATTTTGTCTTTTGACCATTCATTAACTTAATTAAATTTTAATTTAATTTTAAATATTTTAATTTTATTATTATTATTTACTATTAAATTCTATTTCAAAGTGGGGACATTACGCGGTATTCGGTATTTCAATCTAATCCATGCATACTTATTTAAAAGTTTCCCTTAATTTATGAACTCCCATTGAAGTGGAGAATAAGAATACTTGTCACTATTACTAATTTACTACTACCATTTGTAGTGAGATTCTATGAGAAGGAACCCTGTCCACTTCTATTTCTTACGTTAATTGTTTGCTACAAATATACAAAATAAACAAATTGGAAGCGGCCAAAATAGGTGTTCCCCACTAGCCAATGATCTCCAAGAGTATTTTCACCAGCCCCAAAGTCCAGGCTGGTCCTTTAGTGACATTACTTTAGCTTGCATTGGGGATTCTTTAGCTGTTGGGAATTGGGACTCTACAAAATTATGTTTCTGCTAGAGACACTGTTGATGTGTTCATCTATACCATCCAAAGTTGCTTTTTTAGCTTGGATTGTATTCAACTGTTAATTTTATGCTTTTAGTTTAAAAGAGTTTCAGGGTTTATTGAGTTTTTCTTTCAATAACTAATATACTTATTTTCCCAGTCTCCTTTCCTTTTCAAGAGTTTCTATCTTCTTTGGCAATCCCTTGCTGGTGGTCTCTTAACTTATTGCACTTTGCAGCCCCACTAAACAAGCTTGGTCATCCATGGACATGAGCATAATTTCTTTCTTTCTCTAACGTTCTTGCCCAACTACCAATGCAAATACAACTCCTGTTTACTTGTCTCTAGATGCAGATATCAATCTTTTAAAAGGAACTCAAATGATAGAAGTGAGGAGGTGACTTTAATGGATAACAGGACATTACTCCATGCTTATTCTAATGTGCGTGCAGCAAAATATCAAACATCAACAATCTAAGCATACACTCACATGAAATATAGATCATTTTTACACCTGCCAGCTTGATCAGAATAAAACAGATTTACACCAATGAATTGGTTACATATCGCAATTTATGTTACTTGCAAGTTCTATTAATCAGATATCCATCAAAAGTCCTGAAATATTTGAACAACAATTTGATTACAGGAGAGAAAAAACCTGCTCTAGTACAAATATCATGGATCATTTTCATCTTGCTCACCAGTTCATCCTTTTTAGAAGATATTCTCTTTGGATTCTTCATGTGAATCAGAGTGAAATGCCATACGCTCATTTTGTATTTAACAGTAGCAGTATAATTTTTAATTCTTATATAAAGTCAGTTGGGTATTCCTTTTATTATATTTTTAGTACCTGATGATTTTAGGATTCAACTGCAAAGTTTCATGTCAGGACTGTCCCACAATTCATGAGTAGCAGTTCACAAAAGCCCATCTCTTATGATCATGACTGTTCCACCTGGTAATCACTGATTCAATAGGGTGCTCAGAAGGACGAAGCAAAGGAAGTTCTCTAGAGGTTCCCCATCCCAAAACTTTTAAGAAAGCAGATAATCAGCCATCAGAGTCTCTATAGAAGCTGTAATGTCCCCAAGTAAGTTTAACCATTTAAGACGTCATAATTCCAACATTCTCAAAGCAAATAGAAATAGAAATAGAAATTAACATCATGATGGAGTTCAACTTAAAAACCTTACAACCAATGTAAGTTTGGAAAGGATTATGATCTTGAATAGGACGCTTTGATACCTCAGCATGATGACTCCCTCAGGTTTTTGGATCCAAGCCCAGGCCTAATTTTGGGACGACACCCTCAAGGTCTTACATGGGTCGCTGATCTCTACCCATCTTGGGATAGACACGCGATGGTTTTACACAAGCCTTTCCCTATTCATTCATACGACCTTCCGACTACATTCATATTAAGGATTAACAATTTGTTTTTGTCTTGTTTAATTTTTCCAACTTGTTCATTTGCTAATTACGGATAAGAGTTTGTATGATAAAGAATAAATAATTCTGGATTCATACATGTGTGACAGATAAGAAATTAATTATTGAATTATTGTGGTTTTATTAAAACACTGATATATTTGACATCCCCTTTAGGTTTATTCTAGTAATCATTGTTGAAATATGTAGCATCGGTTGGATGAACCAAATGTCTAATTGGCCTTACGACCTTAGACATTTGTCTTGTATTTATCCATTAATCTATCCTTATTATTATTTTGATCATGATATAGATATATATTTATCTATGTGACTATTTATTTATTGATCGATTATGATTAATATTATAATCAATATTATGAATAATTAGTAACAACCTTGTGTTACTAATTATTCATAATATTAATTATGTTATTTCATTATTAACATTGTCGATTTAGTAAATGGCCGCATAGCATTTGGAACCCGACAATATTATTGTGGGTTATGTGTTAGTCAAAGGCTGCCGATGTGCTCCACATAGGAGTTACGACTCCTTGAGGAATCATGTCGGTTCCACAAGGAGTCGTGACTCATTTGTGGACCACTATTGAGTACAAAGGCCATGTTGTCGATGGAAGAAAACGGACAAGGTGAACGGTTAGCAGATCAACAATCTGGGAAAGGTGACAGCCGTGAAACTAATAAAACACTTGTGTATATCACGTTTATTCTATGCCTTTGCAATCTGCAACTTCTCGGATTGAAGGCAAGGTTAATGTAATAGACAATAGCATAGAGAGAATACAATAACCGGCCATCATCTGAAGATCATCATTATTCTGCAGTACGATACGATAAGAAATATAGATACAGTTCGACCCAATATAACAGTGCATGATAATATTCTGCAGTCGGTGAATATAGATATGCAATGATAGAACAAGGAAGTCGACATACAATAGTCGACATTAGTTTCTGCAGTCCGTGAAAAAGACTCACATCTGTCAATTATCTCCTATAGATCATCAAAGGATATCAACAGTCCGTATTAATAATCTACAGGATACTGCAGTGCGTAGATTTAATAATCTACATCAAATTATTATTATTCAAAGGCAGTGAATATATAAACCCTGCAGATCATCATAAATTGAATTAATACCAAACTGATATACAAAGTTAAATAAGAATAAAATACTTGCTTACCTACATTTGATCAAAATTTAACAATCATGAATTAAATTACTGATGTTGTATTTTGCTGTATTATGGATGACTTTCTTTAAATATATATTTCTGTGTAAATTATGTGTACCTTGGCAGGATCGCAGCGGAATTCCTGTAAACTGATCCCAGACGCGTATTCCCAGCCTAAGGAAATCGTATGCAGTGGATGTCAATCAATGACTAGTGATTAAAGCAGCATATATTCAGACTGAAGTCCAGACGTGATTTTTCCTCAGCGATTTCCTCCCCTTTATATCTCTCAATTTGAGGGAGAGGTCACACCTCTTCATCATGTATGCCCTTTGGAAAGAGTGCAACTCTTCATTATTTCTACCCTTTGAAAGACACAGCCTTTCATAATCAGATGTGCACTTATTATTTAAATCAGATCTGCACTTCTCATTTCCAAATTATCCCCCCTCTCAAATAAGGTTCTCTTCTCCCTTTTATATCTCATTGTTGAGGGAGTCGCAACTTTTCCTTTCATGTCTTTTGACTTTCATTAACTTAATTAATTTTTAATTAATCATATTTAATTATATTATTTTATATTTTAATTTAATCTTTAACGTTTTATTATTATCATTTATTATTAAATTCTATTTCAAAGTGGGGACATTACAGAAGCAATATACCCCCTTGTATTTCACAGAGATGCACCATGTAGTAAGACTAGAATCAGAAGCATAACAGCTTCTAGAGCATAGCTGCAAAAATGCAAAGCCTGGATAAAAGTGGGAATCAAGAAAGTCTCATTGCTAATCATGAATTTATTGCATTCAAGGTTGATTTCCAGGTCGAAATTTTGATACCCAAACTTGGGCTGAAAAAAGAAGATTGTTTGGCTTCTTCCCAAGTTGAATTTCCTTCATAATGGTTTGAAAGTTTGAATCAATGTGTCAATGATTTTGCATTATTAAAGAGATATATTTTAAAAATATCAGCGTTCTATTTCCTTGCAATTATTTGGTACAATCAACATCGTGGATCTGTTTTGATGGCATATATTAGCAAACCATGCCCTTTATATTATGTTGAGGTGAGTTGAAAAAAATGTTGCAACTATTTCAATATCAATAAAAATAAAAGTAATAATGTATGGAAACTTCATACAGGCAATATTTATTGTTGATATTAATTAGGGAATGGCGGATTCCAATTGCCTTAGGCAACATTGGAATCCACCCAAAAGGGCTAGGCCCTTTCCCCAAACGTGTAGGGCAGAGCCCTATCCTCACGGCAACCTTAAACTTCGCCTCACAAGCCTAAAACACTCAACGTGTTGCTAATAGGGCCAACCCTACTTACAAGGCATTTAAGAAAACAAATATAATTAATTAAAGTTAATTATAAAGGAAGCCGACCTATCCAAAAGGGTTTCTGTCCTCATATAAGTAAAGGTAAGATCTCATCATTATTCATTCAATTCGATCTGCTTCTTCATTCATGCAAAACCTACATGCCTACCTAATGCGAACTCCAAGGAAACACATGATATCTTCACTTACAGCAATCTGCCATTAGAAGGAGGTGCGAAATACATGACATCTGCAGCAACATACATCTGCCATTAGAAGGAGGTGCAAAATCCATCATAAGGAGTCAGTGAATTCCTTGAAGGTCTGCAATCTAGGTTAAGGCAACATCAGCATCCATCTCTCACATGACAGCAAGTGAATGTTGAAGGCAGCCACCTCAATCTGCCATACCTCCAGTGACAGCAACATTTGAACCTACAAACACATGAGATAAGTGTTGTAATGTTTGCATAACTATAATCCATAATCAGATCTGAGGATCTTTTCTGGCTGGGTTTTTCCTCCTAGGAGGTTTTCCCAAGGTAATTGTGTCTTGTCTCTATTTCTTTATCTTTCTTTGTTGTGTTAAATCTGAAACTATAAATCTCTAATCTAATTAATCTAATCAGTAAATAAATTCTGATTTTGTGAGTTTTAGTTAATCTGAAAGTGTTAAAACTTAACATGGTATCAAAGCTATAGGCTAGATCAACTTTTACATTTTAGAATTTTAGTACTCCTTTATTTCCAGATTGTTGTCGCATTCACAGGTCAGGTCAATGGGGTTGAAAGTTGAAGATAGGCTTGATGGGAATCTCAATTTTACTGCATGGAAGATTCGAATCAAGTTGGCTCTAGAGGAAGAAGATCTTCTCCAATTCATAGAAGCGAAAGAGCTAACTAAACCTACGGATACAGCTAAGCTAAAACAATTCAAAAAGGATGATGTCAAGGCCAGGAAGATTCTCATTGATTCAGTCAAAGACCACCTAGTCACCTCTATTGCCTCATTTACTACTGCAAGGGAAATGTTCAGCCATCTACAAGGTACATATGAAGTTAACAATCTCAGTAGGGCAATTACTTTAAGACAACAACTACTTAATATCAAAATGGCAAAAGAAGATTCTGTTATTTCCTATTTTATGAGAATTTCAGAACTAAAGAATCAGCTAGGTTTAATTGGTCATAACATGGAAGACAAAGACCTTGTCATGATTGCCCTAAATGGTCTACCTCACTCATGGGAGTTGTTTATCCAAACCATAAGTGGCAAATCTGAGTTACCTACGCTTGATCGCCTTAAGAATGATTGCATCCAAGAAAAGTCTCGCCTCATCACAAGAGGGCAATCCAAAAGTACCCATGTAGATGATCAACACATGCTTGCAACCCAATGCAAGAAAGGGGAAAATTGGAAGAAGCCCTATCCAAAAAGGAATAAGGAATTCAAACCATTTAGTTCCCAGCACCTCTAGAAGAAACCAAGAGACACCTCGCGTGTCCGATGCTTTAGATGTGACAAATTTGGTCACTATGCTAAAGAATGTCATAATAACCCTACCCAAAGAGAAGCCAACCTAAATGAATGTCTAGCAGTATTCCTACAGATAGTAATACATGGTTGATTGATAGTGGTGCTTCCAGACACATCACAGGCTACTATGATCATCTTTCAGACTTAGTAGAAAAGGATACCAGCCTTCACGTGGTAATCGGTGATGACGCTCGTTATTCGGTAAGAGGTTCTGGCTCTACTTCTTTAAATTTAGACTCTGGTATTAATTTGGACCTTAGTGATATCTTGTTTGTTCCTAGAATTAAAAGAAACCTAATCTCCATTTCTGCTCTAGAAGATAAAGGTTATCAAATTGCATTTTCTGAGGGAAAAGTTCTTGCTTGGCCTAAGAAATCTAGTGTTAAATCTGCTCATATAATCGGTCATAGATATGATAGTCTTTATAAGCTCTCGACTAACCCTATTCAAGCCCTCATTAATGAGGCTCCTAAATCCTATGAGCTATGGCATAGAAGACTTGGACACTTGCATTATCAAGCTCTTCCCTCTCTTAAAAGGTTAGTCAAAGGTTTGCCCAAACTCAGTCAAATTCATGATAATACTTGCAAAGGTTGTGCTATAGGTAAAAATATTAAAAGTCCTTTTTATAAAAGTGAAAATAGAGCTAGAGACAAACTAGAACTTGTTCACTCTGATTTATGTGGTCCTATGTCTTCAGCATCTCCTAGTGGATTTCTTTATTACGTAATCTTCATAGATGATTTCTCTAGGAAAACTTGGATCTACTTCTTGAAATCTAAAGAACCTGATGAAGTCTTAAGTAAATTTAAAGAGTTCAAGGCATTAACTGAAAACTCCTCTGGTAAAAGAATTAAATGTCTAAGATTTGACAATGGAGGTGAGTACACCTCCAGTAGCTTTCATAACTTTTGTGTTGAGTCAGGAATTAAAAGGGAGTTTTGTGTTCCGTACAATCCTCAACAAAATGGTGTTGCTGAAAGGAAGAATAGGACTATTGTTGAGGCTGCAAAGGCTATGATTCACAATCAAGATTTGCAGACCTTCCTATGGGCTGAGGCTTCTAGAACAGCAGTGTATATCCAGAATAGATGTCTTCACCATGTTCTAAAGAACATGACCCCTGAAGAAGCCTTCACAGGATCCAAACCAGACATCAGTCACCTCAGAATTTTTGGAAGTCCCGTTTATATTCATGTGCCCAAGGAAAAGCGATCCAAGTTGGATCCCTCCGGAAAGAAAGGCATGCTAGTCGGCTACAGTGAATCCTCCAAGGCATTCAGGATATACATCCCTCGTCAAAGGTATGTTGAGGTAAGTAGGGATGTTACATTTGAAGAAGATATTGCTTTTAAGAAATCAAAAGGTTCTTGTGTTATTGATGAAGCTAATGACAATCAAGTTATGAATGTTGATACTAACCCTGAGATTCAAAGGGAGCTGGTTGAACCTCCACCTCAAGATGAACATCATGATCCACCAGAGCCCATGAATCCCACTAATATTCCTAGTGACATTGTTGTTACCAAAAAGAGGCTTCTTTGGGTAAGAAACACCATTCAAGAAGCCGAAAGATTTGTTGCCCCCAGTGGCACCTTCCGTGAAACTAAGAGACCATAAGTATTCTCCAACTACGTTGCATTGATGTGCAATCTCATTGAAACTAAACCTTGCAAATGTTGAAGAAGCCTTGAATCATCATGCCTGGAAGCTTGCTATGGATGAAGAATATCAGTCAATCATCAAGAATGATGTTTGGGATATTGTGCCCAGACCCAAAGGTAAATCTGTTGTTTCCTCTAAATGGTTATTTAAAATTAAACATAATGCTGATGGTAGTATTGAAAAATATAAGGCTAGATTTGTTGCTCGTGGTTTTTCTCAAAAGGAAGGCATAGACTATGAAGAAACTTTTGCTCGTGTTGCTAGATATACTTCTATTAGAACAATAATAGCTATTGTTGCTGCTAGAGGCTGGAAACTACATCAGATGGATGTTAAGACTGTCTTCCTTAATGGTGTCATTGAGGAAGAGGTCTATATTGAACAACCTGAGGGTTATGAGATTCAGGATAGATTAACTCATGTGTGCAGGTTGAAGAAAGCTCTGTATGGCCTTAAACAAGCTCCTCGTGCTTGGTATGAAAGAATTGATAAATACTTGTTAAGTCTAGGTTTTCATAAAAATGATGTTGATTCTAACATATACTTTAAGTTAGCCAATGATGAAATGCTAATTCTAGTTCTATATGTGGATGACTTATTTCTTACTGGTAAAGATGAACTTATTGTTAGATGCAAGGAAGAACTAGCTTCAAAATTTGAAATGAAAGACTTAGGTCTAATGCATTATTTTCTAGGTCTAGAAGTATGGCAAAGATCTAACGAAATTTTTCTAAGTCAAGGAAAGTATACTATTGACATTTTGAAAAGATTTAGAATGGTGGATTGTAAACCTATGTCTACTCCTATGGAATCTAACTTAAAGAAGTTAAGTGTTTCTGCAACTAACTCTGATTTTGCAGATCCATCAGAGTACCGGTAGTTGATTGGATCACTGATGTATCTAGTTAACACTAGACCAAACATATGCTTTGTTGTGAATGCTCTCAGCTAGTTTATGAGCATGCCCAAACATGTTCATCTTGTTGCAGCCAAGCACATTCTAAGGTACTTGCGAGGCACAGTTGGTTTTGGGCTGAAGTATCCACTTAACACTTCAATAACCTTGGAAGGTTATTCAGATGCAGACTGGGCTGGAAGTGTCAAAGACAGGGAAAGTACCTCTGGTATTTGCTTTAGCTTGGGATCCGCAGTGATCTCATGGGCTTGCAGAAAACAATCCTCAGTGGCATTGAGTATTGCTGAAGCTGAGTATATTGCAGCAAGTGTAGCTTCTAGAGAAGCTGTGTGGCTTCATAAGCTTCTTGCTAGGCTGTTTGGTCAGCCTTGGGATCCTGCAGTTATTCATTGTGATAATCAGAGTTGTATCAAAATGTCTATCAATCCAGTGTTTCATGACAAGTCAAAACATGTGGAAACCCATTATCATTTCATTCGGGATATGGTGCAAAGAGGTGCTATTCAGCTGAAGTACGTCAGCACTGATGAGCAGGTTGCAGATATCCTCACCAAGCCTCTATCCAAAGTGAAGTTTGTGTACTTCAGGGACAGACTTGGTATTGTGGAAAATGAAACCCTAATTGAGAGGGAGTCTCAATCTCAGTGATACATTTTGTTGTAAGATGGTATTGTAATCTTCTCAAGAAGAAGTGTAAATATTAACCATCCTCTGCGGGCAATGTAAGATGGTATTGTAATCTCCTCATGGAAAAGTATAATTATTAACCATCCTCTGCGGGCAATATAAGATGGTATTGTAATCTTCTCAGGGAGAAGTGTAATTGTTAACCATCCTTTGCGGGCAATGTAAGATGGTATTGTAATCTTCTCAAGGAGAAGTGTAATTATTGACCATCCTCTGTGAGCAATGTAAGATGGTAGAAAAGATCCTCTCCACCCTCTACGGGCAATGTAAGGTGGCTCCAGTCTATGCTTGTGTGCAAACTGGAAGATTATATTATGTAATTCCATTCTTTGCTTGTGTGCAAGATGGAAGATTATAGTTATGGTTCTCCTCCCTAATTAAGAGGGAGTGTTGATATTAATTAGGGAATGGCGGATTCCAATTGCCTTAGGCAACATTGGAATCCACCCAAAAGGGTTGGGCCCTTTCCCCAAACGTGTAGGGCAGAGCCCTATCCTCATGGCAACCTTAAACTTCGCCTCACAAGCCTAAAACACTCAACGTGTTGCTAATAGGGCTGACCCTACTTACAAGGCATTTAAGAAAACAAATATAATTAATTAAAGTTAATTATAAAGGAAGCCAACCTATCCAAAAGGGTTTCTCTCCTCATATAAGTAAAGGCAAGATCTCATCATTATTCATTCAATTCGATCTGCTTCTTCATTCATGTGAAACCTACATGCCTGCCTAATGCGAACTCCAAGGAAACACATGATATCTGCACTTACAGCAATCTGCCATTAGAAGGAGGTGCGAAATACATGACATCTGCAGCAACATACATCTGCCATTAGAAGGAGATGCGAAATCCATCATAAGGAGTCAGCGAATTCCTTGAAGGTCTGCAATCTAGGTTAAGGCAACATCAGCGTCCATCTCTCACATGACAGCAAGTGAATGTTGAAGGCAACCACCTCGATCTGCCATACCTCCAGTGACAGCAACATCTGAACCTACAAACACATGAGATAAGTGTTGTAATGTTTGCATAACTATAATCCATAATCAGATCTGAGGATCTTTTCTGGCTGGGTTTTTCCTCCTAGGAGGTTTTCCCAGGGTAATTGTGTCTTGTCTCTATTTCTTTATCTTTCTTTGTTGTGTTAAATCTGAAACTATAAATCTCTAATCTAATTAATCTAATCAGTAAATAAATTCTAATTTTCTGAGTTTTAGTTAATCTGAAAGTGTTAAAACTTAACATTTATGAGCAAGGTCATATCATATGACAGCAATTACTAAATACTAATGATACTTTGGATTTAGTGTTACATACCACTTACAGGTCTCCATAAACTGCAAGAATCTGGATTGGATGGATCACTAACCCAATTACTGAACTGAGCTGTTCCTGAAAACAAAAACAAAAAAGAAAGAAAAATCACTCCGTATGAAAATTTTAAAAAATTAGCATGCTATGTAAGTAAAGGATTTCTGCTGACAAAACTTATGGAAATTTATCTATTGTAGCTGTATGGTTACTTAGCCAATGGTTAAAGCATATGTATAGTAACTCAAACAATGGGTACGGTGTAAGAAAGCCTTGACCAATAAAAGTATGATTAATAGTTGACAAAATCTTATCCATTCAAGTAATATGTAAATCAAGATTTAAAAGCAACTCTTATTTATGAGTTTGTAGTCCACATTGAAAGCAGCTAGTGTTTAAGTGAAGAAAATTCAATGAGGGAATTGTTTCATCAATAGCTAACCTATGACTACTCTCAAGTTGTCAATCATAAGTGTTGGGAGTTATATAAACACCAAAGATATTGATCAGCTTGGGTCTATATATCAAAATTATCAGGAGCAAACATGCGAGTGCAGATCAGATATAAGTGTAACTTGATTCCCAAATATAGATTTAGGAATTTTGAAACTACACATTTTCATGCACACAAAGATGCAACTGCAAGAATATATAATGCAAATGCAGACAGACGAAACAATGACGATTCATTAAAGCCTTGATTCATAATTCGTAAACCACACTTACAATAATTATTGGAATGTGGATGTGTCTCTAAAAGTCAAATTGATTAACCCATAAATCATCAAATTTACAAGGACCAAACTTTAAAGACAATAAGTTAAATATCAAAATGAAAATTCAGTAATGAAAAGCTCCAAAGATCAATGGTATTGTAGCGTCCTAAAATTGCGACACTTGCAATTTCGACCGCATTTGGGTCTTCACGATGGCGATGCAACACTGAACCTGAATGGAGACCCCGAAACTTGTTCATGACACCAAAAACTACATTTTTCAGCACCCTGGCCTGATCCTCCTTGCACCCTGTTGTCCCTGGAGGTGGGACCATGGCGCCCAGCGCCCTGGTCCCTGGCCCTATTTTGGGCCCGGTCTCTTTTGGGGCTTCGGGTCTTTAAGTTTGCAAATTGGAAAATAATATTTCCTGGTCGGCCTAAGGTCGGGAAAATTAGTCTTTCAACCCTAATTGACAAGTATAAAAACTGCATTTCCTCTCTCATTTTGAAAAGGATGGAAAAAAGGCAAAAACGATATTCAAGCATTCAAGCATTTCTTCAAGCAATTGAGCATTCTAAATCTCCATTCAAGGCTAAGTGTTGCATTCAAGACAAGGATTCAACCATTGAAGAGGAGATCACTTACAACATACAACATACAACAACATTTACACCTTCGCATGTAAGAATACAAACATTCTTACAACAAGGTTGCAGGTACGCGGTTGTAATTGAAGATCTGGAATCCTTGTGCAGAGACGAACAGATCCCCCTTCGTTTCGCGGATTTTTCGGAGGACCGTGTGCACGCCGAGCGCCATCGTCCCATCAACTTTCGCTCAAATTTGCAGAACAGCACCGTCTCGACATTTTACTGCTAATTCCAGGTCCGCATCTTCATCCCATATTCCTATCTTTGTTTATAAGCGAATCTTTCCTACTTTACATGCATTCCTAGTTCAGTCTTTCTATCTACATTCTTTACAAAAGAGGGTATCCTTGATGTCTTAACCCTTGAAACTCATATAGAATCCAATCTTGCATTGTGTGGGATTGGATCTTGTGGGTTTCAACCCCTCTTTTGAATGTAAAGTCTCTCCTAAGTGAAAACCATCGACCCTAGTAACTCTCCCTTCTCTCTCCTTGGAGTTGGGGAGGGGAGAACGACTAGGGTTCGATTTTTCCGCTTTACAGGTATTCATCTCAATCTCCACCTTATACATCATCCAACTTGAAATCACTTAAGTTTGACGCAACCCAAATGATAGGAATCATTACTAGAAGCATGCTCAAAAGGTAAATTAGGTGTTAGTTATCCAACATAAAAATGTTTTCACTTTAGCTTCCATCTTCTGTTTGAAAACATAGCTATTTTCAGAAGACATGTCTAGTTTCCTTATTAAGGATTTACATCCTGCAACATTGAAGGCTTGTATTTGTAAATGTAGCACATCGTTTCCATGTTTAGCACTCACAGTCCTAGATTAGTTATGTGTCATATGGATAACAGGCTATGGGTTAAGGGTAACCTTAAAATTTATTGTTTGATCGCTTTGAACTATCA
Organism: Cryptomeria japonica; assembly: GCF_030272615.1. NCBI lineage: Eukaryota > Viridiplantae > Streptophyta > Pinopsida > Cupressales > Cupressaceae > Cryptomeria > Cryptomeria japonica. The sequence continues at coordinate 285,279,496 of NC_081407.1, read as the reverse complement.
TAGGCCTTGTGTCATATCTATGGAAATTTAGGGGGAGCCAAGATCAAAAACCTTATCAAACTTGCATCTTAGAAGAGGCAAGAAGGAAAATTGCTCAAGGTTGCAATACGTATACTCTGCATATGCACATCTTAATTATAGAGAAATCACCCTTTCAACTCCCTCTCTTATGTTAAAGAGGGCCTTATTTCCTTACATAAAAGATTTTATAAATGGGTAAGTGGTTACTAACTAATAGGATGAGAGGACACGAGTCACCATGGATATGATTGTGACCATTTGATCGCCTTTAGTAGATCTGAATCATGACCCTCAATGTCACGTCAAAGGTGATCATAACAATTTCTAGTCTCAAATGACCAAAAGCAGGGATAAACTTAAATTTATGGTTGGTGAGTCACCACAAAATTATTCTACGGTATAATAGTAAACATTATACATTATCAATATCCTTATCATCATGTGGTATGATTTTGTATTAAAATCTTTTAATAGGGGATATTCTATAGCATTTTATCCATGGGTGGATAGATGGTAGGAAGTAATACTTAATCAAATTCCCCATGGCTTCAATAAGATAGACAGTGTTTTTCTGGGGGGAGACAATAGGGTGTAGTTGGCGTTTAGTCCAGTTTAGTTTAGTCCAGCTCCATTGAACCCCCCTACTATAGAAAGCCCCCCCCCCCTCCACTAATTTATAGCAGTTGCGAATCTAACCTAACTCCCTTACTTCTCCGGGTTTGCATGCCCAGTCTTCTTATTGTTGGAGTTCTAGTTGACTATGCAGAGCTAAGCGAGTCTGGCTCAGGGATCAAACTAGGGAATCACTCAGCAGGGTGGGGGGCAATGAGGGCTGAATTAGAATGGAATGCACAGAACGGAAAAAGAAGAGAAAGCCAACTGAGTTCAAGCATTATTCCACATGTAATGATTGAGCACCGGAACACTTGCACTATTGATAGGGATAGGGCAAGTCAATTTATGCCTCTAGTGAAGTAAAAAATGCTGAGACCTCATGCAACTTGTTGGCTGAGGTGGTGATGGAGGGATGGGTGAAGAAAATTGTCCAAGTAGTGATGAACAATGCAGCTGCACTTGCATCAGTTGGTAAAATGCTACAGGAAAGATATTTGAAAACTTAGTTAGGTGAAGAATGTTGTTGAAGATGCAAGGAATGTCACAAAATACATCTACAACCACACGAGTCCTAAATCTCATGAGGGAACACTCTAATGCCAAAAAGCTCAAATGCTCAAGCATCACTTGATTTGCAACAAATTTCACCACCTTGTAGACAATCACTAAAAACTATTGCACAGCAATTACAAACTTGATACAAGAAACAAAAATATTCTAATGTATTCTAATGAAAATTTTACAATTTATGACATCAAACTTTATAATGTTACAATTTGGTAATTTTGTAAATGTCTAATATTTTAATTTTCTCATTTTCTTTTTTTAATTTCTAATTCAGTTTAACTTTTTCTGATTTCATTTTTATATGCTCTCCTATTTTAGTTGTCAAATTGTTGGTTAGGGTTTTGCTTTTGGTGGATGGAAATATAAACTCCATGGGATATCTGCATGAGGCCATTGACAAGGCCAAAGTAGTAATTCAGCATCTGCATGGGTGAAACAAATATGAACTTGTCTGACAGATTATTGATCAGGTAGAACAAAAAACTCCACCTACATATTCATGTTATTATCAACCATTTGAACCCTATGTTTTTCTTCTCTAGTTCATTCAAAGCAAATAAGGAGGTTATGGCTGTCCTTGACATGACACTGGACCACAATAAGAACCTTAGAGACATCATAAATGATGAGTTATAGGTCTATAAGGAGGTGGATGGGAGATTGTTTTGTTCACCTTTATTCATTTGTAGAAAAGTCTCTCTACAGCCAAGTTAAAAACGTTTAGGCTTTAACTTTCAAGTGCACTAAAATCCTTACAAAGTTATGCATGTTGTCCTTGCAAATTGTGGTCGGAAGATTTTGGTACAACACCTAATTTGCCCTTGTCATCCACATTTTGTCACAGCCTTATAGCACTTATGGTTGTGAGTGTGATTAAGTGTTTTTAAGGCCATTCACATAAAGAAGCACAATGGATTGACTAAAAAGCACTTGAATGACCTTCAATTGTGTGCAAAGAAGGTAAAGGAGAAAGAGACATACAAGGCACTCGATTTCAAAGACATCAATTCATATTCCAACTGGATTGTTGACAATGTGGAACCATTGACAACTAAAAATGGTATGGCTAATTAGGAGATGGGGCAGCAGAATGACAAGCAAAAGTGGAAACATAGGAGGAGGAAGGTCAGCTATCAGTGGAGGACTCATATTAAGTAATGGGTGTTGATTATTGGGAAATTGGCAGCCTCCTAGTAGGGGACATTACAATGAGGTACCTTGATTGGGATCTGAAAAATCTTTCTTCACACAAGTTACCTCAACGGTTGTCAAGCCAAATTCCTTTTTCTATAAATTTCTTCAATTAAGATATTAAAAAACATCTCTTTAATTGTTGGTTTGGTATCCACATGAAAGTCATTGAAAGCAGTGCATCTTGAGGTACATCAAAGATACCCATTCTTTGTGAATGGTGGGAATGGCATTCTATTCACAGGTTTCACTGATTTAGATTGGACTGCATTTATGTGATTTTTGATGCACCAACTTAGGTGGAACAAAAATGCTCCCCCTTCAAAGGGATTTGACTCCCCAAGGCTTCAATTGCCTAGTCAAGACTACCTAGATTTCCCTCAAAGGTTATATATTTGTTGCACAAGGGGTTTTCTGGTTTGTTCACCTACAAAATACAATAGATCAGATACAAAATATAGAGTTTCAATGATTTCCAAATAAAATCTAATCTAAACAAATCTAAAACCTATTCTAACCAAAATATAAAAAGATCAGAATGAATGAAAGGTGGGGAGAAGAGAGAGTGAGAATGTTCTAAATATTCTCCAAGAAAGCATCACACAACCATGTCTACACACTCCTTACACTCCTAGACTTCAATCCCTTACACCCCAATTCAAGTTTGATTATAAAAATGAACGACACATAATTAAAATTTCATAACAAATGTAAATCTTAAATTCTAATTTTTCAACATTTGGTTTGGAACTTATTTCACATAACTAATATACATATATAATCAAACTCTAAAAACTATAATAATTCGGTCTTGGGACTTTTGGGCCTTTTGAGTATGATAGTGGCCTCCATTTTGCTCCAAAGTAGCTAGAAATTTTGACCTCTAGAACTTGCCTTGAAGAATGTACCCACTTCAGATCCACACAAGAAGGCAAATTTGGTGACCTTTTAATGCTTCTGAGAAAAGAACCCCTCAAAGATTGAGAAGGCTCCAAGAATCTCTAAGAAAGCATCACACAACTGCCTAGGTGATAGCTAGATGAACACAACTTATACACCAAGATGATGTAATTTGAAGAGGAAAGAGTGAGAAGCATACAGAAACTAGGATGTCTAACATAAACTATGCAGAGATCAAATAAAAATATACACTACTTACAATATACATATGATAAAGCTTTGAATTTCCACAATTGTTTACAAGAAGAAAACTCATATAAACTATAATGATCCAAAAGTTATAGAATCACAGTTTCCAAATTAAAAAATAGAGAAAGAAATGTAGCCGATATCATATTGAACTCAAAAATAAAATTGTACAAATGTTCTGATAGCTTCTAGCTCTCAATTTTCGAACCCCTTTACAAACGCAATCAGCCTAAGTATATATCATAGTAAGTTCCCTTAGTTTTCCACAGTAAGTTTAATGATTGATTATAATAATGAATGCCATAGGTTTGCAAGGTACAAAGAATTGAATTAGTTAAATTCCTAATTCAATTCCCAAGGTGAAATCTGATCTACATTTCCCTGACAATTTGTCTTCATTTAATTAGGCCCCCACAACATCCACAACACAGAAATACTTTTTTTTCCTAGGATAATGACACCATATAGAGATAATGAAGTTGTTGATGGGTACAAAAAAGGCATTCCACAGAATCTTCTTAAATCCACAAGTGGTGGATAAGATTAAGACTGAATTTGGTAGGTTTGTCACAAGACGAGATCATAGTATTTGCAGTCTTCAAGACAAGTACAATATGGATGCTTATACATGGTATTACTGTTAATTTTAGGATCAGACTGATAACAGTAAGCAGAAAATAACAAATGAAACACACATAACACAGCAGTACCCTGGAAAACCTCCCTCTTGGAGGTGAAAAACCCAGCAACAAAAAATCTCAGATTATATTAATTAAACTCAGCAGCGGATTTACAATCTTGCTTCACACATGAAGCATACTTCAAATTAGGGCACACATTAGGCAGACTTATCTGAGATATACTCTGCTGTAAATACTTCAATGTTCTGAATGCTTGACCCAGATATGACTTGATGTCCCTAAGAATGAATTCACAAGCCCTAGTTGAAAGTTCGCCACCTCTAGACAAGGTTCACCAACCTTGAATGATAGTTCACCTGACTTAGCTGGACGTAAAGATGAATTCGCTGCCCAAGATTGTAGTTCGCTGACCTTATCCTTGAGTTCGCTGCCTTAAGGGAACACTTGGACAAATTCGCTGCTGTATCAGATTCGCAAAGGTGAAATGATGATTATGATTGCTGATTGTAACTTGTATATATATGTAATTACACTACCCAGATTGCATTAGGTCGGCCTTGTGCAATTTGTATTTACAATAACAATTTTGGCGCCCAAAATAGGACATGCTCAATATGAATTATAAGTTATATGTTTTGGGGCCAGACCAATATATGATATACAAGTTACATGGTTTAGGTCTTGCCCAATACTTATAGCAAGTTACAATTACAATTTATATGTTGCCGTCCACTTAAGGCCAGACCCAAACAGAATTTACATATGAAATTATGCCATCATTATGGCTAAGGCCGACAGGCCACTTAGTCATCATATGTACTAGGTCAGCCCTAGAAGGATCCGACCTAGCTACACATCAACACTCCCTCTTAGCTAGGGAGGATTCCTTCTCAATAATCAAGTCATATAGTGACAACCATCATGGCTACTCTCCAGAAAATGCAAATGAACACAACCACCATGGCTACTCCCAGAGGGTGGGTCCATCACGGCTACACCCATGGATGGGAAAACAAGTGAACACAAGTGCCCATCACGCAATCATAATGTCGTCATCTCAAAATGACGTTCACCATAGCTACTCCCAGAGGGTGAATAAGCACAAGTGTTAAAACATGACATCCACCATACCTACTCGCAGAGGGTGGTTCCACCATGCCTACTCACAGAGGGTGGAAAAGGGCTTTCACCTCAAACTTCTCCCAGAGAAGAGTGCATTACCACCATGCCTACTCGCAAAGGGCAAAACAAGGGCTTTCACCTCAAACTTCTCTTGCAGAGAAGAATGCATTAACAAGGGTTTGCACCTCGAACTTCTCCCTCATAGAGATGAACTCATTAACAAGGGATTGCACCTCAAACTTCTCCCTCACAGAGAAGAACTCATTAACAAGGGTTTTCACCTCAAATTTCTCCATCACAAAGAAAAATGCATTAACCAAATCTTCATGATGACGTGGCTCCCTCTGAAGCTAGAATGTCAGGCTCCCTCTGAAGCTGAAAACTGATATTTCCTCCTAGAACAAGAACCCTTCCAAGTTGACATTTGACATCGGCTCCTCTAGAGGTGTCCCTATGTCAACTTCTACAGAAGAAGCGAGAGGAGTAGACCTAGATTTGCACTCTCGAGCAATGTGGCCATACTTGTCACACCTAAAACATTGAATGTGAGATAAGTCCTTTTTCGGAACAGGATTTGGACCTCTATCTCTATCCCTCTTTCTTCTTTTGCCTCTTTCCATAGAAGTATGTGTAGCAAGGACTTGATTTTCCACATCATAATGATTATGCTCAATTCCTCTTGATATCAACCTTGACTCTTCTTGAATACAATCAGCACGAAGGCGAACAAATTTGGGACATTTGGATTTCCCACTTATGCCTTGGATAAATGGCTCCCAAGAGTGAGGAAGGCCATTCAACACTAGCATGACAAGATCCTTGTCCACAACTTCATCTCCAATGGCGCTAAGATGATCTCTCAATTATGCAATCTTCATGAAGAAAGATATGACTGATTCTCCCTTTGCCATCTTGACTTGGTGAAGTTGTTGTCTCAATGCAAGTGCTCTACTTGTGGTGTTGATTTCATACATCCCTTCCAATGTCTTGAACATATCTCTGGCTGAAGACATCTTGGAGATGATAGGAACAAGATGATCCTTCACGGAGTCAATCGGGATCTCCTTGGCTTTGACTGTATTCTTCTTGAATTGGAGTTTCTCTTCTTGATCTTCAAGTTCAGGCTAATCTTTTCCTTCTACAAAATGAAGTAGATCATTCTCTTCAAGTGCAATAACGACTCTAACCTTCCACGATGTGAAGTTCAAAGCTCCATCAAGTCTATCTTCGACCTTTAAACCGGTCACCATCTTCAATGTTGGAAATGGCATGAAGAATGTGAAGTAGGAGCGTTGCTATCAGAAAGTCTGATCACAACTGAATCAACCTTAGCTCTGATACCATGTTAATTTTAGGATCAAACTGATAATAGTAAGCAAAAAATAACAAATGAAACACACATAACACAGCAGTACCCTGGAAAACCTCCCTCTTGGAGGTGAAAAACCCAGCAACAAAAAATCTTAGATTATATTAATAAACTCAGCAGCAGATTTACAATCTTGCTTCACACATGAAGCATACTTCAAATTAGGGCACACATTAGGCAGACTTATCTGAGATATACTCTGCTGTTAATACTTCAATGTTCTGAATGCTTGACCCGGATATGACTTGATGTCCCTAAGAATGAATTCACAAGCCCTAGTTGAAAGTTCGCCACCTCTAGACAAGGTTCGCCAACCTTGAATGATAGTTCGCCTGACTTAGCTGGAGGTAAAGATGAATTTGCTGCCCAAGATTGTAGTTCGCTGACCTTATCCTTGAGTTCGCTGCCGTATCAGATTCGCAGAGGTGAAATGATGATTATGATTGCTTATTGTAGCTTGTATATATATGTAATTACACTACCCAGATTGCACTAGGTCGGCCTTGTGCAATTTGTATTTACAATAACAATTTTGGCGCCCAAAATAGGACATGCCCAATATGAATTATAAGTTATATGTTTTGGGGCCAGACCAATATATGATATACAAGTTACATGGTTTAGGTCTTGCCCAATACTTATAGCAAGTTACAATTACAAGTTATATGTTGCTGCCCACTTAGGGCCAGACCCAAACAGAATTTACATATAAAATTATGCCTTCATTATGGCTAAGGCCGACAGGCCACTTAACCATCATATGTACTAGGTCGTCCCTAGAAGAATCTGACCTAGCTACACATCAACAGTTACTTCCATGTGCAAAGTTATATGTTCCCTCAACCTCTTGCAATCAAAATTATTCACAAATAAGCATTTCTAATTTTAATTTTAACATTTGTAGCATTCCTTCACAATTTTAAGTTGTATTGACTTTCTCCAATTTCAATAGGTTGCAAGTTCTTCTTTCGCCTAGCAGAATTGAACTGCACACTCCTTTATACACTCAACTAAGCACAACCAGTTGGCTGCAAAAAAAAAAGATTTGGTCTACATCCATTCCAACTTGCACCTCCTAGAACATAAGGAAATTGACTACAAGGGCTGGTGAAGAATTGGGATATAGCCCCTACAAGTGCCAACTTGCATGAATCAATTTTAGAGCTTGCCAAAGTCAATATAGATGATGACAAGGCTCCTATGTTCATGTATCCAGTGGGAGTGGCACTACGGTTGCTTGTAGTTCAAACCACGTTGAACCAAGTGATGAATTAGATCTAGATGCTTTTGATAGAGAGGAAGATACAATTTTTTAATTGTATTTACTGTTTTCAAGTTTTGTAATGATTTGACATATAGATATGCACTGAATTAGGAAAAATGTGTTTTCAATTCTACTATTTAACTTGTTTTTAGTATCAAGTATCAAACATGTTATTAAAATTTGTAGTCACTAGTGTACATTTTTTTGTATATTCACACACACACAGCCATACCTGCACCCAAGAATTTTTTTTGCCATACTGGCACACCTGAACCCAAAACTTGGCTCTGTTCTTGTACCCCTACTAGAAACATAGTTCTCCACCTTTGTGTCTATCTCTAATACATCTTTGGATTATAAACTTTGATGTGGCAAATGCTATATAATCACAAAATTTTGCAACAGAATTTTATATTTTTATTGTTTGCATCATCAATGTGTGAAATGTTAAAATTATATGTTAAATTTCTTCACAAGATATATGAAAATTGAGAGAAGAAGTTAACTTGATCAAAGAAAATGCCTAAAAATCAACAAACTAATTACAAACTTTGCATGCCAAAATATTCTTCATATGACACAAGGTGGATTGACATTTTGAAGCAAACTCAAACTTTATAAAAGGTTAAAATTTTATGTGAAAAAATCACCTTTTGCAACAATTATGAACAAGCTGGATGTGGAAGGTAACTTGTATACCATATTTACTTCAGATCGTTGGTTTAGCCAAAAGGCCCATTCCTAACCTTGCAAAAAGTGATAAGAAAACACAATTAACTTTACATTTAGCATCAGAACATGTCAATTCTAGCCATCATTTTTTTCTAAGAACAATTCTCTATTACAACTCATATAGAAGATATGTTCATATCTCGAAACAACTATATCCGTCCACATAATTTTTTGATCTTTGTAATATAAACCAAAAGGGTTTGAAGTTTTGCCTTATGATGATTTCCTGAAACCATAACATTATGTTCCGCAGTCCATTCTTTTGTTTTATTCAATAAAGGTTTATTTTCAAAAAGATAAAGGCGGAGTCCTGGAACTTGATCAATATTTCTCACCTATATAAATCCAAAATAAAAAGTCAACTTTTATGTTCAAGAAACTAAAAGAGAAATGCATGAGTTATCAAGAGACCCTTGTACCAAATTGACTATTTCTGAGAGCATAAATGTATTTTAGAAATAAGAAATATGCTTACCTAAACAAATATGCAAGATTAGTAAAATAATTACTGATATATATCATATAAACATCACAAAGACTTACTAATATGCTCTCAACAAGCTGTTCGTTTGCTTTTAATAAATAGGAAGAGTTGAGTCCAACTTCCATTTTCTTAGAGCCATATGCATCAAACATCAACCAAAATGATCCTGAAAATCATTCAAAAAAGAGAGATTTACCATGACATTGTACTGGACAGCTAATAATAAATCAAATTATGTGCTAATACAAACTTAATATAACAAAAATAACTGCTCTTTGTAAAGAGTAGCGTTGTGACATTTTCACACATCGCCCCATTGCAAATGGGGACCCCCTATTTTTTCGCTTTCTAGGTTAGTTGTCTTAGTTTAGTCATCTGGCTTGGCAGTAGTTTTAGTGTTCTCAACCTTTTACTTGAGTAGGTGCAATGCCTCTGATTGTCAGGAAGTGATCAAGTCATGTCTATCTCTTTCAGTTGGAATGAGGTCAATTTAGCTCTCATTGTCTTGGTGATGAGCAATTTGGGATGATCATTTCATTTGATCATCACCATGCAGTTTTCAAGTTCTAGGATGGGAATGTTGAGTTTAAGTGTGGAGGACAGTCAGATGAAGTGAAATGCTTGGTCAGAGGGTAGTCAGTACATAAGTAATAATGAAGAAGCCTTGTTGATGATGAGGTTACTTTTATGAGATGAATGGAGAACTCTTGAAGTGGATGAAGTGATACAATCAGAAAAATGGGACAACTCAGGTTATTTCCAGTGACCCCCCAAATCCACGAACTTGCTTCATCTTCACTTCCAGTTGGTGCCTAGATCCCCGGCCAGCTTTTTGGAGTCACTTCCACTGACCCTCCAAAAGTCCGACCACCTTGGGATAATTTCCAGTTGGCTATCAAAAGCCCAGCTAGGACGAGCATGTCCTTCTACTTGATGAGATCAACACTTGTTGAGGTAAATACTTAATGTTTTGAAGGACGATGTTGCTTCAGATTGGTAAAGTCTGCTAAGTAAGAGTGGAAACGCCTTAAATAGTTCATTGAGCAAGTTATATTGATACTTTGGAGTCACTTCCAGTGACCCTCCAAAAGCATGACCAGCTGATGAACACTTCCACTTACCCTCAAAATCCACGATTAGCTAATGAGGACTTCCAGTTGTCCCCAAAATCCATGACCAAGCATATAGCATTTCCACTTGAGGTCCAAAACCCCGACCTGCTCTAAACCACTGCCAGTGCCCCCCAAAAAGTCCAGCCATCAGTCATCATTTCCACTTGGCCATGAAAAGCCTGGCCATGTTGCACTGTCAGCGGCCCCTCAAAACCCCAGCCCACTCTAGGATATTTCCAGTGGCTTCCCAAATCCACGGCTTAGGTAGGTAATGAATAACAGCAAGTTTGTAGACCACTTGATGGAATCCAAAAAATCAGAACTACAAAAGGTGGAGTCTCGGACATAAAATCTATAAAAATCAGACATGGAGTCTCAGACCTAAAATCAGATAAATCAGTCCTAATTCATTAACCTGAGTGGCAGATGTAAACTTTTCAGACTGAGGAATTTGATTGATTTTGTAAAATTAGTAATTATTTCTTTCAGCTTGCGACATAATAATGTGTCATTTGCCTCTTGCAGGTCTGATTGCAAGTGAAGGTGAAGTCGTGGTAACATCACCAGGGCAAGGGTCAGCACAATTCGAGGTTGAACCAAATCGCAACCGAAACCAAGAGCAATCAGGTTGCAAAGAGAATTGAATGCTGTAAGGGAGGAATATGGATGGTTGTGAAGCAGATTTACAAGTCATTGGTGATGCTGTTTAAAATCTTCATTCAAGAAGTTATGTATGAAGGGAGATGGAAAGAAAGATGAAGAACTTGACGAAGTAAAGAGCTATATAACAACAGGAAGAGAAGGACGTCACATCATGGAGACATCAAAGAAAGACGCTACAAGGCAAAGAGTAAAGATCAATATCAAAAGGGGAACATACAACTATCTTGAATTTCCTCCGGAAATCCAAGAATCATTGCCAATATAGCAAGAAAGTAATCCAAGATGGAGGCTTCAAGTGAAAGTGATCAATTCAAGCAAGATGATGCAATTTGGGAACACCTTCAACCATCATCTCATTCCCTCCATCATCACTACAGGCACTTGGAAATGTTGAGTATCAAGAGATATGCCTCAATCACAAACACTTGTGACGAGTTACAAGGAGCAAGTCGCTGAGGGGGCGTTGAGGTCATCACCTATCTATTCGCATCATTCCAAGTCAAGGCATCTAGATTCAATGCACCTGAGTCATCCAATGAGGCAAATAGCTACCACATGTGGGCACAAAGTCCAATGTACCTAACCCCATCATTCATTGGTCAATAATTCAAGGAAGGAAATGTGTCCTGTTTATTGTAATTTTATCATTGGACAAGCATTAAATGTTATGTAATGGGTCTAACAAACCCTAATTAGGGTTTATATCTTTCAATCTTGGTCACTAATGAGGATTTGATCTTGGCCATTCAATTGTAATGAGAGCACTATAAAAGGCTCCACTCTCTCATTTGTAAAAGTTAACAATTCAATAGCAGGTAGCTAGAGTAGGGTAGGAAAAAAGGAGATTGTTGCCAAGACTTTGTTGCAAGAAGCATGTTATTTTTATTGAAGATATGGTGAATTTCATGTGTTGATTCAACATTTGCATGGTTTCTACTTCTCAATTATTTTCATGTTGGTTAGATGGATGGAAGTTACTGTGAATGATTAGTGGAGAAACCCGCATGTTAATACTACTAGTATTTTGCTGATTGTAAAGTACCTTGCATGGTCAATTGAACTCTCTACATAAGCTTAACTTTGATTGCTACTCACTCATTGATATGCATTACATTGATGGTGTCTATGTCATTGGTAGTGATTTGAACATCATTTTGCTCTCCTTAGAAGATCACACCAACTTTACTTAGTTGTTCCTTGCATGGCGAAACAAAGCATGGTTGAATTTCACTAAATCATTCATAGTCTCTTACATTCTTAGACCCCCTAGACCCTATCTCTTTTGCCTTTTGTTTTAAAACCAACTTAACTTCCACATTCCAGCAGCATTCAAGCAAGAGTTCAAGTAAAACATAAGTCCCCCTTGTGATTCCAGCAATATCACATCAAACAATTAAGCTATCTACACATCAAAACCTGACAATAGAAACCTTGGAGTTGTCTTCGTTGATCAAATAACTTAGCATCCGAGGAGATTTCGGTCAAGAGAGGATAGAGTACCTTTGATATTTTATTATGAAGTGCATAAAAAACACATCAACAAGTAGTTTCTAGTTATTTGTGATAATTAGAGAATATATATTAAGTATATAACAATCATGAACACTCCAAGCAGCTGTAAATTGAAAGAGTTATTTCCAATTTAAATTAAACAAAGTGGCATTTATAACTAAGAGCTAGGAGATAATCTAATGCTTGTATCAAAGATTCAAATGCCATTATATTATTATAAAATACAAAACAACCCTCAGCTTTGTACAAGAAAGGTAGACAACAAATCAGAGGAGGTCAATGATTTGGTCGATTTAGAGCCACAAACACAACCTTCAATGTTGAGCAAGGTGCAACGAAGTGCAAGGACTAGAACCTCTCCCCAAGTTTCCACTAGACCAAGGAAGACGACGATAAAAAAATTTGTAATATGCAAATTATGAATTATGATGATGATTTTCAAAGGCAATCATCATAAATTCATAATAGTTGGCAGCTAACTATTGTATCAAGATTCCACATGATGATGCAATTTTGTACTCAATTTGTATTCAAATGAATCAAATTGGATAGAAAATACTTTTATAATCATTTATATACTCATAGGATATATTTTGTCATTAGAAGTTTGCAAAAACAATGTGTTTTTAAAGAAATTTAAGCAATTTTTTAAGTTGCAGAGTCCAAATTTTGGGTCTGCCAAGTTTTTGCTGAGTCTGAATCTACCAACTATGGTTCTACTAGTGTTATTATTTAAGGCTTTTATCCTCTTTCTAGGCCATGGCCCCAATAGAAGCCCTACTAAACTATCTAAAAGTACTAATATCGTGCAAAAAAATTATAGATGGATAGAAAAATCATGCATTTTTCCAATGTAATTATAAGACTTCAATATTTAACCCAATAATACAATTGGGTTATATTTGGAAATATAACATATTGGTTAGAATTATAAGAGAAAGGTGACCTGTAAGATTAGAAGTGCTTAAAGTACTTGTTTGTTAGCAAGATTCTCTTACTTAGTACTTATTACTAAATTACACAAAGAAACTATTATTAGCATTAATGACTATTCATTGATTAGAAGTGATATTACATCTCTCCATGTGATTGTGTGAGTGCTTCTTCAATAATTAATTTTTCCTTTTATATCATAATTTATAGAAAATTATATATTGGCCTGTCCAAAATCCTTTATGTATTATGATAACTATAAACAATTTTTTTCCCCTCCCGGATAATGAGGTAAGCAAGAACAAAACTAAGCAAAAGGTTGCTTTGTGAATTATGCTCAAGGAAGGATTCTCAGAACTCAATTTTGATGGTTGGTGTGTTGCAACTTGCAAGGTAACCTAGGCTAGGCAGGTGTTGGGAGTGATGGTTTGGTCACCCTTGGGCTAATTTGTCAAAGGGGGCTTTTTCTTTCTAAGCAATAAAATGAATAATGAAGCAAAGGCCTGAATCTTTTTGGAAGGCCTCAAGATGGCAACTTCATTTTCATGTAACAATTTAGAGGTTGAAGGTGACTTTTGTTGAGTCATTTGTAGGGTGAATAGCAATTCGGTGCTAGAATGGAAGCTATGGAATATCCTAGAGGAAACTTCAATCGCTCCTCCCTTCAATACATTTGCTCTAATAATTGTTATAGGAAGGGAACCTAATTGCAAACCTCCTCCCTAATGAGGGATAGAGCATCTCTTGTTTTCAGCAAAGGGTAGTGATTCACCCAATGAATGCAAGATATCTAACTTGTTGATATAGGATTTTACAACCCCAAAAATATTGTGGAACCAACTTTTAGATCTCCATTTTTTAAGAAATTGGTGTGTATTGTAATGAATGGGCAAGGGGGATGGTGGCCACTACCAACATGTGAAGACTTTGCACATATCATCTCATTGCCAATTTTATAGCACTCACTTGGCAATTATGAGAAACTCTTTTAAAAGCTCACTGATCCCTATCTGGCAATGCATTCTTGGCTATCATTGTTTTGGTTTTTTCTTTTATTGTCTCATACATAGTATGATGGAATCCAAAAGGCTCTTGCTTCAACATTGCACCTCTAGTAGGGACTCCACTTATTTGGGGCTATTTACAATCACCACTTCCACAATACCTTTTGCATCCTAGACGAGATGACCCTAAATTTTGTAAAGATTGTCTTGGGAGAAAAGGATCTTTCTAACAATAAAGCTCTACACCCCTAGGCCTCCATAGTTATTTACTTAAAGTTGAAATTGAGCTATAGATTCTAAGTAGGATCATCCCAAATGATGAGGTGAATACTCAAGGGTCCAATTGTGAGTCAAGCTCTCCTATAGGAGATTTGGCCCCCATTCTCCTACAACAAATTGAAGAGATTCTCAAACTCGGCCAAGTTTCCATGCCTTTGCTGAAGAATCTTTCAAATGTGGCCCTATTTTATCAGAATCTAGCTTTATATATTGATAATCTGAGAATAATTTTAAGGGATGGTAGCTAGAAATTTCGAAGTGCCTTAACCCTCCCAATGTTATCCATCACCAGCATAGTAAGAGCTAAACATCACCCTTTTTTGGAGCCTAGGACTAAAGTCATAGTCTCTCTTTCTGGCTGTTGTACTTGTAAGGAAAGCTTAGTGTGGAAAACACTCTCCTAACATCAATTCAGAGGGGAATTAAGCAAATGTGTCTTTAAATTCAAATCATAAATCATCAAGATGTGCACTAATGAATAAACAGAATAAACACAAAATTATAACATAGAATGGACACCAGATTTACGTGGGAAAACCCTTACGGGTGAAAAACCCACCACCAAAGAAAGATCACTTTATTCATAGTAAACAAAAGATTACAATAAAGTTCTTGATTCCTCCTTCACAAGTATTCGTTCTCAGACTTTCAGATCAACTTCACAAGACAGAACATTACAATCATTCAATCAACAAGATAACAACCACACAGAGCCCCTTGTATCACTGTACACATTGAGTTCCTATAAATCTCCAACAAGTACAGTTCAACCGTCCAGTTTGTTCAACCGTCGGGTAGCCCAAGCGTCGACCACTCTAGGTTCATGGGATTACATTATCCCACATTCGTCCGGATCACAAGTCGTTAGGCATTAAACTACAAGAGCTCAACTCCTTTAACTGTTCCCGAGAGAAATTTTTGACCGCTGACCCGTTTGAACACCCATGGCCTCCAAACACTCATCGGCACAACTCCCACGAACTTAGACCGACAGGAAATCATCAGCCTAACCCCTTGCATCGGCATAGCACTCTCCGACAAGTCAAGTCACACTGACATGATCTCCATTGGCCTGACCCCACCGACATGATCTCCATTGGCCTGACTCCTTGCATCGGCATAACACTTTCCGACCAGCCAAGTCACACCGACATGATCTCCATCGGCCTGACTCCTTGCATCGGCATAACACTTTCCGACCATCCAAGTCACACCAACATGATCTCCATCGACCTGACTACGGTTAGATTACACCAAAAAGTACAAAAGGGAAAACCAGTTTGAACAGATCTAGACCAGGATGAAGCTTATCACGTCAAGTGAATTCGAGGCACAAAATCCAACAGTACTCAGCTCATGACGGAACTGGTATTATATAATTTTATTTGGGAATCGGTATGTTGTTGCTTCACACTGTTATGCACCCTAAAAATTTTAGCAGAAGCTTTTCTGTAACAGAATGGCCCCCGATAAAACCCACTCTAATCAAGCAAAACAAAATTGAGAAAAATATATATAATTTTTCAAATAAATGTTTAGATCAATACCAGAAAATAAATCTAATTTTTACTTGAACGACATATTATCTAACATGATCTGTTTTCAAATTCATACACAGATTTTGCCAAAAGAGGCATTCTTACTTTAAAGATAGATGCTCTCTTACTAGACGCTATATATATATATATAGCTTCTGTGCAAATATAGAATTATAGTTACTTCAATGTAACATATAACTTTTAGTAATGGAATCTGAAAAAAGGTTTAATTATATAATTTCACAGACATTAAAAAGAGTGCGTTTTTTCCAGACACTGAAAAAGCTTTTAAATAAAGCGTGGTATAAAATTGCTAATATCCTCACTTACCAAATATCGCAAAGAGGGGGAGAACAACAACAACGGCAATCCAGAAATCTCTAGAAGTAGGCTCGTGCGGCTCAAGAACTGGCGCCCTATTCTCCCTCGAGTAATAATCGCGCCTCCTCCATCCCGAATTATTCCTTCTTCTAGAGGCAGAAGAACTGATGAGGGTTGAGGAGCCCTCTGTACTGAATGCCGACCTTCCGCTAGAGAACGCTCCGCCTGAGCCAGCTGAACTGAATGCCGACCCTCCGCCAGAGCCCCCTGCTTTTTTAGCTCCCATAATTTTCAAGAAACAAAAATAAGAATGGTTTTTGTCTTCTTTGCTATCAAAACAAATAGCAGAAAACACAGGATTGTAGAAAATTGAGATGAATGCGTCAACCGTTAGCTGTTCTTTAAACTAGTTTTTCTTATTATGAGTACCTCCCTCCCTTCCTCAGAAGACAGAAGGAGCAGACTATGAAGATTAGTAGGAAGGAAATAGGAACGGACCATGAAGATTAATAGGAAGGCGGTAGGAAGCAGACTCTAAAAATTGGAAAAAGCTGGCTCCAGCTCACAATTATGGGGTCGTTTTTCTAATTACCAGCAATCGAGCTCCAGAAGATTTAAATTAATCTATGCTTTCTTAGGCTGTACTCTAGTAGGCACTATGTTCTTTCGTCAAGTTGAAAGCTACTTTACCTTGCTTCCAAAAAGTCAGTTCTTTGCTTACAACAATCACTCTCAGATTACATATAAATTGCAAGAATCTTGGATAAAATATATTGTGATTTATACTGTTGATCACACACTTAAAATGACAAAACAATAAAGTCACTTTGTTGCATTAAAATCAAATTGAGAGTGACAAGGAACAATGGTTGATTCATAAGAAAATTGAAAATTTGTATTGAGGAGTGAGTAGTTTTATGGTTGATTCATAAGAAAATTGAAAATTTGTATTGAGGAGTGAGTAGTTTTATGTCATTTTTTATATCAAACAATATCTTTATTATTTACTTACTTACATTCAATACATAAGATTTGTGAAGATTGTTAAAACAAATGATTACATTTGATTGGGTTTTTATGTCTTTTGTTTTAAAGAAATAAAATTTTGTACACTTTCGTAAATTTTTCTAGATTTTCTTTTTTCTAATAGAATTATAGAAATAAATAATTTGGTTAAAAATAAATTAAAAAAAATAGATTGTGCAATAGAAAAAGAAAAAATAATATGACTGTAGAGTATTATTATCCAATATAAGACTATTTGTAAATAGTAACATTATTGTCCACGTCGAAATATTAATCAATGGTACTACAAAAATGCATAAAAAATTTGACAAAACAATTCAAGTTGACAACATCCTAATATTACTTTACATTGCTACTAGCCAATAGAATCACATATTAAAAACAATTTGTAGATTTTAAATAAATATAAATGAATAAAAATGTGTGACGACAACCCAAAGGATCCAAATTATGTCACATTTTTTAATTTTTTTATGTTCCAATAAATACATGTGATCGTGATAACAAGTAATATACATTCGGGGCAGTAATCAATTAAATAGTCATAACTCATAATTTTAATTGCATCATAGATGATAATGGAGTTAAACAATTAGCATTACCTAGTAGCATACTTTGTGAGCTATATGAGATAATGTAGACTTCTCCTCCATATCTTACTCTGGATCGCTTGAGGTGCAATGTGATCCCTCCATAGTGGATTGGTCCCTATCCACCCCTCCAAGCAGATTTTGTGGCTTGTGGTGAGAGAGAGACATTCATTTGATCCACCTCCTTAAGTCCAAACAACTAAGGTGTTGACTGTCTCAATGTTTAGATACTTAAAACATGGCATTCCCTGCTATGAGATCATTCGAGTTGTTATCTATCCATTCCCATTAGAAATTATCCTTTCCTTGCAATCCATCAGACGACTAAGCAATGAGGACATCCATCGTGGGCATGCAGCTATCCCCCAAGCCCACATGCTCCTAGCGGAATCCATCCAATTACCCTGGATCAACGTGAGTATCCCTCGCCTACGAGCAACTAGCGACATACATTCGCTAACTAAGGGTACAACTGATAGTCTACCAGCACAATACGCTCCTTGACTATTGTCAATCTTAGGCGAATAAACTTATCTAGAGTGGGTCACAATATTTATCTCTCGGTGATCACCTTGGATAGAGAGGAATAGTCTATGTCTTAGAGAAATACTATCCTCTACCTATGCCTTCATAGGGTCCTAACTCTATCCATTATCATAAAATTTAGTGTATGTACTTAGCTTAGTGCTATAACTGGAAAGAGAATCCTTATCAAGGAGTAGGTAGTTTCCCAACCTACC
The DNA here is from genome assembly GCF_030272615.1 of Cryptomeria japonica. Lineage (NCBI taxonomy): Eukaryota > Viridiplantae > Streptophyta > Pinopsida > Cupressales > Cupressaceae > Cryptomeria > Cryptomeria japonica. The sequence continues at coordinate 285,260,623 of NC_081407.1, read as the reverse complement.
TAATGAAGGCTAGTAATGTAGACCATACCTAGGCATCTGGTGACGAATCGTTAGTCTATCCCGACCATGCTAGAATGAAGGAAGGACTATATGCCCATTTCTTCCTAAGTTATTTCAATGATTACTCAACTGAGAAAGAGAGGTAACAAAACTTGTCAAGTAAGAAGGCAAGGATAGTCATGTGTTGGTTATTACTTCTTGTGTGCTTCTCATATGCTAATTTGCCACTACCATACACACAACATATAAGACTTTACAAATGTTCTATGTTTAGTTGTAGCATAGGTTTACATAACTAGTTGTGTAGGGCATAGTTTAATTACCCAAAGACTATTGCAGCTGAGCTAAATTAGCCAACTCTTCCTCTATTAGTGTTGTCATTCAATTCCTGACATACCTACCTTAAGAATAATAGCCTCATATATAAAAATATTAACCTTCATGAGGAAAATTTTCATTCTCACTAGTTTTAAATCTTATTAGCTATTTCTCATTAATTTGAAATCTTATTAGCGAAATCTCACGCCCAACACACCTATACCATAGTTCTTCAATTTTTCTAATGGCTTGTCCCTTTTATTATGATTAAACAAGACTATGTTGATTTTTAAACTTATTTT